>NC_134694.1:104672098-105002932 GCF_050947455.1 Rhinoderma darwinii
AGTGGCTGCTCTATTACAGTAAGCATTTATTTCCTTTCTATTATTTCTCTTCACCAACGTATCTAATTATAGCCATGACCAAACTTGTCCATTCTAGAATCATCCAGCGACAATTATAAATCATCTGCGCATGCGTATTGGGCAAAGAAGCTACGACAGGAATGAGGAGCATGCGCAATAGTTGTTGACGCATTGGGCGTTCTCCGGGTGAGGGGCAGTAACAGGAGAAGCTGCACAATCTCTCCTGACGTCACGTCTATTCCTGGCTCCTTACTGGTCACGGCAGGTGTCAATCCCGGCGGTAAGGGCGTTACTCGTGTACAATGAATAGGCTGCCAAGGACAAGAAGATGTCTTATGAGGCGGTCACCCCTCGAGGCATAAGCTGCAGGAAGGAGGAGGAAAACATGGAGGCGGCTGTGAGAGTCACCCGGAACACAGGTGATGACTGGAGCCTAATCGTTTGTATTAGGAATTACATTGGCCAGGTAAAGGATAGGACGGCGAGGCAGGTGTGTGGCGAGGTGGGGACAGCCTGGTGTGTGGAGAGGTGGGGACATCCCGCATAGGGTACCAATACATTTCTGCTCTCCTGGGTTCAGTGATGGGGCAGACTGGTTGGTATTAGTACTGAGTTAGATGGGCGTTAATTGGAAGTTGGCATCTTTAAATGTATCTTCTGATTGGCACGTGACCCTCCCGACATGGGTGTGATGTTATTGCAGCTGTGGCGTGACCTGCCCAACTTGACCTTGATGATGGGACATGTGTAACGCGGCTGTGGTGTGACCCTCCCGACGTGGCTGTGGTGTGACGTTCCTTACGTGGCCTTGATGTGACCCACCTGAGTGGCTATGGCGTGACCCTCCCGATGCGACCTTGAAGGGGCCTGCCTAACGCAGCTGTAGTGTGACCCTCCCGATGTGGTTGTGGTGTGACCTTCCTTACGTGACCCACCCGAGTGACTATGGCGTTGCCCAATGCCGCTGCGGCGTGACCCACTTGATTCTGCCTTTCCGTGACCCTCCCGACGCGACCTTGACGGGGCTTGCCTATCGCAGCTGTGGTGTGACCTTCCCAACATGAACACCTTGTGACCCTCTTGAGTCGCTGTGGCGTGATCCTCCCTACGCGGCTGTGGCGTGATCCTCCTGACCCAGCCGTGGCGTGCCTCTAACGACGTGGCTGTGGTGTAACCTTCTTGCTGTACCGCAGTGCATGGAGCAAGTTTTGTACGGAGCCATAATGAGCTTTTTGAGCCGTCCTCTGTACCTCTGTATGCCTCCTGAGGATACAGGTGTAAAATCGTGCCATGCTGCATGAGATGCCAGAGGTTTTCTCCCCTAGTAGTGCTGCTGTACGGCATGTATGGCTCTGTACAGGGCTGTGCCATGTGTATGAGCCACGGTAGGGATCTGTCAGGTCTCCAATGTTCATCTAGGATCGAGGAAAGACGCTGAGCTCGGGAATATATGGCTGCGTTCACACGTTCTTTCACAAAGAATCTGCGGCAGAAAACCAAAGCTGACTCCGATTTTTTTTCCGCAGATGCCACAAATCTACGAGAATAATGAACAGGCTCCTTATTCTTGTGGAATATTTATTTTTCTTTTTTTCTGCAGCGCGTACAAAAATCTGCACAGGCTTTTTCCTGAGCATGTGAACGGGTGTAAACGACTTCATTCACTTGCATTGGATGTGGAATACGAGCGGATTTGATGAGACCTGACCGATACAATTTAAAGGGACGAGGATCTCGAAAGCTGAGCATAGACGCAGCGATCCCACTGTAAAGACTTTATACACCTTCACAACCAATTCTCTTACTAACGTACCTTCAGTGGGGGACCGATGCCTGGCACTATGTCTGCGTGATCAGACTACACCGTGTTTGTAGTCTGTAACCATGGAGACACATAGCTCTGCGGAGACAAAATGGTAGGAGATTTGTAATTCAGACTATGCAAAGTTGCTTCATTTGTTTTTTTACTTCAGAAGTATTGGAGTAATAAAAAAATATTGGTTGCAAAGATATATGAACTAAGTTGTGTTGTGATAGCTTATTTTTTTTGTTTTTTTTATTGTCTAGTGATTTTCATGGACCTGCTTGATGTCTTTACTGGTGGTGAAGTCCATATGAAAGGGTGAAGAAATGTCTCTCCTGGAGGGATGTTCTCTTACTGTCTCATATGGCGCCCTAATCACATGACCATAATGAAGTGGAACCTGCTAGAAAGCCGTAAAGCTATAAATACCTAGAGGAGCTATGTAGAAAGTATTTCCTCTAAGACGCAACTGGTAAGTAAGATGGCAGACGTTTTGACCTCTGAAAGATCATTCTATAAACCCATTGTCCTCTCCTGGGTCATTATTTAAATGAAGACTGACAGAATTGAGAAGTCATCAATCCCTATGGGCGGCTTAAAGTGTAACTAAACTTTTTAAAAAACTTGTGACGTGTCAGAAGTTTTAATGGTGTGGGGTTCTGAGCACTGAGCCCCCCACTGATCGCTAAAACAAAGCTGCAGAAGTTCTCAGGTGAGCGCTAAGCTGGTTAGTTTTCGATCGACTTTCTTCGGAGCAGTGTACAGGGCCAAAAGAAAGTCCATACAGGAAAGCCGGTCAGAAACTAAGCGGCACAGTTCTCACCCGAGCGCTTCTGCTTTGTTTAAGCGATAAAGGGGGGTCTCAGTGCTTCATATAGTAACACACGAAGGCAGTCAGAGCGGGGCTGTGGTTCTGTGATAATCATTGCCCGCTCCTGAGATGTGTGCGCGTGGTCAGCACGAGGTGATGTGACCAGCGCGGCACTAAAGACTAGAACATGGCGGGCGCACTGCAAAACACCCTCATGTTCTGTCTTCAGTGCCGCCGCTCAGTGCAGCGCCGGCCGCATCGCCACATGCTGACAGCGCATACTTTTTGTCAGGAGCAGGGCAATGGCTGTATTACACAGCCGCAGCCCCGCTCTAACAGCAGAGATCAGAGAAACCTCATCTCCGCCGCTATTCCCCTGAATGCTGCGATCAAAGCTGACCACGGCATTCAAGGGGAGAATGAGAAAGGGGGATGCCCTTTGGATGCGTCACGGGGAATCCATGTGATGCAATCGAGGAACATACCATATATGGGCAAACAGCCCAGGGTCCATTGAGGGTATGTTCACACGAGGGCGTCCGTAACGGCTGAAATTACGGGGATTTTTCAGCCTGAAAACATCCCCGTAATTTCAGCCGTAACGGCATGTGCAGGCGCTTGAACGCCGCGTCCATTACGGACGTAATTGGCACTGCTATTCATTGGAGTCAATGAATAACTGCTCCAATTACGGCCAAAGAAGTGACAGGTCACTTCTTTGACGCGGGCGTCTATTTACGCGCCGTCATTTGACAGCGGCGCGTAAATTACGCCTCGTGTGAACAAACAAACGTCTGCCCATTGCTTTCAATGGGCAGATGTTTGTCAGCGCTATTGAGACGCTATTTTCGGACGTAATTCGGGGCAAAAACGCCCGAATTACGTCCGTAATTAGTGCGTGTGAACATACCCTGAAGGACCCCAGGGCTGTCTGACCATATTTCCTATTAGGACATACCTCAGTATGTCCTAACAGCTGCCTGTGTACTATCCGTACACAGGCTTAGGGAATGGCATATAGATTTATGCCAGTACATTAAAGTTAAAAAATTACAGGTAATGTTAAATTTAAAAAAAAACAAAACACAATTTTTTTTTTTTTACAATAAACATAGTCTCAATACACAAAATATACACTTTGGGTATCGTCGTGACTGTAATAATGCATTTATAGCGTCATTCATGTTTACGCCATTATCAAATAGGAAACTGCCTTCTTTCACTTATTAATGTGAGGCACGAGGTGTTATGAATTTTGAACCTCCGTGTCTCACATTAATAGTAATTAACCCCATCATGTACCTTACACATTAACCCAATGTTTACCATTATGACTGAGGAACATGATGGGGTTAATTACTATTAATGTGAGACACGGAGGTTCAAAATTCATCACACCTCGCGCCTCACATCCGAAGAACGTCTTTTTCATTTTTATTATTGTTGGCAAAGTATCGTTTTGGTATCGAGTATCGCAATACTACACAAAGTATCGGTATCGAAATCCAAATTCTGGTATCGTGCCAACCCTAATTCATACATAGTCGTAGTTTTCCACACACAGTCTTGCCATGCATTACTGTGGTTTACAATATTCTATTTAGTACAAGAAAGAAAAAAATTGTAAGTGAATAGGAAAAAAAATTGTTCCATGTTTATTATGGATCCTAGAAGAGCCACAACAGCAGTGAGGATAAAGCCAAAAGGTACGTTCACGTGGGGCGATAATGGGGGGGGCAAAACAAAATGGAAGTGTAAATGTTTATTGCAGTGGTAATGGTACGACCCTCTGCTGCTCCATTACCGCCCCATGTGACTGTACCCTTACACTGTCGTGAAATGTCACACTTGGGCCACAAGGTGGCAGCACTTTCATATCTATTCTCTTCATAAATTTAACATGTAGATCATCTGCTTTGTGATACAGCTTGTTCAAAAATAAGTCTGTATTAGAGAGAAAGACACCGGCACTTCTTGGTGCAGTAAAGTAAAAGCTTGCTAGGCTGTAAGAACGCCGTTCACCTTGTTAGGTTGTGCGTATTGATGCATTATGCTGCGGAAAAGTATTAAATGGAGCGTTACTTTGGCTAGGAGCGGAGCAGCAACAATCTGTAGATCGACAACCGTAATGGTAAGAGGGCAGTAAAAACACAGGGAATTTGGGTGCTGACATATACTCCAGGTTTGGCGTATATGTCGGGCTTGGATTATATGTCCGTGCCCAAATTCCCTGTGTTTTTTACTATCCTCTTGTGCACATATATAACTGGGGAATCTTCTATAGTTGAGTCCCTTCCTCTAAGGCCGGATTCACACGAGCGTGTGCGTTTTGCGCACGCAAAAAACGCGCTGTTTTGCGTGCGCAAAAGGCACTTAACAGCTGCGTGTGTCATGATCATATGGTGCGCGGCTCCGTGCTTTTCGCGCAGCTGCCATCATTATGACACTCCGTTTGGATGTTTGTAAACAGAAAAGCACGTGGTGCTTTTCTGTTTTCATTCATTCTTTTACTGCTGTTGCGCGAATCACGCGCGTCCCACGGAAGTACTTCTGTGCGGCATGCGTGGTTTTCACGCACCCATTGACTTCAATGGGTGCATGATGCGCGAAATACGCACAAAGAAGGAACATGTCAAGAGTTTTTCACAGCGGACTCACGCTGCGTAAAAATCACGCAACTGTCTGCACGGCCCCATAGACTAATATAGGTCCGTGAGACGCGCGTGAAAATCACACGCGTTACACGGACGTATATCCCGTTCGTCTGAATAAGCCCTTAGTCTTCCCGGCAATGTGTTCTTGATCACATTCAATACATGATCCTATGATTCACAAACCATATGATGTCTGATCACACAACAGGTTTAGGGCTGATGCACATGGCGCATTGGTCCTCTACTGTAGGTCTGTATGCCTTGGATTTCATACAGAGGTTTTTTTTTATGTTGTCCATATGAATCCACCAGAAGACGCCATGAAGCATGACACGATTTATTGTCGTTTAATTTTTTTCTACGCCAGTTTTCTGGTGTAGAAAAGTTGCAAAGGGGTTTTCGAGCCAATAAAAATTGATGGTCTATTTTTTCCCATTGAAGTGAATGGGAGAAAAGGCTGCAATACCTGTGAATCGCCACTAAATGCATGTTGAAAATTCAGTGCGCAAGAAGAAATGAAGGGGAAGCAGCGCTCGTACGAGAGCTGCGGCCCCTTCTAAACGGCTGATGGGTGGGGATCCCGGGAGTCAGACCCTGACCTATCAGCTATTGATGGCCTATCCTGGGGATAAGCCATCAATTTTTTTTAATGCTGTTAGATAGTGTGACTGTGAAGCCGTCAGATGGTTTCTTGCTTAGCTGTGCACAAGTCTCCTCTGCACACTTATGCATTTGTACCCGGCTGCCTACTCTGCCCTTCACGGTGCCCACACCGAATTCCTGCGATCTCAGCTTTTGATTGTCACTTGTGCCACGTGTCCCAGAATGCCATCAGTTTGTCCCCTGTTACTCTACTGTCCAGGGTTTGTTTACAATGTTCGGATAGGGGTAGTGTATGGACATTTCTCTGGTACAAAAGGGGTTATTACCCTCCCTGTGGTTAGGAATCTCTCCAGTAATTTTGATGCCAATATGTGATGTCACGGAATCTCAGGCATAATGTTTATGTTCTGCGTATTATAACACTGATGTCATTGCAGATTTTGTCTTCTGTTCACACTTGTCCTCTGCTGCAAGGATTCCTGCTGAATACCACCAGGGGCTGATAGATGGAGTTTTCTGGCTTCATGTAATAAAAAAAAAAAAAAAAGCGAAGTTTTCAAGCTCTCTCCTTGCTGTCAGTGAATTGGGAACCTTTTTGTTTACATCCAGAAGATGAAAACCAACAGACACAAGTGTAAGGCCTCATGCACACGATCGTAGCCATGTGCACGGCCGTGATTTTCAGGTCGGCCGGCCACGGAGTGTCACCCGCGAGCCGCCCGCAAATCGCGGGCCGTGCACATGGCAGTGTCCAATATTTCCTATGAGCCTGGACTGCAGAACACTACCATAATAAGACATGTCTGTTCTTTCTGCGGTCCAGGCTCCTGGGCCATGCACGGACTGTGGAAACCACGGTTGTGTGCATGGGCCCATAGAAATGAATGAGGCCGTAATTCTACTGTGGATTTGCGTGGGAATTGCGGCCGCAAAAGCACATGCGTGTGCATGGGGCCTAAGGCTGGTAACGAGAGTTCTGATACAGGGTAACGACCAGGCACCTGTGCGCCTGAGATGACCAAGATAATCAACATTGCCATTCACTGACTGAATATATCATGAAATTGGTAAAACAATTGAAACACGATGGGGTAGATTTATTAATCCTGTCTAACGGGAAAAACTATCCTTTTTGCCACTAGCAACCAATCAGAGCTCAGCTTTCTTTTCTTAACCTGCTCTAGGAAAAATGAATGGTGTGCTGTAATTGGTTGCTAAAATCTGCTCCAATGTATATAAGGTGCAGATCTTTCATTATACAATGATTAGGCTTTGTTTGCAGAAGGCCAGGAGTTTAATGTATAGCCCACATAAAGATGGCCACGTTTTTCTCACGACACGTTCTTTACCGATTTGCCTGTGTGTTAAGAATTTGCCAGCCATAGAATACAATTGGAGAAAAAAATTGCCGCCTATTCTCTTAAACTCGCAAAACCTCACCAATCGATTCGCCTGATGAATCCTCATGGCTGGTGAACCACTTGACAAATTGCCAAACGTGAATCAGAGGAAAAATCTGCCTACCACTAATCCCACAGATCTCTGAATAGACTTGTGTTAATTTACACATGCACCTATACAGCCGCCTCGATGAACCCTCCACAGGCATTAATCTCTATAGATGCAGATGTCTCTTCCATATGATGTGTAAACGCAGCAACTCCTTATAGAACGCCCTGTGCGCAGCTGTATAGTCCTGCTCGGTTTATTTACGCCCTGTGAGCGGCTGTATAGTCCTGCTCTGTTTATTTACGCCCTGTGCGCGGCTGTATAGTCCTGCTCTGTTTATTTACGCCCTGTGCGCGGCTGTATAGTCCTGCTCGGTTTATTTACGCCCTGTGAGCGGCTGTATAGTCCTGCTCTGTTTATTTACGCCCTGTGCGCGGCTGTATAGTCATGCTCTGTTTATTTACGCCCTGTGCGCGGCTGTATAGTCCTGCTCGGTTTATTTACGCCCTGTGAGCGGCTGTATAGTCATGCTCGGTTTATTTACGCCCTGTGCGCGGCTGTATAGTCATGCTCGTTTATTTACGCCCTGTGAGCGGCTGTATAGTCATGCTCTGTTTATTTACGCCCTGTGCGTGGCTGTATAGTCCTGCTCGGTTTATTTACGCCCTGTGAGCGGCTGCATAGTCATGCTCGGTTTATTTACGCCCTGTGCGCGGCTGTATAGTCATGCTCGGTTTATTTACGCCCTGTGAGCGGCTGTATAGTCATGCTCGGTTTATTTACGCCCTGTGAGCGGCTGTATAGCCATGCTCGGTTTATTTACGCCCTGTGCGCGGCTGTATAGTCATGCTCTGTTTATTTACGCCCTGTGCGCGGCTGTATAGTCCTGCTCGGTTTATTTACGCCCTGTGAGCGGCTGTATAGTCATGCTCGGTTTATTTACGCCCTGTGCGCGGCTGTATAGTCATGCTCGTTTATTTACGCCCTGTGAGCGGCTGTATAGTCATGCTCGTTTATTTACGCCCTGTGAGCGGCTGTATAGTCATGCTCGGTTTATTTACGCCCTGTGCGCGGCTGTATAGTCATGCTCGTTTATTTACGCCCTGTGAGCGGCTGTATAGTCATGCTCGGTTTATTTACGCCCTGTGAGCGGCTGCATAGTCATGCTCGGTTTATTTACGCCCTGTGCGCGGCTGTATAGTCATGCTCGTTTATTTACGCCCTGTGCGTGGCTGTATAGTCCTGCTCGGTTTATTTACGCCCTGTGAGCGGCTGCATAGTCATGCTCGGTTTATTTACGCCCTGTGCGCGGCTGTATAGTCATGCTCGTTTATTTACGCCCTGTGAGCGGCTGTATAGTCATGCTCTGTTTATTTACGCCCTGTGCGTGGCTGTATAGTCCTGCTCGGTTTATTTACGCCCTGTGAGCGGCTGCATAGTCATGCTCGGTTTATTTACGCCCTGTGCGCGGCTGTATAGTCATGCTCGGTTTATTTACGCCCTGTGAGCGGCTGTATAGTCATGCTCGGTTTATTTACGCCCTGTGAGCGGCTGTATAGCCATGCTCGGTTTATTTACGCCCTGTGCGCGGCTGCATAGTCATGCTCGGTTTATTTACGCCCTGTGCGCGGCTGTATAGTCATGCTCGGTTTATTTACGCCCTGTGCGCGGCTGTATAGTCATGCTCTGTTTATTTACGCCCTGTGAGCGGCTGTATAGTCCTGCTCGGTTTATTTACGCCCTTGCATTGGCGCAGCCGCTTCTCTTGATCTGTTTCATATGTTCAGACCATCTAGACTCTTCTGTATGGACGTCCATGTCAACACGGTCACTAGGTCAGTGGTGTGTTGGATATTTCTTTAGCTCTCTGATCAGGATATCCTTTCTGCAGCCAGTAGAAGCGTGTCCCCTCCCTGATATTAACTGATAACAGCGTCTACCTGCAGAGATAAATATAGTGCCGGGATATATCTAATCTATAAACATGACAGCGAGCGCTTATTATAGCTCCTCAGTCAGGAAATCCAATATATACATCCAGAGGTCAAGTCAAAGACCGTACACGCTATGTATCCGTGCGAGGGCTGTTCCATGTATGACTACAGCCTCAGGGGCGACTACTTATTGGTTCACTGCTCAGTCTTTGAGATTATCATGCAGTTCTTTGCTTCTACTTTTTACAATGCAGCTTCTGTGTATCCTGTATAGATAGAAGCTGTATCATTATCTCTCTCAGCCGATTCCGTCAGTTCATCACCAGTGACGGCTCGGCTGAAGGCTGGTCCTGCGTTTCTCTAAGGCCCCGTGCACACGACCGTAATTACGGACCCATTTATTTCTGTTGGCCAGAGACACCTTTCTGTATTTTTACGGATTGGGGTCCGTGCTGAAAAAATGATGATAGAACCTGTCCTATTCTTGGCTGTTCTTGTCCGTAATTACGGCACGGATTCTCCCATAGAAGCCCACGGGTGCTTCCGTGAATACGGACGGCTACGGATGTGCATCCGTAAAACGTCTGTTTTTACGGAAGCGTTGGTATGCAACATGTTGATGACATCATTTTCAGCCTCCCTCCCTTTTTTTTTTCTTTTTTTTTAACTGATCCGTGTATATCAAATACGTATGCACTGCGGACCGTATTTACGGATAAGTTACGGATGACAACTGATCCGTATTTACGGATAGATGAAAATACGGCCGCGGACAGCCGGCCATTTTTACAGGCCGTGCTCCCATTATAATGTATGGGAGCACGGCCCGTAAAATAAAAAAACAGGATATGCGCTTTTTTTTTCCGGCACGTTTCTACGGCACGGACACCCTCCCGTAAGTATACGGGAAGGTGTCCGTCGGTCATAGAAACGAATGGGCCCGTAATTACAGTCTGTAATTACGGACGATTTTTACGGTCAAGGACCCAGCTAATATCAATCACATCTAAGTTATGAACTGAGCTCTGCTGTTTCCATATATCCCATTGAACTGGTATGGAGTGGCAGCGGGCATGCTCCACTGCTACTCCATGCAAACTCCTCATCAGTTGTGCGGGTGAGGAGAAATAAGGGAGTCCAGACCCCTTTTCTGGTGATTAGTGTGGGCCCCAACGGTCATACATTTATTACACTCTCAAGGAATTATATTGACCCCCCCCCCCCCCCTTTTCTGAGAACTGGAACCACTGGTATTTTATGCAGGATCATGTTTATGGGGAATCGAAGGGAAAATCATCTTCTGGCTGAGAGTATATCTTGTGTGGTGCGAAGGTATTGTAATGAGATGTAATTCGCTAATCTGTCTCTAGCCTGACTATCGTTGTTCTGTCTGAATTACTGTTCATTCACAATCTACTTGCTTTCTCATTTAGAGTCCTATCGTCTCCATGGCCGTGATCTGAAAGGAAAAGGCTGCGTTGCTGCGTTCGGCTGAAGAGGGAACAATGCAAGCTCCGTATGATTGGGGTCGTCCCAAAGCAAATAGGTGAGTGACTTGATGCCCCACACTGTGATTGTGTAAGCTGTGCAGGACATTCGCTTGCATCTTAATTACCATCTTGCGAGAATTCACTTGCAAGGAGGTGACGAGGGTGCAAATAAGAACTGGGGTCTTTTCACTGCTGACCAGTAAGCGAATGCTGGATATGGCTGAATAAGACCCCTACAGCAGTCCCCATATATGTTTAGTACTGTGCTTGCGGATTGTCGCTCTTGAAAGAAGTCGAGACTCTGCGGCCATAGACGACCTGTACTACAGAACCGCTGTCTCCATTTGTTTGTGAGGGTCATTCTATTACATGTCTTTGCTTTCTCTCAGGTAGAAAAGATGGCATTTGGAATAGTGATGTATAGCCAGTAATTCTACGTGGATGATATCGCTGCGAGACTCAAACTGCTATGGCCCCGCAGAACGGTAACTGGTTTGACTTTTTTTTTTTCTTTTCTAATTTTCAGAGTGGAAATTTTTTTTTCACTTTTTTTTTTCATCAGCGTTTCCCAAATGCATTCTGCAAAACCCCAGGGTCCTGTAGTGGGATTATTAGAATTCTGCAAAACCACAGGGTTACATGGTAGGATCTCTGGGGTTACACAACTGATTTAAGGTAAGGGCTGCCGGTTTGCTCCTGCACAATGCTTTGTAGAGGGATTTTGCTTTCCCACTAGCTGGCCGCGTCTCGTTCCTGTCGTAGTGCAGCTGTATATTGGGATCAAAATTATGTTTGGGGTCTTATGGAGGAGTCATGTGCACCACTCTGGGATCAGGTTGGGGAATGTTTGGGCTGTGGGGCACGTGTCCATAAAAAGGTTTGTCCAGTGTGGTTTTTGGCTGATGACCCGTTACCTAATCACAGTGGCCACTTGCAGCCCACAGAGGTCACGTCTGGCAGTGGAGAATTGGTAAGGGTTCCAAAATGGGATCTCTAGCTGGTTTTGGTGGTTCCCTGATCTAAGGAAATTTTCAGAATTATTGTTCACGATGAAGACTATCTTTCAATAAACAACATATAAATCTAATATACCGCTCAATGAGCGCTGTGTATATGAATAGAGGCAGCGCTGCTTCCTCTATTGGTACTTGTGATCATGTGACTGGTCACATGATCACCAGGATGCCGTTAGTGGCAGGCTGCTGCTGGGTTGAGCTAGACCCAGCGCAGCCCTAAAGTTACAATAGTCACTATAAGAGGGCTGTGCATCCCCAGTTACAGTGGAAAAATAAGGTGTAAAAGAAAATAAAGTCCCCCATAGGTCTTTTCTGACCTTCTGAGGGACAGACCATAATAATAGAAAAAACAACGTAAAATAAAGCGCAAAAAAAGTAATAATAAATACACATAAAAAACCCACCCAAAATAAAACCCTGCATAACGCTAGCCCAGACCAAATTACCCTAAAATAGACATGTAATATATCAAAATTTACGATAGACAATGACTGTCACAAATAAAAGGTCTATCTAAAGGAAAAACTATTACCCAAAAAAATTAACTGAAAATTTTAAAAGCATATTTTTTTTTAATTCTTGTTTTCAAACTTTAAGCCTAGAAATTCTAAAATGGCAAAAAGGATGTGTATAGAAAAAGAAACCTGCATTGTCTACGAAAAAACATTGCAAAAATCATGTCGCTAGCCCAACAAATAAAAATGGCTAAACTGTGTCTGGTCCTGAAGGTTCAAAATAGCCCGATCCTAAAGCCACCGCTTTTTCCATGTGCCATACATAACGGGCATCATTCTCTCTTTGCTGTACTTTAAATCCTTCCATCATGCACCAACCCCTCCGACTGCATTAGATATAACACAGGAAATTTTGGCTGGAGTGTTCCTTCAAAATATACTAATTTATGACCAGCATTGGGTCTCCTCTACGTAGTCTGTTCTAGTATCATCAGCAGGGGAGATGATGGTGTTATCGGTAGGTTTGTGCAGCATCACGATGGGTCCAGTCTATGAATGTCGCTTGATGGTAAAGGTCCCTCTGTTAGGACGTGTTCTTAATGTTTATTTTGAGTGTATAATTTTCACAGATCTTCTTGCTGTGTCTGGAATTTCTTCCAATCACATGAGCTCTGTTTGCACCGCTGTCACAGATGAGCATTAAGGGGTTTCCCGCTATAGTAAGTGATGGCATATTGTTAGGACTGGGTCTGAGGGGGTCCCAGAGATCGGACTCTCCCCCGATCATAATGTTCTATCCTAGCGGTATCCGTGCTTCATGTGGAGGACGTGTCTTAGTCCTCGCCATGCATCAGTCCACGGCCCGTTTACGCGCTTACAGCAGGAGGGAAAGCAAGTGAGTGGAAGGATAAACATTGCAGATTTAGAATCTACAGATTTCTGTCATATTAGGAGGTGACGGTCTCGTTAATGGTTTAATCTTTAGAACCATCCGTCCAAAAGTGTTGACTGTATCCTCCCTGAGTAATTCTAAATACTTTACGTTTCTGTTTTTTTTTTTTAGTAATGAAGAACTATGTGATCTGTGAGGCACGACCACTGTTGATGCCGAGATTTTGGAGCAAGTGGATTCCTGCCTTGATCCAGCATACAATGTCATTATTATACTTTGCCATTTCTCCCAGTGTACAGTATATTTTATTATAATCCTGTCCTGTGCAATGACACCAATAGCTTTTTGTTTTCACAGTCATACTGTTTTATCCAATATTTCTAAAGATGTCTATATATTGTGCGTGAATATAGGATATTAAATGCTAATCACGTCATCAATGTTACGGTGTCCATACAAGATGAATTTCCTTTTAACCCCTCAACCCCTTGGGGACATCTACCGAACATGATGTCACTGGTGTTAGTGTAAGAACTGAGCCAGCTCCATATGCAGCGGGTGTCAGCTGTATATTACAGCTGACACCCTGCTCTAACAGTCAGGATCAGAGATCACTCCAATCCCGGCTGTTTACCCATTTAGATGCCGAGTTCAATAAAGACTGCTCCTTCCACAGAGAGGGGGGGGGGGGGGGATTCCTGTGTCACCCCATCAGCCCCAAACGACGCAATCCCGTTGTGCAAATTGGTTGTCATGGCAAATGAAGACCCCTCTGGTCTGCCATGTCACTACTTTTATTAATCCCTGTCTGGGTTTAATAGGAAAACATTAAAAACACAATACACTAAAGAAGTATTGCAGAGTGTTGTATAAATGATCACGTGTGTAAGTCCCGTAGTGGGAGAAAAAAAATGTTAAGACAATTTTCATGAATATATATGAACGCATTAAAAGTAAAACAAAAAACGACACTTTCCCATTTATTATGCAAAATCATGTAAATAAAAAATAACATCATTGGTATTGCCACGTCTGTAGCGATCCAAAGGATTAAAATATAACTTTATATATCCCTCACGACGAAAGCCATAAAAAAATTCCAGAATTGCGGGTTTGTTTTTTTTTTGTTTTTTTTTTTTGGTCACCTCCCCTTCAAAATAAAAAGTGATAAAAAATTCATATCTACCCAAAAATGGTACGATTAAAAACTACAGCTTGCCCCGCAAAAAGGTCGGGCAGAGAGAAAAAAAAAAAATAACGAAAATTGTCTGCGACGTTAAGGAGCGGGCTAATATTGACCTTCAGGAGACGGCATACCTTTTTTGGTTTTGCCTCACCGCATCCCTAGAACCATTACTTTTAAAAAAAATATTTATTGCTGTTGTGAAGCCTTTGTAGGTTTTTTGCGTTCCTAAGATTTAATTTTTTTAAAGGCATTATTTTGCAGTAAATAGAACATATCATTTAATTTATATTATTCATTTTAGCAGAATTCACTTAATTTATATTTTTTCGTTGTTTACCAAAGACTAAGGCCTCATTCACACGAGTATCAGATTCACGTGCGTGAAAAATGCGAATGAATCTGGTCCGTGTGTGTTACGTACCCATTGACTTCAATGGGCGTGTAGCTGCGTGATAACGCACCAATATAGGACATGCAGTGAGTTTCACGCAACAGACTATCGCTGCGTGAAAAATTACGCTGTGTGAATAGCCCCATTGAAATCAATGGGTCCGTGTGTTGTGCGTTATTTCAACGCACAGCACACGGACGTGATTCACGCTCGTCTGAATGAGGCCTTAATCATCTGTTACCAGATATATGTATATTTTTATGGACTTTATTTAATAAACTTTTTAAACTAAACTATTAATTGTTTTTGTTTTTTACGGTTTATTTTATTTTAACTTTATTTACCTTTTTATTATGCCGTGGCTGACTGAGCATCTCTGTATTGATGCCATGATTGCTGTTTATTGTTGCATCAAAGGGGTTTAACAGCAGAGCTTGACTTCTGACCATTGTAGGCCGGGTACGGCGGGTGATTGACTGTAGTCCCCCTGGGAGCAGGAAGGAGTTAAACAGGTACATGTGGATTAGAGAACTAAGGTTTAAGACTCCATAGTGTTTTGCTTTTGGGGTCCCAGCTCAAAAGGAGAAGTTCAAATGTTTCCTTAACTCCTCGGAGACACGGCCAATTTGAGGTTTTTTTCCTCCCTACCTTGCAATAACCTCTGTTTTTTCCATCGACATAGCCGCATTAGGGCTTGCTTTTTGCGGGGCAAGTTGTAGTTTGTCAAGGCACACGATGGCATGTTGCTAGGGGGTTGATGAGGATAGGTAATCAATATCAGATCAGCAGAGATTTGACTCCCGGCACCCTGACCGATCCGCTGATTGGGGCTCCCACGTTTGTTGCCGCAGCCCTTTCACAGTTTACAGGCAGTGACATGCACATCCATAGGGCCTGTGCTTGGGATTGCAGTTCTGGTCCCATTCAAGTAAGGCTCTGTTCACATCTGCCTTGGGGTCCCGTTCTGACGTTCCGTCTGAGCTTTCTGTCAGAACAGATATATACAGAGGAAGGACCCTTGTAGTTGGTGGGCATATGTTTACATTGAAAAAATTGGTTTGCCTGCCGGCAAAAGAAGCCCTGTTTTCCAACTCACAAAATTGAAAATAGAAAATAAAAAATATATTTATTAGGTTTATGCAACAAGAACAAACTACATAGATGTTAAAACAAGGTCCAATGCTGACTACAAATCGGCACAGTGCAGAGTATAAGGAGCCTGGAGTCAACGGCTGCAGCACGTTGCACTCAGCCCACAATTAGATTAGAGGAGTCAGCAGGACAAGTATTTAAAACAAGGAAGGAAGCCCCCCCCGACATGTTTCGCTACGATGTAGCGTCTTCAGGGGTATCGGGGCTACTGTCAGAACAGGACACTGAGCAGACCCAAACTGACACCGACGGAAACACTGGGGATTGATCTGGTGCCTGTGGTTTTCGTTTCTCTTTTGTGCACAGGATCTGTCGTTTTGCCGGAAGCAATAGCGTAGTGTGCCGTTCTGACAAATCTCAGACGGAACGTCAGAACGGGACCCCAACGCAGATGTGAACAGAGTCTAAATGGGACTGAGCTGCAATTCCTAGACACAGCTGCTACAGATGTGCACGGCTCTGCCTGGTAAACACTGAAGGGGCCATGATGACGATCGCTGCGGCCCCATCAGGCAGCTGATCGGCGGGGGTACCAGAAGTCAGACCCCCACCAATCTGATATTGATGACCATCTATATAAAAATGCCTGGGACACCTTTAAGGCAGAATCACACATAGTTTGGTTTTTTTTGGCCACTTCTGTGGTTGATTAAAAAGAAAAGTAGCCAAAAAGTGCCCGCTCGCCCACATTGTGGGTTCCAGGTTGGATATGCTGCATGATTTTTACGCAGCATATCAGACCCGTGGGAACCCGGCCTTAATGTAACACTGAGGATGGAAGGACTGTGAGGTATAAGAAATAATAACTCTAGTGTTTGTGAAATAGGTGTCACCCCTCCAAGTGGCCACAACTATATGTCACTAAACAGATTTCAAAACATCACTCTCTGAGCAGGAGCGGAACACTCTGCATCCTGGAGAACGCTTCCTTATCCCCAGTCACACCAGTACAAAATTACAACTAAAAAAGTTGAAGATGTTTTCAGGCAGTTTACTTCTTGCAGTCAATTTCTGTGACCTGAATATAAAAGCCGATCACCGATCAGCCATAACATTAAAACCACCTGCCTAATATTGTGTAGATCGCCCTCGTGCCACCAAAACCGCTCTCACCGGTCAAGTCATGGACTCTACAAGATCTCTGAAGGTGTCCTGTGGTATCTGGCAACAACATGTTAGCAGCAGATCCTGTAAGTTGTGAGCGCGGGCCTCCATACATCAGACTTCTTTCTGACCGCAATAAATCTAGTAGTAATTGTTTCTGAAATAAAGATGAAATTATGGCAAAACTTCATCTTTGAGTTGTGGCTTTCTGTCGTCCAATGTACCCTAATAGAAATCCCTGGAAATCTTCAGGTTGGCACATTCACCATGGGTACATTATTTTGGAAAAATGAAGCGGTCATTTCTTGAGGCTGATTTTCCATTGACACTACAGTAAACGCTTCAGAATACGATTGCAAAAAATCTTTGAAAATCAGCTCCAAAAACGCCTGGATTAAGAAGCTGGTTTCTCATTAAATCGGCCTCGTATAGTTCTGCCTCAAACATAGGCCGTGTGAACATACCCTTGAAGTGAACATAAAAGCACAAAAAAACTAAAATCTAAAAACTTTAAAAAAAAGTCCCATGCTTTTTACACGCATTGATTACCTGTACATCGGCCAGGCTTTGTGGTCCCGCTATTCGCTGTTACTGCATGTTTTCTATGTTGTAGTATCAAGTCCAAATTCTTCCTGCCTGGGTCAGCCGTATGGTAATTACCTCCCACTACATAGGTGTCAGGTGCGCACAACTAAGCTCCGCCCAGGACAGGAAAACAATTTACAAATGTAAGTTTGGAAATTATATAAGATGTATAAATCCAGTATTTAGTATTTTAGTTAGGTCCCATTTATTATGGACACTTGAAAAAAAGTCTGTTACAGACTGCCCAGGAATTTGACGGAGGCAGAGCTATAAGGGGTGCAGAGGTAGCAGTTGCACCCAGGCCCTAAATACCCCGCTCTTGCCGCATAAGGAACCAGTATTTTAAATGGCAGGTGCGAGGGCCCCTGTTACATATTTTTAATTGGGGACCAGGAGCTTCAAACTATGCCCCTAAACGGTTGGCACCCCTGCTGGTATCATACAAATGGGTCGTCAATGTAATATTATGTGATCATAGGAATATTCTTTTAGGGTGCAGTACATGTATCCGTAGTATTTTACTGCAAATAAAATTGTGATGTTTTTGGCTGCCCAGTTTTTACAGGTGAAACACATTGAAACCATGTGCTTCACCTGTAAACCTGACTGACCAAAAACCACATTGTAAAACAGGTTGCAGTGTGGTGAACTAACGCTACGTGTACATGCGGCCTTAAAGGGGCTTCCCCACCAGGGACACTTATGACATATCCACTTATATCAAATAGATGCGGGTCCCACCTCTAGGACCTGCACCTATCTCTAGAACGGGGCCCCCTAATCCCCGTTCTAGCTTCTGCTCTCGCTGCTTCCCGGCCACTTCCTGACTTTATGGTCGGGAGTTATGAAAACAACGTAGCTCGCTGAGCTACGCTGTTTCCATAAGTCCCATAGTAGTGAATGGCAGTTACGGAAGGAGCGTATCGTGCGAGCTATGCTGTTTTCTTCTTTATGGTCGGAATTCACCTGCTTCAGCCGCAACAGAGAGCGGCAGAACAGGGTTTATGGGGGCCCCGTTCTAGAGATAGGTGCGGATCCCATAGGTGGGACATGCATGTATCTGACATTTCCTGTGGCTATGTCACGTCCCTGGTGGGAAAACCCCTTTAAGGGCCCCTTTAAGTCGACTCCGCTATTGATTCCGTCGGAAAACCGGAAACCAGCCGGAATGGTGACGAACGGAAACCATTAGCGATGTTTCCGTCACCATTGCGATCAATGGTGACTTGAACGAAAGCTGTGCTGTCACTTTCACTTTCCGTTGCGGGGTTCACCCGACGGAAACCTCTGACGGAACCCCGGAACGGAAAACGAACGGTGATGTGAAAAGTTGTATTTACATTAGTCATTTTTTTTTTCGCTTTTTTTTTTTTTGTCCCCTAAAAAAAAACTATCTCACAGTGTTCAATCACGCTGTCCCAGCGATCAGCTGTAATCTTTGGGGAACTCTGCAGCAAGCATTCAATATCCCTGCAGTGCAACCACAGGGGAAATGAAACCTTAAAGGGATTGTCCCTGCATTAAATGTTATTGCAATAGAATGCAGCAGTAAAAATGAATTCCTTTTGTAATTTATCTTATGCTATAAAAATGCTACAATTGCTAGATATTCCCTTTAGTTCATTATAATGGCGCCCCCTGGTGTTCAATCTGTATAGTAATGTACAAAACCTCCTACTGAGCTGAATGAGGAAGGACGGACATGCTCAGTTCCACTCTTCAACTGCCACCAGCCAATAGAAAATATCTTCTCTGCTTGTCAGTAATTTTAGTAGCTTTTTTTTCATTCAGAAACACGGCTTGTAGCGTGGATGGAGACTCACACAGTAAGAAGCACACAGGACAGCCAGCAGTTTGCTTAGATAAAGAGAGAGCCAGCATACAGCACTGCTTACATACAGTGTTGAGCTCTCCCCTCTGCTGCTCCCCTCTCACTGCGTTTAAGCTGCAGGCTTTCCCTCTACTTCAGTTATATAGGGGTGGGCTCTCTTGCTCCCCTCTCACTGTGTGTAAGCTGCAGGCTTTACCTCTACTTCAGTTATATAGGGCTTAGCTCTCGCCTCTGCTCCTCCCCTCTCACTGTGTGTAAGCTGCAGGCTCTCCCTCTACTTCAGTTATATAGGGCTGAGCTCTCCCCTCTCCTGCTCCCTTTTCATTGTGTGTAAGCTGCAGGCTTTCCCTCTACTTCAGTTATATAGGGCTGAGCTCTCCCCTCTCCTGCTCATCCTCTCACTGTGTGTAAGCTGCAGGCTCTCCCTCTACTTCAGTTATATAGGGCTGAGCTCTCCCCTCTCCTGCTCCCTTTTCATTGTGTGTAAGCTGCAGGCTTTCCCTCTACTTCAGTTATATAGGGCTGAGCTCTCCCCTCTCCTGCTCATCCTCTCACTGTGTGTAAGCTGCAGGCTCTACCTCTACTTCAGTTATATAGGGCTGAGCTCTCCCCTCTCCTGCTCCCCTTTCATTGTGTGTAAGCTGCAGGCTTTCCCTCTACTTCAGTTATATAGGGCTGAGCTCTCCCCTCTCCTGCTCATCCTCTCACTGTGTGTAAGCTGCAGGCTTTCCCTCTACGTCAGTTATATAGGGCTGAGCTCTCCCCTCTCCTGCTCCCCTTTCACTGTGTGTAAGCTGCAGGCTCTACCTCTACTTCAGTTATATAGGGCTGAGCTCTCCCCTCTCCTGCTCCCCTTTCATTGTGTGTAAGCTGCAGGCTTTCCCTCTACTTCAGTTATATAGGGCTGAGCTCTCCCCTCTCCTGCTCATCCTCTCACTGTATGTAAGCTGCAGGCTCTCCCTCTACGTCAGTTATATAGGGCTGAGCTCTCCCCTCTCTTGCTCCCCTTTCACTGTGTGTAAGCTGCAGGCTCTACCTCTACTTCAGTTATATAGGGCTGAGCTCTCCCCTCTCCTGCTCATCCTCTCACTGTATGTAAGCTGCAGGCTCTCCCTCTACGTCAGTTATATAGGGCTGAGCTCTCCCCTCTCTTGCTCCCCTTTCACTGTGTGTAAGCTGCAGGCTCTACCTCTACTTCAGTTATATAGGGCTGAGCTCTCCCCTCTCCTGCTACCCTTTCACTGTGTGTAAGCTGCAGGCTCTCCCTCTTCAGTTATATAAGGCTGTGGACTTTTGTAAAGCTTCTCCTAGAAAGTAAGCAGTGAACAGAACAATCTCCCTATACAAGCTAAGACAGGGAGGGGAGGAGCTGTAGCAGAGAGGACACGCCCCCTGAGCTGCCAGCCTGAAGAAAATCTGGTAGAGCAATTGGCGCAATGAATGGGGAGATCTCTGGATCCATGTAAGATACAGGACTGCTTCTAGCTTTGTTAAAAAGAGATTGTCATGCACTATATTATGTCAGATTTTCGTTTTATTCATTAATCCTCGGACAACCCTTTTAATGGTGCTTACTGAACTCAATGGGCTCTTTTTAGGTGCATCCACTCTGGTTAATTGATGGAGGTATTAAATGGGGGACATTATTCCCAAATAGGGTATTTGACATTACTTTTCTAAACCATACAACCCCATTAATATCTGAGTCCAAGTACATGCTTTATCACTGTAGAAATCTGTTACCATTGCATAGTGTTGCCCTAATGTAGCAGCCAAGTCTGTCCTGAGACAACTGTTACAGTATGTTGCAGTCTAAGAATAAACATTTGTGTTGAAGTTTGTTGCAGTGTATTCCACAAGTTTAGCACATTCCAGTATAGAGAGAAAGAATAGCTTCAGTCTGGAGCATGGGCACTGTGGAGGAGGGGCAGTGATGATCGAGCATGTGCCCGGACTAATGAGAGGGCACTGCTTGAGATCACTGCTCAGTTTATGGTTACGTGAGGTTATTGTGACAAGGACAGAATTTATAATGCTTTCCCTGCAGTGTGTCCCTATAGATAACATTTGGATTATTCGACAGCAGGGGAGACATGCAGGCCCCATTCAAACCAAATAAGGCTTGTTGTAGGTCAGCTGCAATGAAGAATCGGATTTATTTTGCTATTAGATAAACTTTTTTTTTTCTTTTTCCAACTTGTGATCCAACCTCATTCAACGTTGTATCCCACAATCCCCTATGTTCCTTGTGTTATAATTAGAGATACTTAAATCCTTTTGGTTTACTCAGTGAACAAGTGAATGGAGGTCACACCAGAGCAAAAATCTAATTTTATTTCCACTTACAACAGAGCTTTGCTGAATTATCAACCAATTGTTCTTCTGCATTTAGTTTCTGTAACAGGAAGTAGCTGTCTGACAGCTATCATTGTCAGCCATATTACCTCTTATGGGCCTAATTTGTCTATAATCTGGTCACCCAAAGTGTAATAAAACGTGTAAGTAAAATTACAAATGGCCATAACAAATAAACGATGAGGCATGTCCATAAGAACTTACAATCGAAGTGACTTCCTTGAATCTGTGTTTGTAGAATGTAATAAAAAGATCTTGTCTCAGTGACCAAATGTTTATTCCCTAATTTGTAGCCTGTAAGGTTAAAAAGGGTTTGTTCTTTTCTTTGAAAAACAAGGAATGCTGAGAGGTGTAATACAATGGTGACATCAGTGAGAGAGGAAGTAGCTAACTTTTCCTCCTACTCAAGTTTTAATAGAAATACATATAATTGGCAGTGGATGTAGTAGTCTTGAAACATTTTTTACACATCTCTGGAAATTCATTTGGTAGTAATTCAGTTTTAATTGTATGTAAAAACAAGAATGTAGGCATCTCTGTGGAAATCCATTTCAATGTAGCAAAGACAAAGCCCCTGTTTAAATCTTTGGCGTGAAGGAGAAGGGACAGGCAACTAGACAAAATGGCACAGCTAGTCTATATAATGTGCCAATAGGTCCATAGCATTGGTCTCCAACCTGTGGCGCTCCAGCTGTTGTAAAACTACTTCTGCTGTCAGGGCATGCTGGGAATTGTAGTTTTGTGACAGCTGTAGAGTCAGAGATTGGTGGCACACACAGATTGCCAAATTGTAGTGTAAGTATACCTGTAGTGAACATATATTAGAGTATTGCTTAAATAGAAGTAACATAATAGTATTATTGGAATTGTTTTTATGATACATGGAAGACCGACCAGAAACTGATCTACTGAGCAGGTTGTTTAACGTTAGGCCATAATATTCTGATGGAATGATCACAGGTGTAGTAGAGCTGATTTTGTCATGTACACAATATCACATTATGTTGTTAGTAGTTTTTCCATGGTAGTGCGGATAAACCTTAAAGAGGCTCTGTCACCAGATTCTCAAATCCCTATTGCATGTGATCGGCGCTGCAATGTAGATAACAGTAACGTTTTGTTTTTTTTAAAAACGTTCATTTTTGGCCAAGTTATGAGCTATTTTATATATATGCAAATGAGGTTTGAAATGGACAACTGGGCGTTTTTTTTTCGTTATGTCCAACTGGGCGTGTATTGTGTTTTTAACTGGGCGTGTTTATGTGTATGACGCTGACCAATCAGTGACCAGTCAGCGTCATACACTCCTCTACATTGATTTACACAGCAGCGATGTGCAGCCGAATACACAGAGATTAACGTTAATCAAGTGTCCTGATAATGAATACACATGAAATCCAGCCTGGACATCATGTGTATTCAGAATCCTGACACTTCTGACTCTTTTCTTTGAGATTTCTAGCAAGGGAAACGAAATCTGTGATGATAACAAGATGATTACTGAGAAGTGATCTCTACAGAACAGGAAGGGTCAGTCTATTATGAATGCTGGACGCTGTATTATCTATATATAGTTGTTACCTGTCTGTGTTATTCTGCCTGTGATGATAATGAGATGACTGCTGAGAAGTGATCTCTACAGAACAGGAAGGGTCAGTCTATTGTGATACTTAGTGGCCACAGTGAAAACTGCAAGATTTCAGGATTTTTTAAAAATATTTCTAATTTTTTAAAAAAAATGATATTGACATGCAAAAAAATACAAAAAATCCCCAAAAATTCTTCAAAACTATGTTTCACATACAAACTTGATTTAAACCATAGGTCATTTTCTAATGACCCATTCCCTTTAAAGTTTATTATCTACATTTGCGTTGCGTTTGAAAACAATCTTTATTGGCTCAGCTTACACAAGATGGATTTATATACCGTAGCTCTCATTAAAATTAAAATAAATCTGCGTGGAATTAGCTCCTATGCTCCCCCTGGTGGTGGCTGCAGGCAGACAGAATTGTATTATTTAACTTTATGGCTGTGTAAAATGATAGATGGGAATTTGGAGCTTTGTTTCAGAAAAGTGCAGCTCCCACCCCTATAAAGATACATTATAAAACGAATTAGCACAGAATTTTGGACCTACTTAGATAAAGAAAATGAATCAACAGGTACACTAACTTATTGTACCCAAATGTAATATGTGAAGCCAAAGTCTGCCAGCCTCCGAACTGTGCGTCTGTTCCTATAGACTTATCTGCCACCACCTTTCACTGACCTGTCCCCGTATTTGTCAAGTGATCCGCAGTAGATAGACTAGCTCTGCAGTTTTGTCTAGATGCCTGTCCCTTCTCCCTCACCCCAAAGCTTTAAACAAGGGATTTTGTCTTTGCTTCGTTAAACCCAGCCCGTGCCGGACAATGGTGGATGTTTGTGAGCAGCTTTTCTGAAATGCTGACAGGGCCCCTGTGTTAATCTACAGGGGTTATATGCCATTCTCTGTGTGTGCCCTGGCTTACGTTGTACCCGGTGGTGAGTCTGCGGTGGGATATACAGCAGCTGTGGATCTATCCGACATAGGGGAATTAAAAGGAGAAAAATGTGTGACTGCTTTAATCAGATATTTGGGGTTACCTGGTCCCCGTCTTCTTCCTATGGTAAGTGTTTACCTGTGAATATATTTGTGAGGCAGACAGTATATACAGGAGGTATGTATGATTTATATATGCAGATGTACTTTGTTATGGCCATTTATCCTAATGGGATATGCTCTAATTGCTATGTTAGTTTTGCTGGCAGCTTACCTGCTGTATTTTACAATATATCTATCTCATATATATATATATATATATATATATATATATATATATATATATATATACATATGTATGTGTAGCTCCGAGAGATTGGAAATTATTATGTCTATCGATATAACAAATTGTAGCCCAGTCTGATCGAGAGTGATTGGAAGGCTATGTTCACACGCTTAACAAAAAACGGCTGTAAAATATGGAGCTGTTTTCAAGGGAAAACAGCATCTGACTTACAGACGTTTTTTATGCATCAGGTGTTTTTTTATGCTTTTTTTACGGCCGTTTTTGGAGCTGTTTTTCTATTGAGACAATGAAAAATGGCTCCAAAAACGGCTCAAGAAGTGACATGCACTACTTTTTTATGGGGCGTTTTTTTTACACGCCGTTTTTACAAAGAGCGCTTAAAAAAAAAAGGCCCTGTGGGAACGAAATGCCGTTTTTCCCATTGAAATCAATGGGCAGATGTTTGGAGGCGTTCATCAATACATAGATATATAAAACAATTAATAGATTGTTCCATTATTTGGAAAATTCACTTTATATACTTTTTAAAGAGTAATTGTACTTTCAAAAAACTTTTGGTATGTCATAAAGACATATCAGAAGTTTTGATCGGTGGGGTCCGTGTGCCTAGACCCCCACCATCGCTGAAACAAATGTGCATAAGCGCTCATCTGAGTGTCCTGCATCTTCGGCTGTGATCGGCGCTCCGTTTTAGGCTGATGACGGTTTACATAGAACATCTCTGAGCTCGTCTTCAGCCTAACAAGGAGGAGCGGCGATCACAGCCGAAGATGCAGGACTCCCAGCTAAGCGCTTATGCCCCTTCGTTTCAGCGACAGGGGGGTCTCAGCACCCAGAATTACACCAATCAAAACTTCTGATATGTCCCTATGACACATGAAAAAAGTTTTTCGTTACTATAGTTAGAGTGTCTAAATAACAAGCGTCTAAGAATTACAATGAAAAGGTAGAAATTCTAGAAAGAATGATAAAGATTAGCAAGATAGCAATATAGTGTTAGGCTAAGTATACACCACGTCCGATGAGACCACTTGAAACGATGCGCCAAACTTATGCCCAGGCTATTGCAACCGTACGCCTATTTGCACGCATCTGTCATTGACTTCAAGTAAAAAAATATATACTGCACAATATAATTTTTTTTTTGGCATATAGCTGTATACTGGTTAGAACGTAGGCAGACAGGACACCCTTTGGCTATTAAAGTTTATGGGCACAACGGTGTATACATCAGAAAAGTTGTATACACTGAACGAGCATCACACAAGTGTTTGTGAACCCAACCTTACATTTCACCGTCACTATAATGTCCCATGATGGAGAAAGTTCTGTTATTTCCATGATCACACTGCTGGGTGTTAAGGAAAATTTTCATTTGAGCCAAACTAGGATGAATTGTGAAAAATCTGTATGATGTTGTTACTTTTTTTGGGGAAAAAACACATTTACATCACTTTTCTGGGTTTATGTAAATAAATGGTAATCATTGTATAATGAAAAGTTCTGCAACTTTCTAGTAGATTGTGTATTTCAATTTCCTCACCATTTTCGAGATCTCAGCTTGCTGTCAGTGAATAGGAACTTTCTTATTTACATGCAAAGGCTGAAAACCAATACAGATCCCATACTTCTCACATCAGAGATTGCGTCATGCATTGTTTGCTCAGGTGGAAAAACAATGGGATCAGATGTGGCATCAGCCAGACCCCTGGACATGCTGTATGTGAACGAATCCTCATTCATCAATGATTTTTAAGCATCTGTATGAAAAAAATAAAAATTTCATCCACAGATTTTGAAATTGTTGAGGTTAAAAGTTGCAGAACTTTCCATTACATAGTAAATACGCTTTTTGAAAAAAAATCTAAAATTCCTATAAGCTGCAAATACTGAGAAAAAAAAATGTCCTTGTTTTTATGGTCGGCCATTTGTATTATTACATTTACAGATGTAGCCATCTTTATCTTGACTCTTAACGCATTAAATATACAGTGGCAAGAATCTTTAACTTGACTTTTTCAATGACTTTTCTATGGCTTTTGTTGTGTGATATCACGCTGCAGCAAGTTATCAGAGTCAAGATAAACTTGGCTACATCTGTACATTATCTCATGATTTATTTCTATTTTGTGCATTTTGTGTATTCAGCTGATATTCTGGTACTTTGTAAATAATAGACTGCTGTAGAAAAGTGTCTCCATTCTATAATGAACCAGAAGCGACCCTCTGCGGTCACCTGAAATGCTGGGAGTCATTCACACACTACTTTAGCTCAGGAGTAAACTTGGTCTTATGTGTGTGCTGCCCTCTGCTGTGGCACTAATGATATTGCCTCGTATGATTGCTTCGGTCTTCCAAGAGCCACATGTGCTGGGGGAAAGGGCATTCAGTCACATTGGACTCCATAAGCCAGGCCTGTCCCTCAATTCAAGCCAATAGTAATACTGGCCACTCCTTTCCAATTTCTTAATAATTTGTACGTTTATATTATGGAAGCAACATGTATCTGTGAAATGGCTTGCTGCCCTGTGATCCCAGTGACTGCAACCTTCTTCTGACAATCTGAACAGACCTGCAGTGTAAAGCATGGGGGAGGGACATCAGCAGTAATCTGAGCCAGTGATAAAATAGGGATACACCATACATTTCAGCTGGCATGTGTTATTCTTGACCGATGGGCCTTAAGAGGGTCGTCTCACTATTCAATATTACATTTCTCTTTTAGATCATGCAAAACATAATTTCTCAATTGGAATAATAATAATTTAAAAAAATAAAGCTCTGTATCTAGTTTATTGCTGCTACATATTTGTTATGGCGCCCCCTGGTGTTGCCTTTCTGAGCCTCCATCTAATATGTCCAGTGTTGGCGGTCACACATGGGCCGTAATTCAGAAATGGTTATATTTTGCGTGATCTAACAGAGACATTTAAAGTGTAACTAACTTCTGACATGCCATAGTGACATGTCAGAAGTTTTGATTGGTGGGGATCCGAGCATGATACCCCCACCAATCGCTAGAACTAAGCGGCAGAAGCGCTTGTGTGAGCGCTCAGCTGCTTTGTGGCTGTTCTGCTTTTTCCGGAAATCAATGTATCGTGTACGGGCTCAATAGAAAGTCTATGAGCCCGTACTCCGATATGTTGGCTTTCCGGAAAAAGCTAAACAGAAACTAAGCGGCTGAGCGCTTCTGCCGCTTCGTTTTAGCGATTGATGGGGGTCTCAGTGTCAGAAGTTTGTCAAACGTTTAGTTACACTTTAATATTTAATTGTGGAATATTCCCTTTAACTGGCAAATTTCAAAGTTTTGGGTTTTATTGTATTCAAAAACCGTTGTGAACAACTGCAACTCAACAACTATTGAGTGCTGCGCCTTTATTGTAGAGTTAGGTGTAAATCAGGTTGTTTAGCTGGTGCCTTTTGTAGGGAAACCTTTTTGGTCTCTTTATGTTAGAAGGGTCATTCAAAAATAAGCGGATCACATCGTGTCCCACTGATGGAACCCCTAGCAATCAGCTGTAATCTGCAGGGGAACCCGGCAGTGTTTCATTCCGCTGCAGCGCCACCACAGGGGAAATGAAGCATTACATTGTGCCGTGGTCCAGAAGATAGGAAAAAGATTGTCACTGCTTTGGCTTTTGAAGCACTAGGAGTCCCAGTAATAGACAGAAGCATGTGTCCAAACAGATTCAATTAAATCCACAACAGGTGGTGCTCAGTGGTGAAAAGGCTAAGTATAAGTACAACAATATTGGTAGAGAAAATCCACGGCACTCACCATTCAGTCAAATTATTCATTTATTGTTGTGGCAAGACAAGACAAGTAAAAGCAATATGGATGTGGAGCTCAAGCCTATGGCCGTTTCACGTGTGCCCCCGCTTTGTCAAAGCCATTGTGTCGTTGGCTGTCAATGCAGTCCACAAACGTGTTGGGTCCTCCAGAGCGACACAGACACTTTTTGTAGCCACTTCCCTCTCTGGCTAAATCATAGAAGTTCATGCCCCTCTTTTAACTCAGAATTCCTTAATAAGGTATTTGAAAATGTAGTTGTAGGGGTAGTTCGAAAGTTTGAAAAAAAACAAACTTGCCCCTTTATTCTTTTTTATGGTCTTGTTTAGGTTTCAACCTGGCACCCTGATATGATTCGACAGACCCACTAAATTCAAGAAAAACCTGAATAGGATGTGGGCAGTCTAGGTTCTTCTATACCTGTTAATGTATGGGTAAGGGGAAGGGATAACTCTTTTGGGCACAACAAAATTCAGTGATTGTCATGTTGTTGTTATCACAGGGACTGTTTTCCATGCTGAAATACAAGAAACCTTAAATGGTCACTAACTTTTCAAGACACTTTACATAAATCAATAGTACAAGCGAATATAAGAAACTTTCTAATATATCTTATTAGAGAAAAATGCCTCTTCCCCCACTTATCAGGCTCCTTTCCCCTCTCCCCTTCCCTCACTGAGGGTTCAGGTTACAGCTGCCCATACAAGTTTATGGAGAGTGGAGGGGGCTAAGGAGAGCAGGAGAAGAGTGAGAGACACACAGAAACGTTGCTGCAGGTTCCTAATAAGTGTTATGTGTAATTCCAGGCAGGATGTTCTCTTCTCTAGATGTGCTGTGTATAGAAGACATGACAGCAGTTAAGCTCCATCTACTAGATCAGAGAAAACTGAGAATTAGTGATAGAACCTGCAGAGGGAAAAACTGCTAAATAATGCAGAATATGTGTCATGTTATGACCAGAAATAATGTTATTCCTCATGTACACACATATGACAGCTTATTCTGAAAAGTCACCTGAAATGTTAGGTGCGCGTTAAGGCAGCCATATGCATACTCATTCAGCTGCCGGTTATTTCTCCTGACTCCCCCATAAGCATGCATGCTTGGCCAAGTGTGCATGTTTATGTCAATGGAGAGAGGGGAATCAGCCGCTGTCAGATGCCTCTCTGGCAGCAACTTATCTTCCATGGGAACAAACGATGGGGAATATTGAAATCCAACATGCCCTATCCTTCTTCCCCCAACATTGTGCCATCGGGTGAGAGTCAGGTGGCCCCCATTCACCAAACCGGCCGAGATCAGGGGGTCCAGCTGGTTTTTTATTGTAATGTTTATGGTTACCTTTAGTACGGTTGACAATTATACCATACGATCTGAGCCAACTCATAATGCCGACCCCATAATGTGAATTCCAGGTAGAATTGCTCTGTAATAAATTTCGATTGTTGGTCCCCATACATCTCCATAGATGACTACATTTTTAGAGATCATTGGGAATGATGTCACCGACTGACTGAAACTTTATTAGTCCCCCATGGACAGATGTCCGCTTATCTCTATAGCTTTATACAGTTGATATGTGAGATGTACTCATTTATCACAGGGGAATTGGTGAGTATTTTGCATTGTGCTCATGTGTTTGCAATGACGGGCTGGGCTATAACAAACTGCTGATGTGATTTTGTGTATAGGAAGGAAAGGGTGGAGGACCCCAATAAGGAGGAAGTCAAGCCTAAAAAATGTGACCTTTCTACCCATCTGAATTATATTCCTCGAATTCTAGAGCGGGTCCTTTCCGTGTCATTGAGGGAGCTGGGGAATAAAAGCAGGAAGTTTAAATTCACTGACAGGAGGATTAGCTCAGAGTTGGCGTCACTGAGGGAGCAGATCATTGAGGGATGGGTGGAGGACGCTTGTCTCATCTGAGGAATTTATTCTATGGAGATGGCACCAGTTCACCACTCCCCGTCATATCATAAGTTATTTCTATAAAATAAAGCAATGTCTCAAAGATCTGCAAATAGCATCAGCAGTTAATGTTCCTTGGTAGTCTCCACACAGCAGAAGACTTGTGACCGTAAAATATACAGACATGGTATTTAATCGTACTGCATTTAAAGGTCTGTACAGGAGTAGAAAAACATGCCTTCTCTCACCTAGAAACAGCACCACACTAAGGCTGTGTGTGGTATTGCATCTCAGCCTCATTCACCTCAATGGAGCTGAGCTGCAATACCAGACACAACCTTTGAACAAGTGTGGCGCTGTTTCTGAAAGAAAGCAGCCAAGTATTTCTAATCCTGTACAACCTCCTTAAGTGCAAATTTATTCTAAACCACAAGGGAGACTGGTTATCCAATGCCACTGCAATTTGAAAACGGACCTATAAAGAAATTTTTCGGTGGAATTATCCCTTAGGCTTTATTCAGACGAACGGGTAAAATGTCCGTGCAACACGCGTGATTTGCACGCGCGTTGCATGGACCTATATTAGTCTATGGGGCTGTGCAGACATGTCCGTGATTTTTACTCAGCGTGAGTCCGCTGAAAAAAAGTCACGACATGTCCGTTCTTTGGGCGTTTTGCGCGAATCACGCTCCCATTGAAGTCAATGGGTGCGTGAAAACAATGCATGCCGCACGGAAGCACTTCCGTGCGAACTGCGTGATTCGCGCAACAGCTGTCAAAAGGATGAATGAAAACAGAAAAGCACCACGTGCTTTTCTGTTTACAAACATCCAAACGGAGAGTCATTATGATGGTGGCTGCGCGAAAAGCACGCAGCCGCGCATCATATGCTGCTGCCACACGGAGCTGTTAAGTGGCTTTTGCGCACGCAAAACGCCGCATTTTTGCGTGCGCAAAAACGCCACGTTCGTGTGAATGAGGCCTTAGAGTGATAGGTATAACATTCTGTGATGATTCATTTCATAATATATCTTTATAGCATTTGAATCACTGACTCCTATTCTCCTGCATAGAGTGAAATTCTAAAATTGAGGCCACTAATGGGAGCTTAGGAGTTCTATATATGCACAGTATGCAGCAAGCAACTAAGCTCCCCCTAGTGGTGGCTGCTGGCAGACAGAATTTTCTTATTTATCTCCATAGCTATAAAGGAGATTTCTGTATTAGAAAAACAGAGCTCAAACTACTATAAAGATATATTAAAGGGTAACTAAACGTTTGACAAACTTCTGACATGTCATAGTGACGTGTCAGAAGTCTTGATTGGTGGGGGTCCGAGCACTGAGACCCCCACCAAACAAAGCGGCAGAAGTGCTCGTGTGACCGCTCAGCTGCTTCGTGTCTGCTTGACTTTCACCAGAAATCAATGTATTGGAGTACGGGTTCAATAGAAAGTCTATGAGCCCGTACTCCCGATAAATTGGCTTTCCGGAAAAAGTCAAACAGAAACGAAGCGGCTCAGCGCTCACATGAGCTCTTCTGCCACTTTGTTTGAGTGATTGGTGGGGGTCCCAGTGCCCGGACTCCACCAATCAAAAATTTTGAAATGTCACTATGACATGTCAGATGTTTGTTGAACGTTTAGTTACACTTCAAAAAATTAATCAGCGCAGAAAAGTTAATCGCAACTTTTTGGGAGTCGAAGGCCCTGTGCACATCAACTTTTTTCTTATGTTTAGCGTGTACATCAGGAAAGCTCCCAAAGTACACACTAGACGTGTCCATAGGACTCCAATAGCCCAGCGGAGGCCAAAAACATTGTTCTTCACGCCTCCATCGGGCTGGCACACGTTTGTATTCCATCCAGGGTATAAGGATTTTTTTTAACATTGGAGCCTATAGGTGATGTATGGCAAACATAACCGGCATCCATTTAACGTATAGCTTTTCATGACGTATACGTTAAACGGATACCATTATAACCTATGTGTGATGGATGCCACTGTTAGGCATCCGTCACATCCTACCTGGCGTATAACTTAAACATAGGCAATAAACAAGATGTGAATGGGGCCTTATCTATATGTAAGAGAAACTTTATGACTATGGTTGGCCTAATATGCTACACTTTTGGCCATCTTGCCAGTCATGTTTGTCAGTTGATCTGCCAGTTGACAACTGAAACTGTCATTGGCGAGCAGAAAAACGTGCCATTACAGTCCTCCATCACGCCTGTCCGAGCTGATAACAATAGGGCAAGAAAGCGGCCAACCATATACAGTTTATAGGAAGGGAAAGTGTAACATGTGCCTTCTCTGCAGGCGATGTATGTATGGATTCACGCTTCCTTTACTCTTCACATTTACAGTAACTATCCTCTCAGCAGGAATTGTCAAGAAAATACATAATATAATGATATCAGTATAGTAAGCGCCAAAGACTCAAGACACATGGCAGGTAAGATGACAACGGAAAACCCTAACCAAATCTTCACAGGACTGTAACTATTATATTCTATTGAGATTGACTCATAGCTATATCACAGGTTTTGTAATGATCTAAAAAAATCTAAAAAATACTTATTATACACTGAATATTATAAGAGCAACCTTATAAAATATAATATGTAAACCCTATGGGTCACCATTGACAAGTACTATTTGCTTGGTGAAGATCCTGGCTCCTCTAGTTGTTTGCGTCCCTTATGTCTGATAGGTGCATGTCCCATCTCTGGGATCCCCATTTATCGAAAAAATGGGATCCCCTGTTCTGTTCCGCAATATCTCAAAACAGGAGGAGACTAAATGTACCTCTCTCCATTGAAGTCTACGTGAGTTACAGAAACAGCTGAGCAAGAAACGAGTCATGAAAACGCCAACTTTAGGAGTCTTTGAGCTTGGTCCCTCACCTATCCCCAAATTAGAGAGGTTTTTAGATCCTTTTAAGTGCTCAAAGGTGGAATTTCTCTTAATGGGGTGGTATGATATAAGTTAAAACGTCTGGTTTTTCTCCCAGAAATAGCATTACAGTGTCTGGTATTACAGCTCTGCTAATTTCAGTTGAATAGGGCTAAACTGCAATACCAGACTCAACCCATGGACAAGATTGGCGCTGTTTCAGGAAAAAAAAAAAGCAAACTCCGTACTCTGTTGGAGTTGTTTAGTAGGTGAGCACCGCTGATTATTTTCCTTGGCAAAATAGTGTCTGCAGGGTACACTGTCACAGGTAAAGCAGCTCTACAGTGGGAGGTCCCTGCAATGAACTCCTCATGTCTGGACCCATGGACCTCTGTCAGCGTAACATGGGGGAACTCGGACATTGGGACTAACTGCGGCCGCACCTGAATTTTGGAGGTAGACTTACGTGGGCTTACGTGCTTCTAGTTAATTCCCTTCTCAATTATGGTGCTGGGAACCATACACACACATATATATATTTACAGAGCGTATACATCCTGGAGGGAAATCAGTCCTCATTCCCCGTGTAGATAAGGCAGCAGGAAGGGGCTGTGTCCCTTTGATAGAGCACATAGTTTGTATAATGAAACAGTTCAGGGCCCCCACCACACACACTACATCTTCCTGTCAATCATCACATACAAAACGACATAGTCACATAGTCACTGACCGACATTGTGAAGATGTAACTACTAGAGATCCTTACAGTGTGCTGCATATACATAGGAGAGCCTCCCTCACTGAGCTCCTTACCATCTGTGGTTATCAGGGCACATCCTACATTGGATGGTGCCCTCTGCAGTACCATCTATTGACTCCCCCCTATGGTGTACCATGTAGTGCCCACCAGAGGCGTAGCTAGGGGTTTAGCACGGGGTGAAACGCATCCAACCCCAACCCAGTGGGCCCCCCACACAGTACAATTATCCCTTAGTAGCCTCCATACAGTATAATGCCCTTATAGCTGCCCCCACACAGGATAATGTCCTTAAAGTTGCCCCCACACATTATAATGCCCCTATAGTGCTTCCCCACACAGTGCCCCTAAAGCTGCCCCTCACGTAGAATAATGCCCGCATAGCTGCCCCGACACAGTATAATTCCCCCTTAGTACCCCCACACAGTATAATGCCCCCACAGCTGCTCCCACACACAGTATAAAGCCCCCATAGCTGCCCCCATACAGTATATCCCCCACAGCTGCCCCCACATAGTATAATACCCCCAAAGCTGCCCCCACACAGTATAATGCCCCCATAGCTGCCCCATAAGTAAATAACCCCATAGCGGCCCCCCCATTCCCAGTATAATGCCCCCATAGTGCCTAATAAAAAAATACTGACCTATCCCCGTTCCCACGACGAGTGGATGAGATCCCTCTGCTCCTCCGGTCTGTGCAGTGTGTGGCTCGGCACAAACAGGCGCAGTGACGCTCACTACATCGCACCTGTCTGCACCGACCCGCTCACTGCCAGTGTTACACAGTGAACAGTCAGCTCCCTGCTCCAGCACTTGATTCAACTGTATCCAAGGACGCAGATACTGTTGAAACTGGGACACGCAACCGCATTATCTCAGTGGGCCCAGGGCTACCACTCCCCCTGCCCCTGCCCCACCCCCACTAGCTACGCCTCTGGTGCCCACACGATACACTGTCCATATAACTATACCACGCAATTATCAAATAGTAGTGCCATAAGGTGCCCAAATAACACCACCCAGTTAATGATCTAGGGAACTTTCCATAAATTCAGGCACCAAGTGTGGGATCTGGGGTGGAAACTCAAGGTTCCCAGACAATCATAACCAGTGGTGCCCACATCAGTAGCGACTAGTCGCACACCCCTAGTCTACTACATACAAAGCCATCTTGGACAGATTTTCTCATGCACACAATCCCACATTAGTGTGCTGACTACAGTGCAACACTTTTTCACGTGACACTACAAACAGTACAGTCGGCAGCAGCGGTGGCTATTATTTTGGCACAGCACTCAGGGGGTATTGTTTAACCCATAACCTGGGATGTATTTTAAAGCTTCGGTGGCCAAAATACCAAACAGGTCGCAGGTCTACCATCCATGGGTCATTTATAATACTGGTGTCTTCTCATGGGATAGAGGGGCCTATGTGCCCACTCAGGCACCAGGGGCCAGGCACAACTGCTACCTCTGCACCCCTAAAGCTATGCCCCTGCCCATAACCCCCTTACCATTCCATACAGCTGGTGAGATAACTTCTCAGATAAAACTTCTCAGCTAAAACCAGATCGGACATAAAAAAAAGGAAAATTTTACTCACTCTTCTTATCCATAGGGGGCCCGGCTCGGGTCCCATCAGGCTGCCACATCAAGCCCCGGCAAACATCTGCGCCACAGTGCATACAAGCTCCTGACGCCATAATGTTATATACGGTGCCAGGACGTTATATGTGACCGCCGTACTCCAAACCCACCACCGCTAAAGACCGCGCTCGGCCTACAGCATATATTCAGATACCGCTGTCAGGCATCCTGTTGGTCTACAGCGTCCTCAATGCCCTCTCCATTTACCTCCTGTTTTCCTCAATGAATGCGTGCCTCGGCTAAGGACAGTGCCCACGGATGATGGGGGTAATACACAGAGATGCTGTTGGGGTTAAATAAATGGATTATGGGGGTTATATACAGGGATTATGGAGCAACATCAGTTTTATCACTAGCTATTGATTTTGTAATGTGTCCGTAAAAATGTTGGTCTGTCCATGATTTTTAGCTCAGTTGTCCAGAAATTGCTGAAGTGGAGGTTGGCAACCCTGCAAACAGCCCATTGACTTTAATGAGCGCTGGTCCCGTCACTTCTCCTGACATGTCTGTTTTAGTAAATAATTGCATTCCCCATGAAACGTTGCACTTTTTTTTTTAGAACTCTACGTTGTGCTGTTCCTCTGTTATTCCTCCTAGAAAGAAATTAACAACTGGGTGTTACCAGTTGAGGGTGTGTCCCTACACAGAGTGACAATGTCCAATCAGTGCTGACAGAGTGAGACTGTGTAGGGATACGTTCCTTTGACATGGTAACACCCAGTTGTCAATTTATTCATACATTTCTAGGAGGAATGGCACAACGCAGAATTTTAAGAAAGTATGTTCCAGAATTGTTATTTCATGGGGAATACAAGTATTTACTAAAATAAACATGTCAGGAGAGGTGACAGATCCTCTTTAAAGGGGTTACCCAGGATTTTTTTCTAAAAACATTGCCAAATTTTTCCACAGGTTGTGTGTGGTATTGCAGCTCAGCCAGATTCACTTAGATCGAGTTAAGCTGCAATACCAGACACAACTCAAGGAAAGGTCTGGCACTGTTTCTGGAAGTAAGCAGCCATGGTTTTGTTTTTTTAAAATCCTGAACAACCCCTTTCATTTCCCATGTGGGGGTGCTACAGGGACATTAAATACTTGCTGCAGAGTTCCCCCACAGATTACAGATAATCACTGGGGGCCCCCAGCAGTGTGACATCCTCTAATCATCATTGGAGCACTCTTCTAACAAAAATGGATTATCTAATGTGGAATAATCCTCAAAAATTTCCAAAAAAGCCCAAAATAATGTTAACAAAAATCTGTCACTATATCTGTATTTTGTTTTAGAAGAATTTCCTAACAAATTCTTTCGGTTTCCTCCTGCATCTGGTCTTATATTTTCGTTCAGTTCTGGAAACACACAGACCTTCTGGATTATCAAATGCCAGATTAAAGGAATTTCACATTATTAAGTTGCTCTTAATATTGTTTGCAATACCCTAACCATTTTAAGGGACCCAAAACACGTAGTTTCAAGTGTAGCTAGTGACATGTCAGAAGTTTGGATTGATGGGGGTCCGAGCACTGAGACCCCCACCAATCGCTAGAACTAAGCAGCTGAAGTGCTCGTGTGAGTAATTAGCCGCTTCGTGTCTGTTCGGCTTTTTCCGGAAATAAATGTATCGGTGACCGGACTCAATAGAAAGTCTATGAGCCCGTACTCCGATACATCGGCTTTCCGGAAAAAGCCGAACAGACATGAAGCGGCTGGGCGCTCACATGAGCGCTTCAGCTGCTTCGTTCTAGCGATTGGTGGGGGTCTCAGTGCTCGGACCCCCACCAATCCAAACTTCTGACATGTCACTATGACATGTCAGAAGTTTGTCAGAAGTTTAGCTACACTTTAAAACCAATGGTGCATTAAACACAGAGTGTCTGGTCATTTACAGTAGGATCCTTTGCAATGCGTTATTGAGGGCTACGGGGAGAAAAAGTTTGCAGGGATCTCTGAGACATAGTATCGTAGTCTGGTAACATTGTGTACTTTATGTCAAAACTTGGAAGTGTTTCAGTGATGTCAACATCCCGCAGCCAATCACAGGCCGGACAGAGACTTTTTGGGAAGCATCAGCCCTCTCCCCTCCTCCCTAGCCTCTCCCCCAGGCATTGAGTGTCAGAGTTTCAGTAACAGCTCAAACACTTACTGGACCTTCACAGGAGGAGCAGGCTGGGGGGATCTGAGAGAGGGCACACGGGGCACTGCAACTAGACACCGACAACTTGGTAAGTACATCTAGCAATTATCAATATATTGCTCAATATTTATATAGCACCAACATATTCTGCAGCGCCGTACACAGACCGTAATCACTCGCTGTCCTATACACGGATCATGCCGGAGCTAGATGACAACTTTGGCTGTACCTTGCTGTTTCTCTATAGGGTGCCGCTATATAGGAACACCGCGGCTCATAGGAATGATGTATATTTTTTGCCTTATGCAGCTGTTAGGGCGCTTCCAAAATTGCAGTTCGCCACCGTGACAGCGACGGAAAAATCAGAATCAACAGACAGGTTATCCAGGCTGCAAAAGTCGGAATTGACATTCAACTGAGCTGGAGGCTACTGACATGGTTGTCTAGGTAGAATATTATAGTGATCAGAGAGTCCAGAAATAGCGTACAAAAATATCCAAAATGATATATATTACAAACTAACTATACCGTGAGAGTGTTGTATATATGTATGTGAATGTGTGTGTGTGTGTGTGTGTGTGTGTGTATGTGAATGTGTGTGTGTGTGTGTATGTGAATGTGTGTGTGTATGTGAATGTGTGTGTGTGTATGTGAATGTGTGTGTGTACAATGCTGGTAATGCTGAATATTACTCAACATTGAATGTCCATCCTGTGCTGCACTGTTTTATGGGAGGGCTGCGTACATTATTAGTATTGATGGCCCCTTCCTTCTGATAATCGGGAGGACTCCAGCTCACCGATCCCATTGTTGTTATCAATGCGGCACGTCAGAAGATAATTGAAGGTGGAATTCTCCTTTAAATCAAGCTCCACATTTGGCTGACATCTTTATAATATATCTTTAATACCTATTTTTCAATTATTTTCGAGTTAGATAGAAACGGAAACAGTCAACAAGCAGCTGCAGTTATTCGATACTACACATAAAAAGTTGATGTTCATTAAAATCTAAATACTCGAAACCGGCGCTGTTTACACAAGCATCGTGGCTTAGGTATATAATGCAAGACAGGATGATGTGATGGATCCGTCGTATGATGATCAAACCGGTCACTGACGGACCCCATTGACTTATAATGGTGTCCGTTGGGGTTTCCGTCATTTAGACAGCAAGAATAACGCTTTATTCTGTAGGGAGGCTCTGAAGATATATATACGTGTGCGTGTGTGCGTGCGTGCGTGCGTGCGTGCGTATGTGTGTGTAGAGCCTTATACTTGTATTTGGCACTCGTGCTATTACGTTAAACGTTAAAGTGGTTTTCCCACCATAGTAAGGGATGGCATATTGCTAGGATATGTAATCCCTATCTGATTGGTGGGAATCTGATCACTTTGACCTCCCCCAATCCGTAGAAAGAAGAAGCCGCCATCCCTTCACCTTTTTCTCTGCGCAGCGACGCTCCCAACCAGACGCTGTTCACAGAACTGGGAATCCAGAAGGGTTATTGACCTCCACTGATCCAGTCGTGATGGCATATCATAAAGATATACCACACTTACTATGGTGGGGAAACCCCTTTAATGAGCCAATCAGACCTACAGCCCAATGACAGCAAGACACAGTTATACAGATATATAATAGAAATAACGGATCCATCAACAGCAGTTTGTTGATGGTTTCCAGAGATTGACAGATATGCTGGTTAGACAGGCAATGTTAATCAAGAGTGGAGCTTTTGTTTGAGCAGTAATGTGGGACAGTTCTCAGGTGTAACAATACCCATACAGACTTTGGTACTGAGTTTTCATACACAGTCATCACATCCCTCCCACCCCCATTATTTTCATGTCCCATTAATGCAATGCACGAGCCACAGATATGTCCTTGTATTCTGCAACAGTTGTATCACCCTATTCTACTCCACCTGACCTTACCTTGAAGTATAAAACAGAAGCAACTGTATTTCCACAGTTATTGTGGCCAGTGAAAATGACTAGAGGGGGTTTTGTTGTAATGTTATCTTGTACAGCGTCGTTCTTTTTGTGTTTTCTTTGTATCAAATTTGTATTATGACCTCTGTCCAGCAAACTGCCTATGTAGAATCTTTATGGTGTATACCAGGAATAACAACAGACATGTGAGAGGCGTGTGGACGCCTGGTCTGTGGTCAAAAGAATTGACAAAAAGTTTCTTGCCATTATTTTGGGGTTTCTGGCATTTAGTCTAAATTGACATTGACGTACTGGAATAAATATCCCGTAACTCATAGTATTGATAGAAAACCTGGTTGTGGCCTCTTTTCAAGTATGAGGGATTCTGAGGATAACCCTGATATTTACAGCAGCTTGGATTTTCGGAGACCACTCACAGGGCTTGACCCGGTACCCCTCACCACTTCACAATGACCTCTCTGAGCACTACATTCAGAATGCAGCCATTATAAGACAGACGACAATATATCTCTGGTCGATACGGTCCCTGTGCACCACATAAATGAAAGACTAGAGCATAGGCTCAGTACTTCAGGCTGCTCCACCCTGAGGGTATGTTCACACGGCTTATTTCCTGCCGTTTTTCAGGCCGTAAACGCCCCGAAAAAGGACTGAAAAAACAGAAGCTGAACGCCTCCAAACATCTGCCCATTGATTTCAATGAGAAAAACGGCATTTCGTTCCGACTGGGAATTTTTGTACGCAGCCGTTTGGAAAAACAGCACGTAAAAAAACTCCCCATAAAAAGAAGTGCATGTCACTTCTTGAGCCGTTTTTGGAGCCGTTTTCCATTGTGTCAATAGAAAAACAGCTTCAAAAACGGCCGCAAAAAAACGCTTGATGCTTTAAAAATGGCTAAAAATGACAGTCTGTTTTCCCGTGAAAACAGCTCCGTATTTTACAGCCGTTTTTAGTTTAGCGTGTGAACATACTCTTATGCTTTAAAGGGGTTTTTCCAACTCAGACATTTAGGGTATATACACAGGCTATGCCATAAATAGCTGAAAGATACGAGTCCTAGGAACCCACATGTATTCCTGGAACAAGGGGTCTCGGATCCTGTCCCGTTTGGTGAGGTGGCCGTATGGCAATGAATGGGGAGATGGCCAAACGTGTGCGGCTCCCTCCATTCATTTCTATGTGAGTTACGTAAATAGAGGAGCTTTATTGCTCACCTGGTGGGATGGGATCGAGATTTCCCTGTTCTCAATATGGGTGCAGGTCCCAGAGGTGGGACCTGCATCTATCAGACATTTATGTGGATATGTATTTGGCTTTATAGCAGGTGAACATGACTAGTATAATAAAAAGGAATTGAAGACAACAACTGAAAACAGTAAAGTGTAACAAATTTTTTATAAAACTTTTGACATCATAGTGACATGTTAGAAGTTTTGATCGGTGGGTGTCTAAGCACTGAGACCCCCACCGATCTCTAAAACGAAGCGGCCAGCTGCTTCGTTTCTGTTCGGCTTTTTCCGGAAAGTCGATGTAGCGGTGTACAGGCCCACAAATGAGATGGCAGAAGAGCTCGGATGAGCGCTGTGCCGCTTATTTTCCGATCGGCTTTTCTTGGCGTCCTTGGAGCGGTGTACGGGTTCATTAGAAAGTCTATGAGCCTGTACACCGCTTGCTCGACTTTCCGAGGAATGACGATCGGAAACGAAGTGGCGCAGCGCTTATCCGATTGCTTTTACCGCTTAGTTTTAGCAATCGGTGGGGGTCTCAGTGCCCGGACCCCCACCGATCAAAACTTCTGGCATGTCACTATGAAGTCAAATGTTTTTTAAAAGTTTAGTTACCCTTTAATAAAAGGCGATTTGTCAGATCTCCTATCTGATGGCAGTGTAGAATAGAGGGGGAGGCTGCTGCAGGGGTTTCGGCAGTCGGACGCCCTCCGATCAAACACTGATCGCCTATCCTAAGGAAAGTTTATTAGTATTTAGGACCCCCATAACCCCTTGTATCAGCTTTTTACATGAAAATACAGAATCAAATAATATAAAATTCAGCGTCTCCCCCTCTATCCTATACTGCCCTCAGATAGAAGATCTGACAGATTTGCTTTAAGATGCTATGACGCTTCCTTCTTACCCATTAAAATATCAATGGGTCAAGCCATATTTATTGAAACAAACTAAAAAAGTTGAAGAAATGCATTATTCTCACTCCAAGTAGTATCTAGGAAAGAAAGTAGGATATTTATGTTTAGGCCGAAGGAAAACATGCATAACGAAAATTAGTTTGTTGGCTTTATTATGTCATAGTCCATTATGGTCCATGGGGCGTAAAGTTCCTTCAACTAAACCCAAGGTCACATAAATTGTAAAGAATGTCTTTATTGGTGGAGTAATTTCCATAGACATACCAAGCATAGCTTCTGTTTGAATCCAACTGGGGTCAGTCACCATTACAGGTCCAGAACAGAGAATGTTTCATGAATCATTGCGTTCTTGGATAATTACTATGTCATTGTTCTGGCGTGGATGTCGAGGCATGACGAGGACGGAAGGATGCGAGTAGATTATCTGAGACGTAAATAGAATATGATTCCAATGGCCAGCACCCGGATGTTGAGGCATGATGCGTTAGTGGGACAGGCAAAAGATGACGCCCTTGTGTCTGTAGACTGGTGGAGACCACGGATGACAGGAAAGAGCTTTTCCTTCCTTGTGATGCAGTTTCAAAAATTCTTTCAGAATGTATCGTTTGGCTTATTATCACGATTAATTTATTAGTTTGACAAGGGCGTATGTAACTGAGGTAACCAAGACGCCTGATAAAGGGCTGATTCAGGAAGAAACCCAAATCAGGCTCTTCTCCTCCATGAGTAATGTAAAACTGTACAAGGCTCCCTCTTCATAGGGACCTCCACATTAGCCTCGGGGGCCACAAGTCCACAAAAGATGGTGAGGAGGATCAACATGCACCACACTGTCCTGTTATGAGGATGGCGGGGTGACATGAATCATCACCAGAAAGGGGGCCCCATTTTGCGCTTGTTTTTCTTTTGTTCTTGGGCCACTCTCCTCAATGTGCGCCGCAGATGTCAGCCGTATGTTACGGCTCGACACTTTGCACTAACGGTCAGGATTGGAAATAACTAGTTTAACTACTTGTTCCGAAGCGACCGTGGCATTTAAGCGAATAGAAAGACAGGGGAGTCCTGTCTGTCAATACATTGGCCCCCCTGCGATGCAAACATGGGGGGGGGGGCGATGGTAGTCAAGGCAGACTGGGGGGCCTTCAATTCTGTCATCTTGCTGCTCCTATTAATCCCTGCTGGGCGCGGGCATAAAAGAGGCCGGTAAAACATTACAATACATAAGTATAGCAGTGTATTGTCGAAGCGATCTAATGATCACATGTTCAGGTTCGCTGTGGGGGACTAAAAAAAAAATTATTAGATAAAGTTTTTTCCCTAAAGTAATAAAAAAAAAAAGCATAATTGTTTTTGTGGCATCTGTAAAAGTCTGAACTATTACAATATAACATTAATTATCCCTCAGGATGAACACCGTAAAAAAACAAAAAAAACAAAACGCCCAAATTGTTGTTTTTTGATCACCTAACCTCCCAAAAGAATGGAATTAAAAGTGATTAAAAAGTCATATGAACCCCAAAATGAGGGTTGTCACTTCCCCCAGACAGAAGTGTAAGGAAAAATAGACCGCCTAACCCTGGTGGAACATGAACCCAAGAAAGATTTGAACTGTGGTCCCAAATAAGGACCCGGATCCTGACCATGAAAGATGTTGATTAAATCCACGCACGAGAAGGATCAAATTCCTCCAGCTCTTGAAACGTCTTCATTGTCTTGTACTTGCAGATCGTCCCTACAGTTCATGTCCTGGTGCAGAACATTTTGCATTTGGAGGCTGCGTGGGAGTTTTGTTGTGTGTGACAACAGCTTATACATCCCAGACCCGGCCAGATCAAGTCCAAAAATGGACCACAGGCCACAGCTGTAACACAAATAGACAGACATGTCTATATTTAAAGGGGTATATCCCATCTAAAACATTTATGGCATATCCACGGAATAACCCTTTAATGGATGTGTTGTATTTTTTAAGACATTTATGGGTTAACACACTCACCCGCTTTTGGCCTTGGTGCAAACGACTTTCTTATTCTAGTGAGCCTATTGAGATTGTATTCATATGTTACCTGGCAGCCTATGGAGACTGTCTATACTTTATCTGGAATCATATAGAGACTGTCTATACGCAGAGGCATAGCTCATTAGCAAAACGCAAAATCTCTACCCCCGCCTACCATTCACCCTTATAATGCCAATATAAAACTTTACAACATCTTATGTGGTAGAGGAACCTTTGCGCCCCCTCAGACACCAGGTCTAACGTTTCTTGCACATGACCGTTGTGCCACTCGGGCCGTTTTTGACGGCATCTGAGTGACACCCAATAGTCTTCACGGACCCATTCACTTTAGCGGGTGAATCGGGTCCGTGAAAAATGGCACGAGTCTCTGATCCGAGGACGACACACACGGGTCGTGTGCATAAGGCGTAAGTACAACTGCTATCTCTGCACCCCCTTTAGCTACAACCCTGTCAAAATGTAATACCTGGCAGCCTATATACACGGTCTACATATGTTAACTGGCAGCCTAAATACACTGTCTATACATGTTACCTGGCAGCCTATATACACTGTCTATACACGTTACCTGGCAGCCTATATACACTGTCTATACATGTTATCTGGCAGCCTATATACACTGTCTATACATGTTATCTGGCAGCCTATATACACTGTCTACATATGTTATCTGGCAGCCTATATACACTGTCTACGTATGTTACCTGGCAGCCTATATACACGGTCTACATATGTTACCTGGCAGCCTATATACACTGTCTATACATGTTACCTGGCAGCCTATATACACTGTCTATACACATTACCTGGCAGCCTATATACACTGTCTATACATGTTATCTGGCAGCCTATATACACTGTCTATACATGTTATCTGGCACTGCAGCCTATATACACTGTCTACATATGTTACCTGGCAGCCTATATACACTGTCTATACACGTTACCTGGCAGCCTATATACACTGTCTATACATGTTATCTGGCAGCCTATATACACTGTCTATACATGTTATCTGGCAGCCTATATACACTGTCTACATATGTTATCTGGCAGCCTATATACACTGTCTACGTATGTTACCTGGCAGCCTATATACACGGTCTACATATGTTACCTGGCAGCCTATATACACTGTCTATACACGTTACCTGGCAGCCTATATACACTGTCTATACACATTACCTGGCAGCCTATATACACTGTCTATACATGTTATCTGGCACTGCAACCTATATACACTGTCTACATATGTTACCTGGCAGCCTATATACACTGTCTATACATGTAACCTGGCACTGCAGCCTATATACACTGTCTACATATGTTACCTGGCAGCCTATATACACTGTCTATACATGTTACCTGGCAGCCTATATACACTGTCTATACACGTTACCTGGCAGCCTATATACACTGTCTATACATGTTATCTGGCAGCCTATATACACTGTCTATACATGTTATCTGGCAGCCTATATACACTGTCTACATATGTTATCTGGCAGCCTATATACACTGTCTACGTATGTTACCTGGCAGCCTATATACACGGTCTACATATGTTACCTGGCAGCCTATATACACTGTCTATACATGTTACCTGGCAGCCTATATACACTGTCTATACACATTACCTGGCAGCCTATATACACTGTCTATACATGTTATCTGGCAGCCTATATACACTGTCTACATATGTTACCTGGCAGCCTATATACACTGTCTATACATGTAACCTGGCACTGCAGCCTATATACACTGTCTACATATGTTACCTGGCAGCCTATATACACTGTCTATACATGTTACCTGGCAGCCTATATACACTGTCTATACACGTTACCTGGCAGCCTATATACACTGTCTATACATGTTATCTGGCAGCCTATATACACTGTCTATACATGTTATCTGGCAGCCTATATACACTGTCTACATATGTTATCTGGCAGCCTATATACACTGTCTACATATGTTATCTGGCAGCCTATATACACTGTCTACATATGTTACCTGGCAGCCTATATACACTGTCTATACATGTTACCTGGCAGCCTATATACACTGTCTATACATGTTACATGGCAGCCTATATACACTGTCTATACATGTTACATGGCAGCCTATATACACTGTCTATACACGTTACCTGGCAGCCTATATACACTGTCTATACATGTTATCTGGCAGCCTATATACACTGTCTATACATGTTACCTGGCAGCCTATATACACTGTCTATACATGTTATCTGGCAGCCTATATACACTGTCTACATATGTTATCTGGCAGCCTATATACAATGTCTACATATGTTACCTGGCAGCCTATATACACGGTCTACATATGTTACCTGGCAGCCTATATACACTGTCTATACATGTTACCTGGCACTGCAGCCTATATACACTGTCTACATATGTTACCTGGCAGCTTATATACACTGTCTATACATGTTACCTGGCAGCCTATATACACTATCTATACATGTTATCTGGCAGCCTATATACACTGTCTATACATGTTATCTGGCAGCCTATATACACTGTCTACATATGTTATCTGGCAGCCTATATACATTGTCTACATATGTTACCTGGCAGCCTATATACACTGTCTACATATGTTACCTGGCAGCCTATATACATGGTCTACATATGTTACCTAGCAGCCTATATACACTGTACATATGTTACCTGGCAGCCTATATACACTGTCTATACATGTTACCTGGCAGCCTATATACACTGTCTACATATGTTACCTGGCAGCCTATATACACTGTCTATACATGTTATCTGGCAGCCTATATACACTGTCTATACATGTTATCTGGCAGCCTATATACACGGTCTACATATGTTACCTGGCAGCCTATATACACTGTCTACATATGTTACCTGGCAGCCTATATACACTGTCTATACATGTTACCTGGCAGCCTATATACACTGTCTACATATGTTACCTGGCAGCCTATATACACTGTCTATACATGTTACCTGGCAGCCTATATACACTGTCTATACATGTACCTGGCAGCCTATATACAATGTCTATACATGTTACCTGGCAGCCTATATACACTGTCTATACATGTTACCTGGCAGCCTATATACACTGTCTACATATGTTACCTGGCAGCCTATACACACTGTCTATACATGTACCTGGCAGCCTATATACACTGTCTATAGATGTACCTGGCAGCCTATATACACTGTCTATACATGTTACCTGGCAGCCTATATACACTGTCTATACATGTTACCTGGCAGCCTATATACACTGTCTATACATGTTACCTGGCAGCCTATATACACTGTCTATACGTGTTACCTGGCAGCCTATATACACTGTCTATACATGTTACCTGGCAGCCTATATACACTGTCTACTTATATTACTTGCAATATTATGCAGACTGTCTATATATGTCTTTTAGGACTCCTTTTATAACGCTACAAAGTTTTTTTTCTTACCCATCTTGAACACGTAGGTCAGAGGGATTATATAAAGCTTCTTCTCCAGCGGACTATGCAAATTTCAAGTGCAGTTAAAATTTTATTACAATCCTTTTTGCATACGGTGATCATGTGCCAAATGAAGAATTGGTGATACTGTAGTTTTGAGTAAAGTTTTGTAGGTTGTTTGATGGATTGTGTCTGCGGTTTATCAGATGACAAGATTTCCATTGTATTCAACAAACGTTGCTGTAACAATGTCTGCGCAGATGTCTGATTTACACTCAGTGGGTATTATATTGGATGTATTGGTATACTGTTACAATAGGGTTGCGCATGATCTTGTCAGATGGAACGGATATATATGGCATCTGAAATCAATAGTCTAGCTCCATCGTTGGACACACATTGAATAATATATAAGGATATTGCTTTAATAACAATTCTCTCATTTATTGTCTCTTAAGAAAATGTATCCTTTTAGCTGTGAGAGCAATCCCATAATATCCAGCAGGACTTTGGGAAGTTTTGGACTGGATTGTGTTGACAGATCTGTGTGGCATAATCATGGGTATATATTTAATCCTCCACAGTCTTTTCGAGAATATTCTCTTACATCCCCTTTATTCAAAGTTCTCCTCACTGCGATCGTAAGGTGAGGAGGAGCAGGCGACGACCTCCGTTCTAGTGATCAGTGGGGGCCCCAGCGATAATACAATTATCAACGATCCTGTGGGAAATCCCCTGTATGCAGAAAGCTCCTCTACTCCCTCTAGTGGTGACTGAATACTTTCTGTATTAATTCCTCACGGTTTTCAAGATCTCTGCTTGTTGTTTCAGTAGGAACATTCATTGTTTACTTCCAGTAGATAAAGATGTGTCCATGGTCATGTGATGGACACACAGGGGCTGGGATCGTCAGAAGACTGTAACGAGCCGTGCACCTGTGTGTCCATCACATGACCATGGACAGAATTTTATCCACTGGAAGTAAACAATGAATGTTCCTACTGAATAACAACAAGCAGAGATCTTCAAAACCGTGAGGAATTAATACAGAAAGTATATTGGAAAATTGCATAACTTTTAATTATATAAAAAATGAAATAAACGTATCGAAACCGGACAACCCCTCAAAATTTGCACCTAAAAATAACATGGCGAAAAAGGGTAGATATTAACTTTAAATATGTCCCCTAAGTTCTTCAAAATGAATCAATCACTATTACATCTTGACATACATTGATCATTTAGTGAACAGCAATGAATAACTTCAAGATTACCCATTTACACAGGAGCGATTATGCCGGTGAGTTTATTAGGTAACTGCAGGTTTCTCCAAACAGGAGATTCACTACAAACTCTGCTGAGACCAGGGTTGCCAACCCCCACTTCAGTCATTTCTGGACAACTGAGCTAAAAATCAGAGACAGACCAAACATTTTTACGGACACCTCCAGGGCCTGTTTTAGTGCCACACACCCCTCTTGTAGATAGTGCCACACACCACTCTTGAAGATAGTGCCACTGCCCCCTTGTAAATAGTGCCACATACACCCTTGTAGATAGTGCCACACACCCCCTATTGTAGTTAGTGCCATGCAGCCCCCCTTGTAGATAGTGCCACACAGCCATCCTTGTATGTAGTACCACACAGCCCCCTCGTACATAGTGCCACACAGCCCCCCTTGTACAGTGCCACACAGCCCCCTTGTAGATAGCGTCACACAGCCCCCCTTATAGACAGTGCCACACAGCCCCCCTTGTGAATAGAGCTGCACAAAGCCCTCCTTGTAGATAGTGCCACACAGCCCCCTCTTGTATGTAGTGCCACACATCCTCCTCATACATAGTGCCACACAGCCCCCTTGTAGATAGCATCACACAGCCCCCCTTGTAGATAGTGCCACACAGCCCCCCCTTGTACATAGTGCCACACAGCCCCCAGAGCGCTAGCGGTAGCCTACTGCTACCGCTCTCCGCTCTGCCTGAAAACTCACTCACATTTAGGAGCAGGAGGGTGGATGGAGCAAAGTGAATGACCCGGTTACGCGGCGGTCTGAGTGAGGTCAGTCCCTGCCCGGGAGTGGACCAGTCACCTGATCTGAGTCACCTGACCTCATGTTACTGACATGAGGTCAGGTGACTCAGGTGAGGTGACTGGACTGGTTCACTCCCGGCCCCTACCTCACTCAGACTGTAATTCACATGGCCACAGCCTACTCTTCCCTTGTTTGCACTGTGCATGTACATTTTGGCGCATACGCAGTGCAACGTTTCAGGAAAATTAGAAGAAATCCTGGACAGTTTTTTTCTGTTGGACACTACAGGCAGCAGAAAAAAAACACCCATTTTCTGCGGACTGTCCCTAGATTTACGGACGGTTGGCAATCCTTACTGAGACAGAGGTGTGAATAGCGCTCGCACTATATTTGAGTACTTAGACATCACTGAGCTGATAACCTACAAGTACTGATATCTGTTACTTACTGTCACCCACTACAGTTGAAGTGCTTGAGAGCTTGGTCACATATACAGCGCCAGATCCCCAGCCTCACTGAAGTATATCAAGCCATATTCACCATATATATATCACTATAACTCCTGACATACTGACATATGATCAATGTGAGATCGTGGATACTCAATTTTAAAGGGGATCCGTCACCTCTCCAGACATGTCTGTTTTAGTAGATACTTGTATTCCCCATAAAATCACAATTCTGGAGCATCTTTTCTTAGAATACTGTGTTGTACTGTTCCTCTGTTATTCCTCCTAGAAACGTATGAATAAATTGTCAACTGGGTGTTACCATTCCCCTTGTCAAAAGGGCGTGTCCCCACATAGTCTGAGACTGTAAGCACTGATTGGACAGTATCAGGCTGTATAGGGACACACCCCCAACTGGTAACACCAAGTTGCTAATTTATTCATAAATTTGTAGGAGGAATAACAGAGGAATGGCACGAAGTAGAGTTCTAAGAAAATATGTTATTTTATAAAGAATACAATTATTTACTAAAACAGACAAGTCAGGAGAGGAGACAGATTCTCTTTAACTTAGTTTATACATACGGACACTAAGAAGTTTAGCAGGCAAAGGGGAATCTTCTCCAGGCCAAAAATAGATCCTCATTTATCTTCCATCAAGTAGGACTGTAGATTCCTGGCATGCAACCCCACCCCCCTTCCCCAACAACACCACATGGTATGGACTGTTCCCAAATTATTAACCCTGCCCTCAGAAGAGGTTGCATATCTTCTTGTTACTGTACAAACTTACATGATTACTACATAAATATGTAATTGCCCAAAAACCTGGGCCAATCCAAAAAACAAAAATAATAAACTAGCTCTGATATATTATCTCATGCTCTGAATTTGAAGTTTTCCATAAAAAAAAAATTCTGGAAAGGTGGCATTACGGCAGTGTTGGTGTGGAGATGAGATCCAAAGGGGCTCTAAAGTTTTTGAAGTTTTTGTTTGGTGAAAGTCCAGTACTCAAGCTCCCAATTATACACCATGACCAGTGATCTTGAGCCCCGCTGCGGCAGTGGTGGTAGTAGGGGAGGCATTGTTTGTTTACGTGTGCCCATGTGTCTCCAACAAGCATATCATTCGATTTGTTGGGCATCTTGTACATTGTTCGGAGCTCTTGCTTGCTTGTCATCATTGCTTTAGATCTGCAGCTCCATTATGATTGCTTTATTGTGTCATGTCCCTATTAATATTTTACTATTGCATGCATATGCGATATGTCTGGTGGCACACGGTATACCTATGGCTAAGTACTGCCCATAGGCACCCCATGGGCCACTATATAGTGCCTCTGTGCTTCCCTATGAGCAATCTGTAATACGACTTCTGATGGCAGCATTTTTTTTCTCACGGATTCTGTCACGCATACCTCTAAATATCAACTGCACCGGGGACGTTGGCAGAAATTCCCGTTGTGTGTCCTATATCTAAAATATTGCATTTGATTTGTGTATCTTGATTTTGGATATCAGGCTTTAGTGAATGATATTTTGGCCTATTTGTGGCAGTCGGTACGGTTTACGAGACCCTAACCCAGCACTGGAAGGGTTAAGAAGAATGGCGTTCTGCCTTGTGTTAAGGGAACCATTGTTCAGCTATGTAAAACCCTTTCTTTGGTATGTCTGTAATGCCTTTTGAGGGAGTCTGGGTATGGCTCCCTATTGTCCCTAAAGGGGCAGAGAATTTCGTCTATGAAGCATTGACCTTTCTGAGAATCAGTCAGCGTGGGCAGTGCTGTGCCAGGCGTGGGATTTTGGAATGGGCACCCTTCTTTCCCTGAGTCAACACATGTAATGCACTGACATATCAACAAATACTATTGTAATAATTCATGCCAAAGAGAATATGTACAGTACATTATCTCCCCACATTTCAGCCGGAGGGAACATTATAGAATCAAGGATTCTGTATTTGCTTTTATAGATGTAAGGGTCATATAACGGAGCACATATAATGCTGTAATTCACTAATATATACAATAACATTCCTTTAATCTGATATCCAAAAGTCCTGAAATGCTGATATTCTAGACAGATATAGCAGATGTCGGTATGCCCTAATATTGTGGGGCATAAGGGAAAGAGTTCTCCTGATGGGGACAACCTCTTTCAAGAGGGAAAAAGGGAGTTTCTCATTGTAATCATCCATCATATAAAATGTAAATAATTTATTCAAGCGATGTGACTACCAAGCAGTGCCCCACCATATGGGAAGTTGTCTGGCATTTAACTCTGCAGCCAGTGGGTGACTACATTGGATCTCCATGCCCCTGTGGAGACCATTATAGTCTCCCGCTAACCTAATAGTCATAGTGGTGCATAGTGATAACACACCACCAGAATTTTTAACCCTCTCTCTTTAAGAAGTCTGTCTGTCTGAGTGAGAACTGAGAAGTATTAGGTAAGCAAATAATTTTTTGTTTGGTGAAACAGGCAGGGGGCTCAAGTAGGTGACATGTCTGGGGACTGAGGTACATCTATGGACATTCACTATAGGCCGTTTCCACATCAGGAGTAGCCTGTATGGAAGATGAGGATCCTGATGGACTTCAGCGCTATCAACACCACTGTGGATACAGCAATTTCTGAGATTGCATGCCGGATTATCGGAATTTTACTTTATTACTAAATGTTCTGGGTTATATATTTAGAAATAAAAACTAGCATCTCTGTAACATATCTTCTTTACCATTCTTCTCTTATTTTACGTTCATCCTTGCTCTGTGTAGTGTAGACACAAATATGCGCCTGTAGCTTCCTGGAAACCATCAGCAAGCTGCTGTTCACAGAACTTTATATGAGTCTATATCAGGGGCCGCATGCGGCCCCTGGGGCTGTCATCTGCGGCCCGCGGGACACAGTGCCGCTAGTACAGACTCTGCTCTATACTAGTGCTCTGCTCCGGGACTCCGGCTCTGGGGTTCCCCTGATATCACATTCTGGTCCAGGAGGATCCCGTGATGTCACTGTGTGTGGACAGTGACGTCAGGGGCTCCAACAGTAGAGGAATCCCCAGCCAAAGCGTCGGCAACGCTCTGACTGGGGATTCCACTTCTAGAGGGAGCCCCAATGGAGCTATCTACTTGGGGTGTGTTTGGCATTATCTGCAGAGGGCACTGTGGCAGCATCTGTGGAGGGCACTGTGGCAGCATCTGTGGAGGGCACTGTGGCAGCATCTGTGGAGGGCACTGTGGCAGCATCTACGGAGGGCACTGTGGCAGCATCTACGGAGGGCACTGTGGCAGCATCTACAGAGGGCACTGTGGCAGCATCTAAAGAGCACACTGTGGCATTATCTAGGGGTATGTTGCATTATCTACAGAAGGCACTATGGCATTATCTACAGAGGGCACTGTGGCATTATCTACAGAGGGCACTGTGGCATTATCTACAGAGGGCACTGTGGCATTATATGCAGAGGGCACTGTGGCATTATATGCAGAGGGCACTGTGGCATTATATGCAGAGGGCACTGTGGCATTATATGCAGAGGGCACTGTGGCATATGCAGAGGGCACTGTGGCATATGCAGAGGGCACTGTGGCATTATCTGCAGAGGGCACTGTGGCATTATCTGCAGAGGGCACTGTGGCATTATCTGCAGAGGGTACTGTGGCATCATCTGCAGAGGGCAATGTGGCATCATCTGCAGAGGGCACTGTAGCAGCATCAATAGAGGGCACTGTGGCAGCATCCACAGAGGGAACTAAAAAGGGGCTGCCCAATCTTGACATGTGTGTCTTCCAAACACTGCCAACTGAGCCGCCGGACTGCATTTAGCGACACTTAAACTGGAAAACTGAATTGTTGAAATAAGCACGTGGAGAAATATCTCAAATTTTAAACCTAGCGCTATTATTATAGTAATGTAGTAGTATTATTCTAGTAATATAGTGTTATAGTAGATCAAATAACTAATTGATTAACAATAATTTTGTATCAAATTTGAAAGTAATGCAGCCCGTCAACTTCCCATTTTTTCTATATGTGGCCCACTTACCCGGCCGAGTTTGAGACCCCTGGTCTATATAGTACTATGGATACATAAAAAGGCACTTTGTCTTATTGGTTCACCTCTTCTATTGTCATCAACACATGAATACCCAACAAAGTAGTATTAGGTATCCAAATGTTAACCAGATTTTTCGGGAGATCATGTGTGATTAAACATACAGTATTTATGGGCCATTGGACTGCTACTATGGACATTCACACAAACCATAACTAGAATACAAACAAAGCCATAATAAGGTCCTTTCAGCAGCACCTAGCCTGCTTACTGACAGTTTCCGATGGTTGATTAACTAAAAAAAAAGTGTAAACTGCATAAAAGGAAATATTACAAAGATTTATAGATCTATATGTTGACTTACATATTGACGATAAAGCAAAAAAAACAACTTAATGTTCACACGCTAGCTGGCTTTTACGGCTGAAATGACAGGCTGTTTTCAGGAGAAAACAGCTGCCTCGTTTCAGCCATAAAAGTAGCTCCTCGTATTATGCGAGGCGTCTTTGACGCCTGTAATCTTAAGCTGTTCTTCATTGAGTTCACTGAAGAACGGCTCAAATTACGTCTGAAAGAAGTGTCCTGCATAGAATGTATATAAGTGTCCTGCACTTCTTTTGACAGCTGTCAAACGACGACGCGTAAATGACAGGTTGTCTGCACAGTACGTCGGCAAACCCATTCAAATGAATGGGCAGATGTTTGCCGACGTATTGTAGCCCTATTTTCAGGCGTAAAACGAGGCATAATACGCCTCGTTTACGTTTGAAAATAGGTCGTGTGAACCCAGCCTAAGGGTATGTTCACACGAGGGCGTCCGTTACAGCTGAAATTACGGGGATGTTTCAGCCTGAAAACATCCCCGTAATTTCAGCCGTACCGGCATGTGCAGGCGCTTGAACGCCGCGTCCATTACGGGCGTAATTAGCGCTGCTATTGATTGGAGTCAATGAATAACGGCTCCAATTACGGCCAAAGAAGTGACAGGTCACTTCTTTGACGCGGGCGTCTATTTACGCGCCGTCATTTGACAGCGGCGCGTAAATATACGCCTCGTGTGAACAGACAAACGTCTGCCCATTGCTTTCAATGGGCAGATGTTTGTCAGCGCTATTGAGGCGCTATTTTCAGACGTAATTCGGGGCAAAAACGCCCGAATTACGTCCGTAAATAGGCCGTGTGAACATACCCTAAGACGTTGAGGGGAGACATCTGTGTTGCTTCTCCTCACTAAACTGATCAAAGTTGGTATTCTACCACCCAAATTGGTGCATTTGAAGAGTAGACTGACATGACTTTGGGAGGTGGCAAGGACCGAAACTCATTATGACTACAACAATTTTATGGATCTCCTCACTCGCATTATTATAATTTCTCTAAATATTATTCCATCACTACTGTAAATGGCAGCAGTGTAAACCATTGGTGGGCCACTAAGCATTGTGTCTGGTATTGCCAGGAGGACATAACCTAAAGGACTGTATGTTTAGTTATATAATGTTATGGGTAGTGGGTGTATAACGTAGTACATAAGTAGTAGGGCAGTAGTAGGGAATCTAGCTTGTAGTCCGAGCTAGATTCAGTTTGCTGCCCTATGTATTTAAGTACTAATTATGTTGCCCAAATTTGCTGTGTCCATGTATCCTCGCCAAGGCAGAGTGGCTTGTTGGTGCCCCCTGGCTCCCAGCACCTAGGGCTTATACCCTGCTGCTTCCCACCTAGATACACCTCTGGAAGAGCTTATAATTAGCAGCACCAAGGCCCCATGCACACGAACGTGTTTTTGCAGCCGCAATTCACCCGCAAATCTGTGGGTGAATGGTGGTCTCATAATTTTCTATCGGCCCATGCACAGGACTGTGGTTTCCATGGTCCATGCATTGCCCGCAAAAAGATAGGAAATGTCTTATTACGCCCATATTTTGCGGTCCAGGCTCATTGAAATGAATACACACAGCCATGTGCACGGCCCGCGGATGGCACTCCGCGGCCGTCCGAGATGCAAATCATGGGCCTTGCACACCACTACGGTCGTGTGCATGAGGCCTTATGGTGTTCCCAGTGTAATTACCCATTGCCAGTTCACTGCCCTGTGTACTTTTAGAAAACTTTTCATATGTCATAGCGACATATCAGAAGTTTTGATTGGTGTGGGTCCAGGGGCTGAGACCCCCACCATCGCTAAAACCAATGTGCAGAAGTGCTCAGCTCAGTCCTCTGCACCTTCGGCTGTGATTGGCGCTCCTCGAAAGGCTGAAGATGGCTCATACATGTTCTAGGGGATCCCGAACTTAAAGCTGACAAGGAGCGCCCATCACAGCCGATGGTGCCGAGTGCTGAGCTGAGTGTTCTTCGTATTAGCGATGTTAGGGGTCTCAGCACACAGACCCCCACCGATCAAAACTTCTGATATGTCGCTATGACATATCAAAAGTTTTCTGAAAGTACAGTTACTCTAAGGGTATGTTCACACGCTTAACAAAAAACGTCTGAAAAATACGGAGCTGATTTCAGAGAAAACAGCCTCTGATTTTCAGGCGTTTTTGAAGCTGAGAATGAAATTTGGAATTATGTTCACACGGAGTATTTTGCAGGCAGAATTTCTGCCTCAAAATTCCGTTTGGAATTCCGTTTGGAAGTTTGAGGCAGATTTTCCTCTCCCTGCACGCCAATTTTCGCTGCGTTTTGCACTGCGCTTTTCGCCCACGCCCATTGGGCGCTGCGGGCATAAAACGCCGCGAAATACGCTTTCTCTGCCTCCCATTGAAGTCAATGGGAGGTCAGAGGCGGAAACGCCCGAAGATAGGGCATGTCGCTTCTTTCTCCCGCGAGCCGGTTTTACCACTCGCAGGAGAAAACCGCCCCGCCTCCCATTGAAATCGACGGGAGGCATTTTTGGGCCGTTTTTTACGAGCTTTTTGGCGCGGTTTCCACGTAAAAAAACTCGTCAAAAAACTCTGTGTGAATTGAGGCTTCTTTTCAGACGTTTTTGGAGGCGTTTTTTGAGGCGTTTTTCATAGTGTTCAATAGAAAATCAGCTCCAAAAAACGCCTCAAGAAGTGACATGCTACTTCTTTTTACGGACCGTCTTTTTACGCTCCGTTTTTTGACAGTGAAGCGTAAAATAAAGGCTCGTGGGAACAGAACATCGTAATTCCCATTGAAAGCAATGGGCAGATGTTTGTAGGCGTATTAGGGGAGTTTTTTCAGGTGTAATTCGAGGCGTAAAACGCCTCAATTACGACTGAAAAGAGGTTGTGTGCACATACCCTTAGGGTATGTTCACACGCACTGTTTTCAGACGTAATTCGGGCGTTTTACGCCTCGAATTACGCCTGAAAAAAACGGCTCCATTACGCCTACGAACATCTGCCCATTGCTTGCAATGGGTTTTACGATGTTCTGTTCCCACGAGGTGTCATTTTATGCGTCGCTGTCAAAAGACGGCGCGTAAAAAGACGCCCGCGTCAGAGAAGTGCATGTCACTTCTTGGGCCGTTTTTGGAGCCGTTTTTCATTGACTCTTTTGAAAAACAGCTCCAATAACGTCCATAAAATACGCCGCAAAAAACGCAAGTTGTTAAAAAACGTCTGAAAATCAGGAGCTGTTTTCAGGCGAAAACAGCTCTGTAATTTCAGACGTATTTTGCTACTGCGTGTGAACATACCCTTATACAATGTTCCTTCTATATATATATATATACACGAGTTTTATCACTGGCAGGAGTGGCATTACCACAAGGGTGTGAATTAGGATACAGTGACGTCACACGGATTTGAATACATGATCTGGATGGAATACACCAGGTACTAAATGAGCAAGTCGGGGGTTTTCTAAAAGAGGATTGGTCTATGAGTCTACAGTAAAATATTGTAATGCTACAGCAAAAAATAAGAAGTCTCATATTTACGTGAAATTCTTCACATGATCAAGACCCCATAGTGCTGTATCTGTAGGGTCACATACATTCAATCAGTCATCTGCCCTGCGTTCACGATATGATATATATACTAGTATATACAGTATCTATATGTATTAGGCCCTGTTCACACGGCATGTCAAAGAATGCTTCAGTAAGCTTCCCATGCAAATCAATGGGAAATCGCACAGTTTGTACATACAACGCTTTTTTTTGCGCCAGCATATTTTAAAAAATGCGTTGTGTAAAAAAGAAGCACCAGATCAATTCTTTGACTCGTAAAATGCGCCAAAAATGTGCCAAATGTTCCCATAGTCAATGGGAGTCCTAATGGCGAGCCAAAAATCGTGCAAAAAGCATGCGGAAAACGCATAAAAAAACGCTAGTGTATTTGACACGTTTATACATCAGGGTGTTTTTTGCGCAGTGTGAACATGCCCTAATTGTGTTTTTATCATGGAACTCCCTGTGTTGTCTTCAATGATCGCAAACTATTCTGGATTACACCCGGGGGAGCCCCCAGAGTGAGGGTGGCAGGTGTCTCTCCGTCACACCCATATGTCCACAAACATCCATCTACTGTTACTTAAAATAGCGCAGTTCGTGTCTACGCTGCCTGAAGAATGAGGCTGATCTTGACCTTACAGAATGAGATATTGTGTAATCCAAGTGAAGCCAAGGGCCGTCCTAATGTATTTCCAACAAAAACGACGACAATTAACCCCAATATGCTATTCTGCCCATGGCCCATTCTTGGGGGTTGAGGACGCTGAGCTATGGGGAACTGTTTGATGGGGTCGCAGACCCTGTAACACTAATGATACTGGGGTCAGTGGTGATTTTCTTACTTTTTTTGGCATTCTAGTGGTAACCAAATTTAAAGGGATCTCTTAACATATCATTAAAGGGAATGTGTCGCGAATTAAACCTTTTTTTTCTAAGTAAGTTACTTATTTCTATTATATTTTTTTACGTTTTTTGCTGTATTTTTTTTTCTTCCACATGGTGGAAAGTATTAAAAATAAAATAATAATTTTACATGTTTTCCTATGTTGGCCACCAGAGGGAGCACTTCCCAGAATTACAGCAAGTTGAATAAGGCAAAACAACCTGACTCACAGCTGCCGTAAATGTGGGAGGGAATCTCACCTCCCCTCCAAGCCAGGAAAAGGTGTCTTCAAATTGCTAAGCAGTGTCCGGCTGCCATTTTGGGTGTGATTGTACAAATGAGAGAGGGACAGACAGAGACACACACACCTTACCTGCAGTGCAGCCGGTCTTCATAATGGCGCCTGCTATCTCCCTACAAACCGGCTTCTCTGCTGTGTGACTCTGAACGGCGTCTGCGCAGTACAGAGCCAGAGAGCAGAAGCAATGAACGGCTCCCGTTCATTGTGTCCTATGCCCTGTGCTGCCGTATTCCATCTGTGTATGTGCCATTAAGAAACACATACACAGATGAAATAAAACATGGCAGCCCCAGTACAGTAAGAAAGTGTCAATAAAAAAAACTTTGTGTGTAAAAAATTTAATAAAGTCAATATAATATTTTATTAAATAAAAACACATAAATTAATAAAAATAAAAAAATCATGAAACTGTCCCTTTAACTAATGCATGCTAAAAATGGCTAAACGGTGCCTGGTCCTGAAACAATTCAAATGCCACAGATTCCTGTTGAGTAGTCACGTCATCTACGGGCGTATGAATGTGGCCTCACAGACAGCCCACTACTGGTAGGATATTTCATTCCATATTCTTAGTCCATTATCATTATGACTGACGCTGCTTCTCTCGTCATCGCCTGCAAATGTCAGCAGGAGATGCAGATACTATTCCGTCACTTTAAACGGCTATAACTTTTTTATGTGTAGGGCTAGCGAGGCGATTCTTTCAATGCTTTTTTTCGATACATATAATTGTAGCATTTTTTTACATTTTTGTTGTTTTTTTTTAGCATTTTTAGGCTTGTAGTTTGAAAAATACTGCAAAAAAAAATTATGATTTTTTACATTTTCTCTCATTTTTGTTGCCAATAGTAAGGCGTTTCCCTAAAATAAACTTTTTATTTCTGAGCATCATTGTCTACCGTAAATTTTGAGATATTTCATGTTTATTTTTGGTAATTGGGTCAGGGCTAGCTTTACGACAATGATTGGTGGGGGGAGCATTATTTTTTGGAGGGGTATTTTATGCGTCATTTTTATTTAATTTATTATATTTTATTTTTTTACTATGGCCTGACCCTTAAAGGTCAGAAAAAACATTTAGGGGACTTTATTATTTCATTATTTTTTTTTACACTATACTTTTTGACTATAAGGGTCCCTCTTACACGGCTTTCACTAGGAGCAAGGATCGGTTATGTATGGGGAAGAGTGCTCGTCCCCTTAGATTTCTATCATGTCGGCAGCGCGTCTCTCTGTTTACACAGGAGGATGTGCTGCCGATAAACATAATATTTTCGGCTACATAAACGATCCGATCAGACGATGAATGAGTGTTTGCTCGTTCATCTGCTGATTGTTGCCCTGTTTACACAGGACAATGATCAGGAACGAGCGTTCTGTGAACGCTCGTTTGCCCGATAATTAGCCCGCGTAAAAGGTCCTTTGCTGGGGCTGTACAGCAGGGGAAATCAGCCTTGTGATAGGGACTATTGTCACTGTTAGGGTATGTTCACACGGCCTATTTACGGACGTAATTCGGGCGTTTTTGCCCCGAATTACGTCTGAAAATAGCGCTGACAAACATCTGCCCATTGAAAGCAATGGGCAGACGTTTGTCTGTTCACACGAGGCGTATATTTACGCACCGCTGTCAAATGACGGCGCGTAAATAGACGCCCGCGTCAAAGAAGTGACCTGTCACTTCTTGGGGCGTAATTGGAGCCGCTATTCATTGACTCCAATGAATAGCAGCGCTAATTACGGCCGTAATTGATGCGGCGTTCAAGCGCCTGCACATGCCGGTACGGCTGAAATTACGGGGATGTTTTCAGGCTGAAACATCCCCGTAATTTCAGCCGTTACGGACCCCCGCCGTGTGAACATACCCTTAGGGCTGCGCTGTCTAGTTACCACCAGCATCCTGACGATCATATGACTAGTCACATGACCACCAGGAACATTAGCGGCGGCGCTATATGTGAGTACAGAGAAGACAAAAATGTTGAAAGCCGCCTCTGGCTTCTCTCCAAGGTCCCTGGCAGCCTCTGACTGCCGGGTACCCAACATTTAGCTGACCAGTTGCTCGGGCAGCAAGCTTAGACCCGAGCCGTTTATATATACATTGGGCGGTCCTCAACCAAGAGCGAATATGCTGAGATGATTTCACAGAGTAAAATGAAGCATTGCCCAGTCATACTGTGACCTGTCAAAATACCTCTTTGTGGGATTGAAACGAGCAACAGATGTATGAGTGTGTATGTTCCTGAAATAAGACCTATAATACATAGAATAATTATTTTATTAATTCTTACAAAAAAATATGGTAAAATAAAATATCAGACATTTGACCATGACAACTTGTTCAATTCAAAGTGGAAACCTTTCCCTTAGGCCTCATTTACACGAGCGTGTGCGTTTTGCGCACGCAAAAATTGCGGCGTTTTGCGTGCGCAAAAGGCACTTACCAGCTCCGTGTGTCAGCCCTGTATGATGCGCGGCTGCGTGATTTTCGCGCAGCCGCCATCATGATGACACTCCGTTTGGATGTTTGTAAACAGAAAAGCACGTGGTGCTTTTCTGTTTACATTCAGAGTTTGACAGCTGTTGCGCGAATCACGAGCGTCCCACGGAAGTGCTTCCGTGCGGTGCACGTGATTTTCACGCACCCATTGACTTCAATGGGTGCGTGATGCGCGAACAGCGCACAAAGATAGGACATGTCGTGAGTTTTTTTCAGCGGACTCACGCTGAGAAAAACTCAAGGACTGTCTGCATGCGCCTATAGACTTATATAGGTGCGTATGACACGCGTGAAAAGCACGCGCGTCGCACGCAAGTATATCACGCTCGTGTAAACGAGCCCTTAGGCCGAATTCAGATGACCGTGGTATACGTCTATGTGATGGCTGTTAAAACAACGGCCGTCACACAGACGCATGTATTTCATTGGGACCATTCACACAACCGTTGTTTCAAGGGAGCGTATAAAGGGTCCGTTGAAGAATTGAACATGTCCTATATTGTTTCGTTTTCACGGATCCCTCGATAGTCTATGGGGATCGGTGAAAACGGGGGCAACTTGGACGTGAAAAGCGGCACGTTCGTCTTAATTCGGCCTTAAAGTGATATTCTATCCTTCAGTATCTAAATAATTTAACCACGTAAAGTTCAAGTATAATAGTTATAATATATATAAGTATAATATACTTATATATACAGTAAATAAGCCCAGGGCAGCTGAATGCAGTACCGAAAACGAATGCTTTCCTCAGATTTATATATTTCGTGGCCACACGAGTTTATTGGTTGCTTGTTATTCTTATAGGTACAGAGGAAGAACGAGTGGAGAGTCATGTGTCTAGGAAAGTATCTGAACCCCCTGTAAGTATTTTTGCTTGTGACATTATTGTTTTTATTGATGTACTTATACACGTCTATGTCATTTTATCGCTCACTTTCTCTTCAGCCAGTAAAAGAGAAGTTCAGCCCCTTGAAGCAGAGGTCTCCCCCCGCCAGCCGCCCCCACCTGTCCCCGGAGGAAATCAAAGACGCAGATCGAGCGGTGAGAATTTCCTCTCATTCATTAGAAGAAAGGGAAAAGGATGTTAGGCTAAGAAGCAGCATGCAGCAGGGTCATCTCCGCCATCCGACATCCTGTGTTCTCCTACTAGGGGAAGAGTCTGCCAAGAGTTGGACCCGATACCAGATCCATCAATTCTGAATTCATTTGATTCTCAGTTGGAAACAATCTGATGTCGACTCAGCTGACTTATATCCCCATTACAATTTTAAAAAGTAACACTAATGGATGTACATAGACGTAGAAATCATAGGGTCCCATAGCAAAACCCAGAATGGGCCCCGGCCCCACCCCCACTGAGAGTTTCACCAAATTCCCATTTTGTTTTATTAGTTAATGTCAATCCAAAATTCTGTGCTGATTGAATTGATGATATATCTAAATATATTTAAATAATATTTTTTTTCTTGCATGCATCCACCACTTGGGGGAGCTAACTGCATATGGGTAGATACAGCTAGTGGTATCCGTATGCAATAAGCTCCCCCTAGTGGAGGCTGCAGGCAACCGCTTTGACTGTGTGTCGAGTAGCAGAAGAAACAATTAAAGCGACCAGACAAAATTATAAATGGGATGGGGTATATAGAGTAATATCACCTGGTGCCCATCAGCTGTGCACCTATGCCATGGATCCGCAGTTTTAGGGTCTTCTCTAAGTTGTCTCAAAATGGCCACAGCGCTTCTCAGGCTGACTCTAAGACACCCTATGTTCTCGGATTGGTAAGAACTGCTCACGTGAGCAGCTCGAGCCAATCCGAGAACAGTGGGAGTGTCTCAGACTTGTTATCTAAGAAGCGCTGCAGCCATTTTGGGACAACACAGAAGGGATCCTTAAACGGCAGATCCACGGTATAGGGGCACAACTGGAGGGCACCAGGTAATATTACTCCATATAGCCTATCATAATTAAACTGTTGTTGCGGGACCGGAGGGTGGCCTTTATTAAAGGAGTTGTCCAGGATTAGAAAAAGTGTCTGCTTTTTTCCAGAAACAGTGCCAGTTTTTACCATCGGCTGTGTCTGGTAGGCAGGCATAGGCAGCGGCCTAGGGCTCCAATGGGGCGGGGGTGCAATTTATAGATTAATTTTTTTTGTGCAACCTATTGCACCTATCATGCTGAACTTCAGAGACCAAGGGTCGGGGGACAAATTCTGAAACCCTTACCTTGGGCACCAAGAGCTTGTCCCACACCTTTTTATTAGCAGTAGTGTAGCTTTAGGGGGTTCAGTTCCAGTCGGCCCTGGTGTCTGCAGAGTCCATAAAAATACTTCTCTATCTCCTAAGTACTATAATGGCACATGATTGTTGGCGGGTACCCTGGTTCAGATGCAAGCTTCACCGTACAGGAACCATCTTATCCATCCATTTTTGTATGGTGCACATGTACGACTAGTTCTCTAGTTTTTTAGCTGGTCCTGAACCCCTTGCACAACATCTCAGTCTGTCTTGAACTTTTCTTTCCTGTTTTAATCCATGCCAGTATGTCTTACGTGTGAGGGTATGTTCACACGCACTAATTACGGACGTAATTCGGGCGTTTTTGCCCCGAATTACGTCCGAAAATAGCGCCTCAATAGCGCTGACAAACATCTGCCCATTGAAAGCAATGGGCAGACGTTTGTCTGTTCACACGAGGCGTAATTTACGCGCCGCTGTCAAATGACGGCGCGTAAATAGACGCCCGCGTCAAAGAAGTGACCTGTCACTTCTTTGGCCGTAATTGGAGCCGTTATTCATTGACTCCAATGAATAGCAGCGCTAATTACGCCCGTAATGGACGCGCCGTTCAAGCGCCTGCACATGCCGGTACGGCTGAAATTACGGGGATGTTTTCAGGCTGAAACATCCCCGTTATTTCAGACGTTACGGACGCCCTCGTGTGAACATACCCTTACACCAACATGAAGGCTTTTCCTGTGAATAAAATTCTTTGGTGTTTCCTGTATAACTCACTTGTGAAGACTTCTAAAGTTCTCCTACTCATTTCCTCCAAATTATAAAGTAAGACCGGGGCTTCTCTGACTTGTCTTATTTAAAGGAACACTGATCCTAAAAGTCCACAGTTTACATAGATAAAGCTTCGAAAAGGAGCTGCTAATATCACTCAGATCAATGGTGGCGGAAGTTCTCAAAACTTGAGATATGTGACATACAGGGATCTTAGGGGCAGGGATTTTTGTGGGCCTCCCCTCAGTTGTCCCATTGAAAAATATCACTTCTACAGTCATCTACTACTGAATCCAAGGGTGTAGCTACGGGTTGGTTTCTGGGCACCAGTGAGGAACGAGAACAATCCATTTCACTAGGCCAGGTTTATTGAGATGCAGGGCTATGGTCCCAAGTGATATATATCCTAGCTACATCTACGCCCCAGCCTGCCATGGATGCCATCAGAGACCATTCATTGGTTTAGCAGTTTCGTGTCTCTGGGGGAAAGCTCCTTCCTTCACTTTCGAATGTCTATAATCATGTAGTCACTACCTGATGTTGTTGGGAACTGTCTGGTTTGGCACTCTGTGGACTCCGTACCCTAAATTCAGATGAGAAGCCCTCAACTCCTACTCAGTCGTTCTCTTCTGCTAATAAGACATAGGGTGATGATGGTGGTTATTGTTTTTGATGAGGCTTTTTTTTTTTTTTGCTTTTAGGCACAGAAAGAGAAACTACACGCAGAGTTAAAGAAAGTTTTGCTACTGAAAGGGCAAAGAAACTCTGCAGAACAAGAGGAACCCAAGATGGAGGCTAATGTGAAGATCACAGAGGTGGGATGTCATCCTATATCTGAGTTTACTTATAATTTCACTTCAGTTTTGGAGTCTTACTTTGCTTGTGTTGTATATGGCATGTTTCGGCACACCATGTCCCCATCGTCACTGTAATCCAATAAATCCAACGTCCAGGAAAGGGGTCCATGAGATCACAATAGAATCCATCATTACCACAACCCAAGTCTGAGGGGATCTGAAATCCACCTCCTTCAGAAACGTATGCGGCTTTCCCAATTTGGCTTCCTTCCCCCACATAATTTGTGTGTTTTTTTTTGGCCAAAAAACAGCATCTAGAAAAACCTCACTTTTTTTGTAAAATGGTACATTTGGTAGGTGTTATTTTATGTTTTTTTTTAGGCGTTTTATTGTTTTGTTTTGTTTTTTTAAATCGTGTGTTGTATGATTTTCCTATTACAAAACATGTGATTCAAAGATCATGTGTTTTTGTACATAATAAAAATACCTATGGAGTTTTATGAGAGAAAAAAACAACTAAGGCCCCATGCACACGACCGTATTTTTCATCTGTAATTATAGACCCTTTTATTTCTATGGGCTACGGACACCTTTCCGTATTTTTACGGATGGGCGTCTGTGCCGTAGAAATGATAGAACCTGTCCTTTTTTTTGTCTGTAATTACGTCACGGACTCCCCATAGAAGTCCATGGGCGCTTTCATGATTACGGACAGCTACGGATGTGCATCTGTAGCAGTCCGTAATTACGGAAGCATTGCTATGCGACGCCAGGGGATTACCCAAGATTCCTCCTTGGGTTTTTTTGCGGATCCGTAAATACGGATGCATTACGGACCGCATTTACTGACACCGCTCCGTCTATGCGGATGATTTACGGATGACTATAAATTACTACGGATCTGCATTTACGTACAGTATTTACGGATGGATGAAATCTACGGACGAGTGCATGGGGCCTAAGGACCCATGCGCACAGCCGTGCCAGTAATCACGGGCTGCGATTGCCGGTACGGCCGGCCTCTGACTGCCGTGGACAGCCGCCCGCATTCTCGGCCCATGCTCCCATACAAAGTATGGGAGCACGGTCCGTAAAAAGCAATAGATAGGACATGTCCTATCTTTTTCGGTACACTTCTACGGCCCGGACACCTTCCTGTAAATAAACGGGAAGGTGTCTGTGAACAATAGAAGTGAATGCGTCGACAATTGCGGTCCGCAATCACGGATGATTTTTACTGTCGTGTGCATGGGGCCTTACTGCTGAAAAAACAGCTCTTGCTTAGATTTCGAAAAAACAGCACTGAGCCAAAAAAAGAAAAATGAAAGAAAACAAACGCACCTAGAAAAACGGAATGTATGAGGAACATTGACTTGCAGCTAACAATTGGCTGCAGCATTTTTTGCAGCAAAAAATCAGGAAAAACACCATGTTTTTTTTGCGTATTATGTCACCCATTTACTGGTATTTAGTGACTACAGCTTTGGTGTTTTTGCTGCCATAGAATTCAATATAAAAATGCAATAAAAGCGCATGATAAAAACAAAAAACACAAATCCGTTAACAATAACGTAAAACAAAGATACAAAAAAAGGCTTGTTTTCTCTTCATGCTTTTGTTCATAGCAAACTTGAGAGAGATTCCTATACTAGACATTTGGTTTGGGAATTGTATAAATAATAATAAGGTTATGCTCGGCTATTGGCTGTTGTGGTTAATGTTTTGCCGTGTTTTTTCCAGGAGAAGCTAAGAGCTTCAGAGATGGTGGAGGTCACAGTAGAAACTGAGGCACAGGCCGGACTGTCTGGTATAGGCATCTCCGGAGGAGGCAAAGATGGACTCTTCGTTTCAGATGTCCTCAAGGACTCCCCCGCTGCCAAAAGCTTGTCCCTGCTTGAAGGTAAAGATTAGTTAGGGTCAATGGTATATGTGCCATGGAGTCAGTCATTGTGTCTGCTATGGGGCCCCCGGAGATAGAGGACCCAGTGCTGGTTGGGCACATCACTTATTTTAATAAGTGATGGGCATACAATATTAGAAAACAAGAGCCAAGGACAATGGAAAGAAGATCGAGGCCTAATTTACACGAGCCTGTTCGGTCCGTGATGTATGGACCGTATGTCGGCAGTATTTCCCAGTCCAAACACACTGCAGGGAGCCGGGCTCCTAGCGTCATAGTTATCTATGGCGCGAGGTGTCCCTGCCTCGCTGTGGAAAACTGTCCCGTACTGAAAACATGATTACAGTCCGTGATAGATTTCCGGCAGCGAGGCAGGAACACCTAGCGTCATAGATAACTATGACGCTAGGAGCCCGGCTCCCTGCAGTGTGTTCGGTCCGGGAAATACTGACAAAATGCAGGAGCACAAATTCCTTATGTCCAAGGTGGAACGTGGTAAGCAGCGTTGTATAATCCATTACTCTGGTCCGCATCTAGATCAGTTAAAAATACACATTGAAATCAAAATAACGGATTACAATCCGTTTGTATCCATTTTACATTGACACCAGTGATAAAAATAACCTATCTGTTAGACATGAGTTTTTTTTTAACTGAATAAAAGTTCTGTACTTTGCACTTTTATCTCCATCAAAAAAACGAATGACTAACATAACGGATGCGAACGAATGCAATTAAAAACCCCATTGATTTCACTGGGATTTTTAACGGATCTGTTTTATCCCTATTCTCATCTAAAAACGGATCAGAATAACGGATTATACAATGCAAGTGTGAACTTAGCCTTAGGGTGCACAGTAATTTGGATACAGAGAGATGAGATGCAGAGAAGCGGAGATGCAGAGAGATGAGTGAATCAATTCTACACCAATCGAATGTTACGAAATTTGAAACTTTTGGGATTCGTCCCACACAAATTACTCAAAATTGCAGCCCCGATTTTGCAGATTAAAAGAAGACAGAGAAGAATCACATGACCTCAGGCGGCTGTCCGCGGCTTCTCCATAATGCCTTGCAGGCAGCACTCTAGCATAGCCAGTCATGAAGGGAAAAGGTGAAAGTCATTGATGTCTCCGTGGCTGACAGTTACACGTCATGCACATGACCGCAGTTTTGCGGCTGTATACTGTCCGCAATTGCGTAACTGCAATTGCGAATAGTACAGAATGGTTTACACCAGACATGGGCAAACTACGGCCCGCGGGCCACATACGGCCCGTTAGGCTTTTTAATCCGGCCCGCCGAACTTGTCCAAATCATAGTAAAAACCTCCTTTTTTTTCCCCTTTCCCTGCAATGCCCACGTTTTCCCAATAGATGGCGCACTCAAAACATATTGACCGTTGTCCTTAACGCCGAAGGACGGATATATCCGTCCTCAGCAGCTGCTAGTTCGCGCAGGAGGACGGATATATCCGTCCTGTGATGGCGCGGGTACTGCCAGTGTACCCACGCGATCAGCGGCAGGAGCACGGCTGTTATACACAGCCTGGCTCCTGCTGCAACTGCCGGAATCGAAGCGCGCTCCGATTCCGGCAGTTTAACCCATTAAATGCCGCTGTCAATAGTGACAGCGGCATCTAATGTGTTTGACAGAGGGAGGGAGCTCCCTCTGTCACCCGATCGGCGCCCCCGCAAACAAATCGCGGGTCGCCGTCGGGTTTCCATGACAGCCGGGGGTCTAACAAAGACCCCCAGGTCTGTCTTCCGCAACTGCCTGTTTGGCGATGCCGGAGGCATGACCTAACAGGTTGCCTGTCAGTTTTACACTGACAGGCAATAATGCTTTGGTATACGAAGTATACCAAAGCATTATATATGCGATCGGCACATCGCATAGTGAAGTCCCCTGGTGGGACTTAAAAAAAAAATGTCAATCAGTTAAATAAAGTTTGTTGAAAAAAAAAAAAATAATTACAGTCAAAATCAAATAAAACTACTTTTTTTGCCCAAAAAGTGGTTTTATTCAGTAAAAGTGTCAAAACAAATAACACATACACATATATGGTATCCCCGCGATCATAACAACTTGACCAATAAAATGAACACATTAATGAAACCGCCGGATGAACGGCGTCCAAAAAACCCGCAAAAAACAACGGCAAAATTCTCTCTTTTCTCCCATTCCCCCCATAAAAAATAAAATAAAAGTTAATCTATAAGTCCTATGTACCCCAAAATAGTACTAATGAAAACTACGCATTGGCCCGCAAAAATCAAGCCCACATACGGTCACATCGACGGAAAAATAAAAAAATGACGGCTCTTGGAACGCGGCGATGCAAAAACAAGTAATTTTTTTCTAAAAGGGTTTTTATTGTGCAAACGTAGGAAAACATATAAAACCTTTACACATTTGGTATCCCTGTAATCGTGCCGACCCGTAGAATAAAGGTAACATGTTATTTATGCTGCATAGTAAAGGGCATAAATTTATAACGTGAAAATTAATGCTGGAATAGCTGCTTATTTTCAATTCTCTCCTAAAATAAAGTTAATAAAAGTTAATCAATATATTGTAAGCATCTAAAAATGGTGCAATTACAAAATACAACTCGTCCCGCAAAAAACAAGCCCTTATACGGCTATGTCGACGTAATAAAAAAAAGAGTTACGACTCTTGGAATGCGACCATGAAAAAACAAAAAATAATCCTTGGTCATTAACGTGCAAAATGGCCCGGTCATTAAGGGGTTAATGTGGCGCGTATTTCTCTTTATTTCACTTCGTTTCACGTCACCATTAAGCCCTTCGGTTTTCAAAGAGTACAATATCAGCCGTCACTTTGCCACGAAGCATGCAAACTATGCTAGCAAGCAGTCAACACAAGAACGGGCGGCTACTGCTCAGAGGTTGGCAGCTAATTTACAGAGTCAACAGAACTTTTTTCTTGATAAATCACAGTGCGTATGTTATTTTAATCTATTTACATTTCCTCCTCCCAGTATCTGCGAAATAGTATGTAAATGCCATATCTTGCATATTCCTTGAGACAAATTTATTAACTGATAATGGCTATTTTTCACATTTGAAAGACAGTTAATAAATTGGGTTGTAGTGTTCTTACTGTGCTATGAGGTTTGCACACACTACATTTAATGCTTTAGTATATCCGGCCCAAACACTCCCTCCAAATGCTCCTGGCCCGGCCCCTCTGTCAAATTTTAGAACCCATTGTGGCCCGCGAGTCAAAAAGTTTGCCCACCCCTGGTTTACACGGTCCATGCATTGCCCGAAACTCTGGATTGTAAAAAAAAATAGGACATGTCATTATACGGTCCGCATTTACAGTCCAGGCTCATTGAAATGAATGCACTTCTTCTGTGTGCATGGTCCTTGATTGCGGACAGCCCACAGATGACACTCCGTGCCGTAATCACGGACCGTGCACACAGCTACGGCCGTGTGCAGAGGCCTTACACGAGTCATAGTCACTTTAAACAGCCCAACTAGGAAACACTGCTGCTTTGTGGCTGCGGGGAACGAGAGAAGAGAGAGGATGTCAGACAGAGAGTGAGAGTTAGTAAAACACTGAGTACAGATAGATAGTAGATTAGTGTCAGTGAGTGTGTTTCATAGTGAACAGAAGAGAATAGATAGTTAGATTTACTATGATTTGATAGAGAGATAGATTTTAGAGAGAGTGTGACAGTGAGTTAGTTAGGCAGGCACAAGCAGCCATTGCTGTGAGTGAGTGCTGCTGCAGCTGTACAGTTCTTATATTCATTTGTGAATCACCAATCCTTATCACATCATTCACAAATCTACTTCAACTATATTAATCCTGGTGCTAATAGCGTGTGGCTTCCTTCTGAAACAGATGTCACAGACATGACGTCACTTATTGTTTCGCATATATCTCATAGTGCCACCAAAAATTGGCACATTGTTATATTGTTCTGCGTCAAGCATTTATACAGCGCCATTACACTTCAGTATGTGTCCAAGTGACATTTTTTTAAACAAATAAATAGAGTTAAAAGCGATTGCTTCTTCACTTTCCAGACGATCAGACACACTATCACTGGCACATGTAGCCATGACGGTGGAAGTGGTGGATAATTGATATAATTTGATCATTTCTATATTTTTATTTTTTTCTTCAAAATAGCACCAAACCTGTTGTGTGTGCGTGTGCGTGCGTGCGTGCGTGCGTGCGTGTGAATGTGTGTGTCAACAGGCTTCTGCCACCAAATAGAGAAAAATTTTTGGACAGTTTTTTCATTTAAAAAAACCATTTTTAAAAAATCCTACAAAACAGTGTGTTTTTAAACAAGCTGTTTGTTACCACAGGCTACCATCATGTTACCCATGGCCATATATGTTGCTGTCACTTTGACATTACAAGCTCTTTAACGCCAGCATTAATAAGGAGTTGGATACAGTCCTAGAAGATCTCAGAGTGTCATACACGGATTTTCAGGGCAATCGGGGCTCTTTCGATTCGCAATAAATGTATTCAGACCAAATTAAATATGACAATCGGTTCGAATGCAGCGGACCCAAAACTAATTTTGGGAAATTCGTTCATCACTCACCAGGCATTATAAAAACAAAAAAACACAGGATTGAGCAGATAATAAATTAAGCTAGAAATGAGTTCCATTCAATGTATTATATCGTTGATTTAAGGAATAAATTGGGGTTAATTACATTGCACATAACCTTGTGCCTTCTGCTTGTAACATGGTTTTATTTTGACAGGGGACCAGATCCTCAGTGCCAGAGTTTACTTTGAAAACATTCAATATGAAGATGCCTTGAAGATCCTCCAGTATGTAGAACAATATAAAGTCTCTTACTGCCTCAAAAGGACAGTGCCGTCTAGTGATGTTACAATGTCTCCAAGCTCCGGGAGTGTGGAAGTGAAGGGTCCAAAAGCAAAGATGCCAAAAATGGTATGTAAAAGTTTAGATTAAACAAATTTATTAATGATGTGCGCACTTGTTGTATGCAAATATTAGACGCACATGTACGCGAGTCATTAGGTGGCGTAGAAATGTGTCTAATACGCCTAGCAATTTGCCCCATAGTGAACAGAAGAGAATAGATAGTTAGATTTACAATAATTTATGTCACATGTACGATTATGATCAATTTATCGGAATTTGCACCATTTTCACTAGTTCCTCACTGTTAATAAATAAGAATAGATAATTCAAAATTAACCATGTTTCTAAATTAACCTATTCATACATTGCATTCATTTATAACATATAGTGATTTTTATTTTCAGATTGTTAAAAGCCTGACACCTGTGAAGAAGAAAAAAAAGAAGGTTCCAAGTCAAGTTAAGGACTCAGAATCTTCCATGGAAGCCATGAAGGGATCAGAACTTTCTGTTGCCAGCTTGGACATTCCACCAGTAGATGTTGAATTTTCCTTCCCAAAGTTTTCCAAAATCCTAAGAACTAAGGGAGAAAAAGAAGCCACTGCTGGCACAAAGACCACAGAGATTACCACCAAGGTAACAACCACAGAACAGAAAAGACTAAAGATTAAGTTTCCAAGGCTAAGGGTCAAAGACGCAGCAGGTGCTGGGGGGATATCTGTGGAGTCCAAAGATGTTTCGGCGAAACCTCAAGATGGGAAAGAGAAATCTGCAGCTCAAGTTGGTATCTCTATTCCTAAAATAAAGAAGCCAAAAGTTTCAGAAATTGAAATTGCTGCACCAAAGGTTGGAACTGAAGCCAAGGAAGAAAAACTATTTAAGACTCCTCAAGTAGAACTTGATATACCACTAACAAACAAGAAAAGTGAGACATCAGAGGCTTCGGAAAGTATTAAAGCAACTGGCCTAAGCACCTCGATTAAAATTACAGATGTTGAAATTAAGATGCCAATGGCTGGTGTTGAGGTGGAAGCACCAGAAGCTAAAATAAGCATCCCATTCATATCAAAAGTTGGGATCTGTACACCACAACTAGAAAAAGAGCGAGACCAGGCTTTTCAAGTTGATGGAAGGACGAAGACCGAAGTCAAATTACCTTCAGTTGAAATAGCAGCACCAAAATTGGATGTTGACTGGAGTTTACCAAGAGTTGATGGTTCTGTAGAAGTGGAAACACCTGACTCCTCTAGTCGAGGCCTACAGATCAAACTACCAAAATTTAGCATGTCCAGCAAAACAGCAGAATCTGTTTTAAAAGTAACACCTCCACAAGTGAAAAAAGAAAGTAAGGGAAAAGTTTCTGAGGAGAAGGTAAAAATACCTTCTGTAAAAACCCCACAAATTGGAATTTCTTTTCCTAAAGGGAAAATTGAAGGAGACAGTCCTGACAGTCAAAAGAGAAGCTCCCTGAAAATGCCATCTATTGACATCTTTGCTCCAAAAGTGGACTTAGACCTAACTGTGGAGTCAGAAGATCTTGGTGTTAAGCCTATTCAGGTTCCAGATGTGACCTTTAAGATGCCTAAAATAAGTTCTCCTAAGGTAGGCATGAAAGTTAAAGATGCCTATGCTGGTACTTTCTCACAAACAGATATCAAATCTGAGAAAGTTGAAGCTGAAAGTACTTTTGAAATTCCAGATTTTACACTTAAAATGCCCAAAATAGGTCTTCCTAAATTGGGCTTAAAGAATGATATCCAGGAAGTTGAGGATCCAGGTGGGAAAATCATTGATGAAGAATTTCAATTGAAAGGTCCTAAACTCAAACTACCAAGTTTTGGAGGGTTGCTGGGAAAAGAAAAATCTGAGGTGGATGGATCAGATTCTTCTACAGAAGCAGAGGGGAAATTAACATTTCCTTCAATTAAGATGCCATCAATTGATATTTCCTTACCAAAAGTCCAAGACCGTGAACCAAGTAAACTGGGGGGAACCATTCCTACAGCTAAGGTAGATAAAAAAGCACCGGAATTAGAGGGCACAGACTTAAAGTTTAAAATGCCCAAAGTTTCCTTACCCAAGCTTGACATGACAACAAAACTTGGAAAACCTGACATGTCTCCTCCAAAAATTGGATTTCGCATGCCTACTGATACAAAAATAAAGGGTGACGAACTGAAAGGAGATAAAATATTTTCTCCGGATTTAGATATTTCTGTTCCCAAGACAAAAACCTTTGATCTTAGTTTAACCTCACCAAAACCTGATATAGAGTTTTCAGTGGAAAAACCTAAAGTTGCAATTAAGCTTCCAAAAGTAGGGTTGGATTCAATAGCATTTGATGGCCATACTGGAGATTCGAAAGTAGGCATTTCTTCTATTAAAATGCCTGTTCTTGACATAGATGCTCCTAGCCTTGATGTTGATTTAAATGTGCCAAAACGAAAAGCTGAGGGAACACAGGCATCTGTTGAAGACATGGACACCAAATTCCAAATGCCCAAGTTAAATCTTCCTAAGCTCAGTGACGTAGCCAAAGATATGGCTGTTGAACTTGATGTACCAAAAGTGACAGGTGAAATTTGTATACCACACCTTACTGCAGAAATGAAGGGGACTGGGGTGGACACAGAAGATAAAGGGGTAAAGATGAGAATGCCAAAAGTTGAGATTGGACTAGGAGAATCCACAGAGTTCAGTGTTGGTGAAATAAAAGAAAAGGCTGAAGTCAAGTTTCCTAAAATAAAACAAGAAAGAACAGTTGCAGAAGATGCTAAAATAAAGTTGCCATCAGTGAAACTTCCATCTCTTGAGATAACGACACCAAAAATCCCCGATGTGAACATTGGTGCAGGCATTGCAAAAGGTGAAGCGGATTTGTCTAGTAAGGAAGATTTGTCAGCTGTTTCCGGTGATGGTGATGCCAAATGGAAAGCACCAAAGTTTTCTTTTCGGAAACTTGGTATTTCTGGATCCAAAACTAAGAAAGGTGAAGTAGATGTGAAAACAACAGACACAGGGGGAGACACAGAATTTGCAGTCAAAGGACCAAAAATGAAAATGCCAAAGTTTGGAATAAGTTTTCCCAAATCAAAGCAGGATGTTGAAGTTGAAGTAGATACAAGAGCTAGTAAAATGAAGGCGGGTGGTTCTGCTGATCGCGTGGACTTATCTTCTGATGGGAAAGTTAGAATTCCTTCAGTTAAACTTCCAACATTTGATATTTCAGTTCCAAAGTTAGATGTTGATATTGCACTTCCCAAAGGAGATGCTTCACCTGTTATAGACAAACCCCCTGAAATGAATATTGACATTCCAGATGTGAAATTAAACCTTCCTAAATTTTCCATGCCAAAATTTGGAAGAAGCAAAGGTAGTGATGAAGATACAGGGACAAAAGTGCAAGGTAAAATGTCTCCATCTAAATCGACAAAAGCTGGTGAGGCTTCTGGTGAACTTGATGGAAAGACCACTGACGCCAAGGTGAAAGGCAGAGAACTAAAAATTAAAATGCCTACTATCAAGATGCCTTCATTTGGAACATCGAGAAAGGATGCAGACATTTCTGACGGAAAACTAGGGGTAAGTCCTCCCGAAGAGAAAACTAAAAAACCTAAAATAGTAACACAGGAAACAAAGGTGTCTCTAGAGACTGAAGGTGGCGATGGAAAGACTTCTTTTATTAAAATGCCCACTTTTAAAATGTCATCTCCAAAAGTGAAGGCACCTGAAGTAGATCTGACTTTAAAAGGTCCAAAAGAGAATCTTCAGATGCATGATGTCTATGTTAAAGTCCCTGAGGTTGAGTTACCTTCTTTTGGACTAAAGAGCGATCGAACAGCTGAAGTGTCACTTTCAAAGGCAGAAGCAAAAACGTCAGTGGGACTGAAAGATTCAGACATTCACCTTAGTGATAAAATAAAAATCCCTTCTCTGGAAATATCTGCACCTCAAGCTACACCTGCATTACAAATTTCTGTCCCGTGTGTTAAACCAGACCTATGTACATCCATACCAAAAGTAGAAGTAGACGTTTCTGATGCAGACATTAAAAGATATGAAGGAGATTTAAAAATACCCAAGCTCCCATCCATTGGAGTTTCTGTTCCAGATGTCGAATTAGATATTGGCTTGCCCAAAGTCAGTTTAGAGCATGCGGCTGATGTAAGCATGGAAAAATCATCTGCCAAACTAAAGATGCCAAAAGTTGAACTGCCAAAGCTTGAGGAATTGGAAGCCAAGGTGGATTTTAGTGGCGGTAAAGCTAAATGCGTTGAATCCGAAGGAAAAATTAAAGGGCCTAAGCTAAGACTGCCACATGTTGATATTTCATTTCCAAAAGTAAAATTAGATGAAGAAGATATACCATTCATTGAAAGTGAGTCTAAAGTGCATAGTTCAAGAGCTGAAGCAAGTGCTACTGAAGGAACCTTCAGTATGCCATCTGTAGAGCTCCCAAAAATGTCCACTCCCAAAATAAGAGCTCCAGAACTGGAACTAGATATTAGTCTAAGTAAGGACTTGCATTTGAGTGACTTATCCAAGTCATCCAAGGCAGAAACAAGTAGTTCTGAAGGTGAACAATATGATCTAAAGCTCAAGATGCCAAAAATAAAAATGCCTAAATTTGGTGGTTCCATGACAGGTGTAGAGGAAAGCACTGCTAAAGCAGATGTCAAGGCTTCCAAAACAGAAGATAGTTCCGAATCAGGCATCATGGGCTTCAAACTAAAAATGCCTAAGCTCCAAGTTGGATCTCTTAAAGGGAAAGGAGGGGAGGATAGGGAGTTAGAAAGTGACCACAAAAATGTGAAAGGTGATGTGAAGATCTCAGATCACAAAGAGTCTGAAAATGGCCGTACATTCAAGATCAAAATGCCATCATTTGGTATATCAAAAGGAACTTCAGAAGCTGGCACTGAACCTTTGCATCCATCTGAAGAGAGTGCAGAGTTAAAGTTTAAAATGGCCAAAATTACTTTGCCTGATGTTGGGTTTTCAGGAGGTGAAGGTGAAGGAATAGGAGCTTCCTTCGAGAGTGGACATACTGATTCAGTTAGCAAGGTAAAAAGCATCACATCATCAAATATTGAGGAGTTAGAATTAGATGTAGGGCTGAAAATGCCAAAAATTAAGATGCCAACAATTGGTCTACTGGGACGAAAGGTAGATGATGACATGGAACTATCTCTTGATGAGGAATCCGAGGGAAATAAGTCATTGTTCAAGATGCCAGATGTGGAACTGTCTACTCCAAAGCTTAAAGCACATGGCGAATATGAATTGGATGGAGCAAAAGTGGAGCACAAGCTTTCAAAAGACATAGAAGGAGGTCATTCTACAAAGAGCAGTAAAATCAAGGTCGGACCTAAACATGACACAACTGAAGAGATTGAAAAGAAACATAAAGTAAAACTCCCAAAATTAGCAGTCAGTTTACCAAAAGCTGTATCTGGAGATGTGGAACTTTCACCACCCAAACTAAAGTCAGAGACTAAAGACAGTGAGATAAGTATGAAAAGTTTACATTCTGAACACGAGTCAGATCAGCATGAAGGAAAAAAGACGAAAAAAAATATTTTCTCTCTGGGGAAAACCAAAGGCAAAAGCGCGAGTCTAAGATCATCTGATGTAGACACAAGTGTAGAATTTGAAGGTCCAGATGTAAAGATTAAGTTACCAAAAATAAAAATGAAACCTTCCTTTGGTCGGTCAAAAGGAAAAGGAAAAGGGTCTCAAGTGAATGGAGAAGAAGAAACTGATGCTGACTCAAGTGATGTCACAGCTAAGTCTTCAAAGATCAAGTTTCCAAGATTAGGGTTTTCCTCCTCCAAAGTACATTCTGGGGAAGTAAATATTAATGGCACCCCCGGCCATGTGAATGGGGAGACTGAGGTATCTACTCATATTGGATCCCAAGATGGTGTTGTAAAGGTGGGTAAACTTAAGTTTCCGAAGGTTGAATTTTCATCGCCATACAAGGGCAAAGACGTTGACTCTGAAATGAATCTAAAATTGGTCAAGACAGAAGAGCCTGAATCCAAAGATGAAGGCATCGAGAGCTCGCTCTCCTCTAAATTTATGTCTCCCAAAATCGCTTTCTCTGGTTTCAAGAAAAAAGAAAAGGGTGAAGATCACATAATAAGCTCGTCTGCAAGAACCGAGATGGTGACAATGGAAAATGTTAGAGAGGGGGACTCAAAGTCAGGGATGGGTCGGATCTCTCTTGGATTTCTTTCCAGTAGATCTAAGGGTGAATACACGGTGGACAATAGCGGTATAGAAAAAGACAACGAGGGTGACACCAGTAAAGACAAGACATCTAAATATAAGATACCCAAGTTATCCCTGAACTCAAAATTAGGGACAGAGGTGGAATCAAGTAAAGAGATGAAAGAAGAAAGCTCTCAAGAAGGTTTCAAAATCAGCCTGCCACAGGTGGGCTTCACTACCCATCAAGAGGAACAAACCATAAAAGAGGAGGAAACAACCTTGGGCTTTCTGAAAGTTACAACAACAAAACAAATCAAGACAGAGACTGTAACAGAGAAGACACTGGCCATATAAGACAATATGTGTGTTAGTCAAGGACTTGATTTGCCAACTATCTTGAAATGTTGCAGGTCGCATGTTCCAAAATAATCTCTCCACTCTAATCTCTCCTGCACCTCAGTGACTACAGTGGCGGTCCTCCAAAACGGACACAAGGAAGGTTACCAGGCTTGTTTGTGTTTTTAACCATTTAAATCAATGTGTTTATTATTTAACACGTGACAAACCAGGGTTATTAGAAGACATGTACATGTAATATGGTGTTACCTTCATGCCATTCAATGTGGACTCCAAAAAGTGTGTCTTTCAAAAAATTACAATATTGAATAGGGTTGTAGCTACGTGGTTCTAATTTGAGCAGGGACAGAGGTATAATATTGGAAGTGATTCCCCCAGGGATCACAGTAATTTGTGGTCACTGTCATTATTCACTCCCCAAAAAAAATTAGAACAAGAACAGTCATCCAATGTTTGGTTTTGGTGATGGAAAACTTCACTGACCATTCAGTGGATCAATATACCAAGTTGGCATAGCTGGTTACTAGAACCTCTAGTCCATAAGAGGTGAATTAGTACTCAACGATCATATTGTATAGTATACATGGATAGCCATAGTTTTGGCTACAGTACACAAGAGTAGGCGTCTACCCATTCTTACAATCCTCACACATTTGTTGAGGCACTTTTCATCTATGTCCAGTCACTGCCATAGCCATTAAGTTGTTTTGCTTAACATTCACATATTTCCCTGGGCAACACATGAGCAAGAAAGTCATTTTGTAGACTGTTATTTATACGAAGAACACTCCTTATTTATTTGGGATTACAAAGAGCATGACCACAGAGCATGACCACGTCATTCCTCCTCCTGGATTTTGGAACTGCAACAATGAAAATCCTCTGCGGGATAATTTGGTAGAAGCGTATTCACCACCATATGGTAAAAAATCTGTCTAATGTATCGGCAGAGGCTTTCAAACCCTTGTAGTGCCCTACAGAAAAACTGAGCAGACGAGGGGATGAAAGACTGTAAGCATTTCCCTTGATGTACCTCCACCATAGCTTGGATAGTCATGTTCTACAAAATCTAGTTTATATATGGGTGCAGAGCTAGTTTATTTTATTAACGTTTCCGGCACTGAAGAAGAAATAGAAATATAAGTTATTACAACCAACTTGGGGATAGAACATGGTTTTTCCGAGACCCAATTTTTTTTTTTCAAAAACAAATGTAATGACTAAAATACCTGTCGGGATTCTTCTCCAGCTGTGGCCATATGCAAATAGTACAGTCATGGTGACATCATGTCCACCATCACCGTCTGTTGTCTATTAAAGAAGACACTCATGCTATATAAACTTCCTTAACGTAGACTACAACCCCACAGTGTCACGATGTCCCAGCTACTACTTTATATAAAATATCAATGACACCGTTATCAATAGATAAGGAGCCTTCTGGGGCTTTCTTTGACTTGACCAGTAGAAGCCACCAGTGGAAATATGCATCTTCACATAAATTCAATGCCTTTATTTCAATCTGCATTCATCATTCTCAAACCAAAGATAACCCAATGATGTCACTTCCTGCCAACGCTGCTCAAAAACAAAATGGCTGACAAAAATGTGCAGTACGCTTGAGGTCTAGGGGGCTTGTATACCTCAGGTTGTCTCTAGGGGAAGCATGAGCTAGGCCAAAGCCTACGTCCACATAGACCACCAGGGGCTGTTTAGCCGTGTGTAGAACATAGGGATTTTTTTCTTCGGAGGTTAGAGTATGATACTAGCGTGTGAGAGAGTTTCTAGCCCTGCAGACTGATGTGATATCTGTGTTCACCATCAATAACAACACATCTGTATAAACATAAATGTGAATCTCTAGAAGCTACTACAAGATGTATAATGTCCTTTTTGTATTTACTATTATTGTTAATTATTAAAAAAAAATAAAAAAACTTTATATTTGAAGTGAAACCTATCGTTTTGTAAAGTACCAACTAACCCCCTTCTGCTTACCGATTTCTTCTTATTTTTTTAAGTGGTATTTTGATGTAGTAATCAAATCTTTAATCAAAATGTTTTAATAAACATTTCACTGAAAGCCATGAAGACTGTAATGTGTCCGTATCTATTTTATTCATCAGTTTCTGACTCGGCAAAAGAACTGAGGTGGGTGTGGTCAGAAGAATAAAATGGGTGGAGCTTAAAGGAATTGTCCAGAATTAGGAAAATATGTCTGTTTTCTTTCAGAAACAGCACCACGTCTGTCCATGGGTTGTGTCTGGTATTGCTGGCTCCATTGAAGTGAATGGAGTTGATCTGCAATACCACACAACCTGGACAATCCCTTTAAGTAAATATAAATAAATTAGTGGGTGAGGACAGTGGAGAAATCTCAATCACAGATCTTTATAGCTACATAGATAATTAAAACTTCAACATACATGCAGATTATTCAAAGAAAACCCCTTTAAAAGGGGTATTTATTCTTAAAAATTAGATTAATAATGCAGACTAAAATTGAGGAAAGGCATTGCGTGACTTCTGCCAAGGTGATTTTCCCATCAGCAGTGACAATCCAGATTTGAGCAGAACAGCTGTGTCATTGGAGACAGACTGGTTGCTAGGGACACAATGCTTTTTATGTGGCGTTAACAGAGACCCTAGCAACCAGTCTCTCTCACATTACTCAAGTTTTAAGCTCAAGGCTTGGAAATGAGCTGGTGGCACAAATGGGGCAAAGAGGCTTGGCAGCTTCTCTTAGCTCTTGTTGTTATGATAATCAGGTTTTTGTAGAGAACTTCTTTAAATTAGAAGTCCTGTTTTAGAGAAATACATACGTGTAGAGTTTCTAAACATGTTGGCACATGTGGCGCTCATTATTTTGGCTCCTATGATTGGCACTTTTTCTATTATGGCTCCAATACCCGGATACCATGCCTCCATGATGTATTAGTAAGGGGCAGACTTTAAATGGGATATCCAGATGTGCCCCTTTAAATAGAACCTTTCACCTCCCCATACATATGCAGCTGAGTGCAGCATGTAATGGGGAGGGCCGCACATACCCTGGGGCACTTTACATTTTTTTCCTATCCTCCTCCGTTTAGATATCGGTGGCGTTATTTAAATAACCCTTTGAACTGTCAATGAGGCGTGTAATTGGCAAGGGGGCGTGTAACATGGCTGTGACACTGTCCAATCGGCTACGGACAGTGCCACAGCAAGAACTGGAGAGAGGAGAGTGTGTGTGCGCGCGCACGCGCAGCTCAGAGCTGTATGCACATGCGCGCGCGCTCTCACTCACTCTTCACAGTTCTCGGCAGACAAGGACGACAAGACTGATCTCGTGAGTGATCACAGTCTTGTCTGGTGAGAGCTGAAGAGTGAGTGAAAGCGTGTGCGCGCACAGCTCCGAGCTGCGCGCGCACACGCTCTCCTCTCTCCAGCTCTTGCTGTGACACTGTCCATAGCGGATTGGACAGTGTCACAGCCATGTTATACGCCCCCCCTTGCCAATTACACTCCCCATTGACAATTCAGGGGGTTATTTAAATATCGGGCGCCAAATATAACGGCATTGATATCTAAATAACGGATAGGAAAAAAAATTAAAATGCCCCAGGGTTTGTGCGGCCCTGCCCATTACATGCTGCAGTCATCTGTACATGTATGGGGAGGTGAAAGGTTCTCTTTAAGGCCCCATGCACACGACCGTGCCCGCAATCACGGCCCGCGATTGCGGGCACGGACGGCCGCTGACTGACAGCCGCATTTTCGGGCCGTGCTCCCATACAAAGTATGGGAGCACGGCCCGCAAAATGCGAAAGAACGGACATGTTCCATAATTCCCGGAACATTTCCACGGCACTGACACCCTTCCGTAGTGCTACGGAAAGGTGTCAGTGTTCAATGAAAGTGAATTGTTCCTTTTTTGTGGAACGCAGTTGCGGTCCGCAAAAACTGAGTTTTTTTGCTGTCGTGTGCATGGGGCCTAAGTCTGTAACTTTGGGTGATTCTTCCCTATTTTTTTCTTTAGTGTTGATGGCTTTTTCGCTCTGATCCATTAGGACACTGCTATGATCAGTGACTCCAGCTTAGCTGCATTGTCCATTAGAGTCTAAGGTAGTCTACAATCCACCTCCTGGTCCGCCATTGACCGAGCCTGCTGCTCTGTCACCCCCCATGCTTTACACTGCAACACCACAAGTAAATTAGGCTCCAGCACACAGTTTAGACTTGTAGGAGGTCACTGGATTTATTCTCATTTTCACAATGTTATAATACAAATACAGAAGGATTAAATACAAAAGCTGGATAGTCAGGATTTGCGGTATTGTTTTTTAGGCTGAAGTATAGATTGGGAAATGTGAGAATTTTAATATGTTTTGCGTTTTCTCTAAGAAACCCAACACATTTTAAAAAAGATGATTAAGAAAGATTGCAAGTGGCAGTGTTATTACTGAGCCTCCTCCTGCGTTCATGAAGAATGGGACCCCATGTGTGCGAATGGCAGTGATTATCAGCGCTAGTCACATCCGGTCACAATGACAGCGACTGCAAATAACAACATGGAAGAGGAATTGGGGGAGACTTATAAAGTTGTGTGCAAAAACAAATGTCCACAGAAACCAATCTGCATATGGCTCTTATTATTTGAAGGCTGGTTGGAAAATGTAACCAGTGACCTAATTGGTTGATATGGACTACTCCGCTTTCTTATTCTAAGAGTCTGGTGGTCATGTTCCCAGGAAACATGTTGTGTGCAAGTTCTGGTGGCAAATCATTAGACGTGTAATTTGTAGCTCCTAGGCCCCAATGGAAAATCTGTAACAGGGCCCCACACCTACCATGTTCCATTTATACTATATAATGGAGTTTGGTCCGCGTCAGGCACTAGGACCCATGTGCCACTGCTATCTGTGCACCCCCTTTATAGCTAAGCCTCTACTTTGACATCAATATACAGCACCAGTCCTTCTGTAGAACAGGAGGTGACTACTATAGTCTTTACAGATGCATGGGGATTTAGAGTAGTCACTCACTGGCAGCAGCTCCTGTTGCTAGGCAACAACTTGAATTTATTTGGAGGTTGCCTTGCAAAAACAGGGCTTGAAAAAAGTTGAGTACTAGGGAGGACTTTGAAGGACCTGGATTGGAACTAGTTGATGACTTTGGCTACACGTCTTTGGACATTTGTATGGATGGAATTGATCAAAACGATTGACTGCAATTATTGACAAATATTTTAGATCCATTCAATTTGTTCGGCTCAGGTGACTTAGTCTCCATTTATGGTACCTGAATACATCCAGTATGTAAATACACTCTCATATATGTAAGCGCCTGTAATATAATATATATGAGGATTTTATACACTTGAAGACACATAATCTGCGTATAATCTATAATGAAGGTAAATTTACACTTTAAACAGACACCTGAGTCAATTCTCCTGAATATGTACATGTATAGAGATGTGTTTATATACACATATATAGTTATAGTCTATAGATATATGGCTGAAATCAGCAGATATTCTGTTTCAGGTGCTTTTGGGGGGGGGGGGGGGAGCTATATTTTTACCATGTATTAGGAATAAAATGAAAACTTTTAATAAAATGGCTTGTTTTCAACTTTTTTCCCCCCCATGATGTTTACAAAAAAAAAACATAGATATAATTGTAAACTTCGTCCTCAAGGAATAGCAGGACCAATTATTATACAGCAGATAATATATTTACATACAAACATTGACTGCAAATTCTCCCTGTGTCCAGGAGATGGCGGTGTAACAAGATTTTTTTTTTACTATATTGCAAGGCCCCTTCATCCTGTGCGTCACACGTTTGAGATTTTATGACGGGTTTTATACATAAGTGGGTTCACATATAAAGGAATATCTTTAATTATGACAAGATCAGACAAAAATACTTGTAATGGTGCCGTCCAGTTATGAATTCAGGAACTCCTCCCAGATCTACTTTGTCTATGTACGTCTCAAGTTTTAATAATCACAATCTTGCTCGGTAATATGAAATACAATTCAACACATAACTCAGGATGTTCCTTTATGAGACCGGTCATGAACACGCAAATATTCATCATCGCTTAAAGTGAAACTCCACCTTTATACATCATGTCGTTATTATTGCTCTAAAATTCTTGCCTGGTTAATTTCTGAATATATATAATCCTTATAGTGTTCAGAGTTTTGCTTTTCTGATACAAAGCACCAGATCTCCAGTATAAACATAAAATATAAAACTCTGGCTACCTGTAGCAACCACTAGAGGGAGCTTAGGAGCTTATTGCATACTGTGTTATTATTGAGTTCAATGTATGAACAGTATGCAGTAAGCTCCGTAGCTCCCTCTAGTGGTGGCTGCGGGTAGCCAGAATTGTACCTATTAATTCTATGTCTATGCAGTAGATTTGGAGCTCTGTATCAGAAAGACAAAGCTCTGACTGCTATAAAGATACATTAATTAATCTGCACAGAATTTCGAACCTATTTATCCATAACTTATTTGTGTGCAAGGGTGGACATTCACTTTAGGTTTCTTATAACTTCTTATAAACTAGTGACATCTTTAAGATGACAAAACAACATCGACAGTCCCCCCATTGTTGGACCCCTTGAGTTTGGGCATAAAAGGGAAGGTGTGCGTTTACCCTTCAAATTATACCTTAGGCCTTATTCACACGGACGTGTCCGTTTTGCGTGCGCAAAAGTTCCGTGTGTCATCAGCATATCGCGCAGCCGACATCATGATGACACTCTGTTTTTATGTTTGCCAACAGAAAAGCACGTGGTGCTTTTCTGTTTTAATTCACTTATTTTACTGCTGTTGCGCGAATCACGCGCGGCACCCGGAAGTGCTTCTGTGTGCCGGGCGCGATTTGCACGCACCCATTGACTTCAATGGGTGCGTGCAGCGCGAAACACGGCCAAATATAGGACATGTCATGAGTTTCACGCAGCGGACATACGCTGCGTGAAATTCACTGACAGTCTGAACAGCCCCATTCATTAACATAGGTCCGTGCGACGCGCGTGATTTCCACGCGCGTAGCACGGACATATTGTACGTTCGTGTGAATAAGGCCTTAAAGAGACTCAAGCTCCAGACAAATGTACTAGATACTCTACTAATAGCTAGTGCGTGCTATTGTAACCAGCGAACCCTAAACTCCCGATTAGGGTGCCATAATAGAGTGTGTGCGGTATGTTAAACAGCAGATCCCTTTCGGGCGATTTGCCGCAAGTGATCATGTTATCTACTCCACCTTTATTACCAGAAAAACGCAATGGAGCTGATCATATGTTCCTGCTTGGCAAGTCAGCTGAAGGGGATGCGACATTTAACATATTTTAAAACATGTATGATTAGTCTATAAGGAACTGATAGACAGAACTAAAAAGCTGCTACTTTTGTGAACTAGTTTTATTGGTATTAATTTAGTGTCGTTTTTGTTCTTGTGGGAGTTTTGAGCCTAAGATAACATCTGCGTGAGACATTGTTCTACTACCTTTAATGAGACATGAAGATCCCGGTGCTACTTGGAAAATTTAGACGAGTGCTTGCTCATGTACTTCAGTTTTCAGTGAGGTGTAACTAAGCTTTTAAAAAACTTTTCACATGTCAGAAGTTTTGATCGGTGGGGGTCCGAGAACTGAGATCCCTACTGATCTCTAAAATGAAGCGGCAGAAACATTCCGGTGAGTGCTGTACCGCTTCACTTCTGATCGGCCTTCCTCAGAGCGGTGTACGGCTCATTGGATAGTCTAGGAGTCCGTACAACACTTCTGGGGAAAGCCGATCAGAAACAATGCGGCACAGCACTCAACCGAGAGCTTCTGTCGCTTCGTTTTAGTGATCAGTGAGGGTCTCAGTGCTCAGGCCCCCACCAATCAAAACTTCTGACATGTCACTATGACATATTAAGTTTTTTTTTACCCTTTAAGCAGAACAGAGATTAATAAAAACATTTGTTGCTGAAAAATAGAAGTTAAAGGGTTTCTCCTCCCTGGACAGTCCAAGGTCTCTGTTAGATAAGTCCACTATGTATCTGCATAGGAAGTATAGCAATCCATATTCCCTATACACATACAGTGAAGGAAATAAGTATTTGATCCCTTGCTGATTTTGTAAGTTTGCCCACTGTCAAAGTCATGAACAGTCTAGAAGTTTTAGGCTAGGTTAATTTTACCAGTGAGAGATAGATTATATTTTTTTTAAAAACTGAAAAGCACATAGTCAAAATGATATATATTTATTTGCATTGTGCACAGAGAAATAAGTATTTGATCCCCTACCAACCATTAAGAGTTCAGCCTCCTCCAGACCAGTTACACGCTCCAAATCAACTTGGTGCCTGCATTATAGACAGCGGTCTTACATGGTCACCTGTATAACAGACTCCTGTCCACAGACTCAATGAATCAGTCTGACTCTAACCTCTACAACATGGGCAAGACCAAAGAGCTTTCTAAGGATGTCAGGGACAAGATCATAGACCTGCTGAAGGCTGGAATGGGCTACAAAACCATAAGTAAGACGCTGGGTGAGAAGGAGACAACTGTTGGTGCAATAGTAAGAAAATGGAAGACATACAAAATGACTGTCAATCGACATCGATCTGGGGCTCCATGCAAAATCTCACCTCGTGGGGTATCCTTGATCCTGAGGAAGGTGAGAGCTCAGCCGAAAACCACAGTCACCAAGAAAACCATTGGTAACACATTACGCCGTAATGGATTAAAATCCTGCAGTGCCCGCAAGGTCCCCCTGCTCAAGAAGGCACATGTACAGGCCCGTCTGAAGTTTGCAAATGAACATCTGGATGATTCTGAGGGTGATTGGGAGAAGGTCCTGTGGTCAGATGAGACTAAAATTGAGCTCTTTGGCATTAACTCAACTCGCCGTGTTTGGAGGAAGAGAAATGCTGCTATGACCCAAAGAACACCGTCCCCACTGTCAAGCATGGAGGTGGAAACATTATGTTTTGGGGGTGTTTCTCTGCTAAGGGCACAGGACTACTTCACCGCATCAATGGGAGAATGGATGGAGCCATGTACCGTCAAATCCTGAGTGACAACCTCCTTCCCTCCACCAGGACATTAAAAATGGCTCGTGGCTGGGTCTTCCAGCACGACAATGACCCGAAACATACAGCCAAGGCAACAAAGGAGTGACTCAAAAAGAAGCACATTAAGGTCATGGAGCGGCCTAGCCAGTCTCCAGACCTTAATCCCATCGAAAACTTATGGAGGGAGCTGAAGATCCGAGTTGCCAAGCAACAGCCTCGAAATCTTAATGATTTACAGATGATCTGCAAAGAGGAGTGGGCCAAAATTCTATCTAACATGTGTGCAAACCTCATCATCAACTACAAAAAACGTCTGACTGCTGGGCTTGCCAACAAGAGTTTTGCCACCAAGTATTAAGTCTTGTTTGCCAAAGGGATCAAATACTTATTTCTCTGTGCACAATGCAAATAAATATATATAATTTTGACAATGTGATTTTCTTTTTTTTTTAAATATATAATCTATCTCTCACTGGTAAAATTAACCTAGCCTAAAAATTCTAGACTGTTCATGTCTTTGACAGTGGGCAAACTTACAAAATCAGCAAGGGATCAAATACTTATTTCCTTCACTGTATGTAATAAGACTATCTGGGTGGAAGGGTTCAAAGTGGAGAAACCCAGAAAACACCACTGCAATTCTAACCTTTAATGGACATTGAAGCAACTTTTTCAGGGTATAGGATTATTTGGTCTATTTTCTTCTCAGATAGTTAATTTTAACAAAGGCAACAGAACTAGGAAAATATATATTAAATATGGAATACATTTGGCATTTAAGTTACAATAATTAAAAAAATACAAAATAAAACATAAAGCTACAAAAAAAACATAAAATGTAAATGGTTCTCAATAGGAAGTATAATCGTGTTTGCTGTGATTCATGGTTGCTCACATGGGACAGCGGATCCTTGACATGGATTACAATTTGGCACAAAGAAATGAGATGAAACCTGAATCTTCCCTCCCCAATCCAAAGATATGTCACTTATATATAGTAGAGGCAGCCATTATTGTGGTCCGAACCAATATGGAGGTTACTTACTCAATAACCCGCCTCCTCGATGTGCAGCGAATACACATTATAAAGCTGGCCATAGACAAACTGATAAAAGTCTTGGAAACAGGATGCCTTGTTGACTCGACGAGACGCCAATGCCGATGACGCTCATGCTATTCCAATAGGGCGCCACCTATAAGATGATCCATAAGCAAACAAGTCACAGGCAACTAAGTAAATTGCGCTACTTTATTATATTGATGGTTTGATAAAGTGGCGCTATTCACACCGGTGCCTTGGATTTGTTCACATTCTGAACCTGTGCAAAATAGTCCAACATTTTGTCTAACCGGGGGTAAAGGGGTATTCCAACCATAGAAAGTGATGCCATATCACCAGTATATGCCGTCACTTGCAGGTTGGTGGCGGTCCACTCTGGTCTAGGCTCAAGTGATGAATAGCGCTGAATTGTAGTAGCTGCAAAGTACGCTGTGCAGAGCAAAATAAAGATAGAGATGTGGCCCTTTCGTTCCAGCAGTCGTGGGGGTTCCAGTAGTTGGCCCCCACTGATCAGCAAGTGACGGCATTTCCTAGTCATTTACCATTGCTTGCTGTGGTGAGAATACCCCATTAATTGTTTGTGTCTATGGCCAAGTTTACAATTTTTATTATAAGCACTTACATGCTCTTCCAGCAGGCGGCAGCAGAGAGCAGGGGCTTGGATGGTCATATAGATGAATAATTTAGAACAGAACTACAATATATACAAATAAATAAAAAAAAACATGATACCCTGGATATAGCAACCAAAATAGCACCACGTGATCAGAATGATCCGAAAGGGATTTTGTGGTGTAAAAACTATGCAAAAATGTGAGTGACATCTGCACCATGTCCAATATATCCCAACTCAGCGCCTCGCTATCACTTACCTCAAACCTCCTCTGCACCTACCTAACCCTTCTGCAAATACAGACTCTTATAGCCCTCGTGTTTCCTACATCCGAGTTCCACTCATGTATAATTCCCATATACCAACATCGTTCTAGATTCTTTTTCACATCCATTAACAGGTCTGGCAGTCCTCAGCCCCAGTGGCTATAACATAGGTTAAAGGGGAACCCTATTAATCCCATCCATCAATATGGATGTCGTCTTTTTGATCAGATGAACTCCAGTCATACCCACCCACCCCCGACTGACATCTGGAGTCTTTGTAGACACAGGTTTGCTGAACGGCGGAGTATGGTATGTCCTACTGGCCGGTCCTGAACTGGCAGCTGTTCCTGAACAAAAATAATATCGACATGGTGGCATCTCGGCTACAATTCTATCTGGAAAGTTTTTTGAAGTTCATTGGAGAAAGGGTTGGCCATACGTTGCTGAGACTTGGATTCCAGTGCTGCCCATTGAGCTTCAAACTGGTCCACTTCATGTGCTGTGGATGCCAGTCTTAGCTGGCTGGGATCTGGAGGCCATGTACCATTGGTGGTGCCATTTGACTTTGGTCCTGATGGGAGAGGCTGTGTAGAGACAGGATTCGGGATACTTGTAATAGAAGTGTGAAGTATGCTTTGTGGGAATGGATTGGTTTTACTTGCGAGATTGGATGATGGTACTTGGGTGGCAGAGCAAAAAACATTGGCCACCATCTGAGATGGAGTAATGCCCACCACTGGCACACTTGGAGCAGGGTATGATATGCTGTTTGCCATGGATGGTGTATAATTACACACAGGTACATAGGTAGGTTGCATATGAGGAGAAATAAACATGCCAACCGGAGCAGGGGTAGCATCATATGAAACAGGATATGCCTGCACAGCAGCTGGTACTGCCATAGGCATAGCCACCATAGGCTGAGGCATGGGCTCTTGCTGTTGTTGTTGGGCTTTGGCTGCTTTTGCGACCTCTTCAAGCCATCGCTCTGCCTCAGATGGAGTTCGGCGATGACCCATATGGAAGTTAGAAGGGGCTGGGGTGGTCGTTGCTTGATCTGTCCATCCGGAGATGTCTAGAAGGTAATGGATAAAATCAGAGGTGGGTCAATATGGAATCAGTGTATGTACAAAGCCCAGTAAAGATGATGTCTAATGCCCTGCAATGCCCGTTGTTGGACAGACCAAAAAGGGTCAGGACACACTGGCATGTTAAGGTTCATGAGCTGGGAGAACCATATATTGCAAGAACGAAGGGCTCCCTGGCACTTATCCAAGCTCCGTGCCCCCTAGGCCTGGTTTTCATGCAATAGCCCTGCCATAAACTTCAATGGGACTTTAACGTGGTATTTCAAGTTTGTCAAAACCGGAGGTGCGCTCTAACTCTAGCCCTAATCATTTATTAATAAACAATATATTATTTACTGTCATTTCACCAAGTATTGGACCGCCTGACTGAAACAAGGGCAAGTGATGGAGTTTCTTACTTTGTGCCGTCTGCCGTGGTGCCACATTAGGAGGGGTCATAGTTCCATTTCCATTGATAAAGGGGGCTTCCGGTGGTTTGTTAGTGAAGGAGTTATTTATCTGGTTGCATAGATCGGTAATTCCATCTGGATCAGGAGGTCCTGCAGGGTCCACTTCTGGGACTGAGAGAAGAAAAATGATTTTTATGGAAGTGATCGCTACGCTGTCCTGATGTCCCGGAGGGCTTGTAACAATTCCTTGATGTCACCCAGTAGTAAACATGTTACAAGAATGACTAGACAGACGCGTAATATAAAAAACATGATGAGGCTGCGGCACTGCAGGAAGGCTCAACTATATTTCACAAATCTGCATTTGCAGCCTCATACTTTTTGGGGTCATTAAAGGGTTTGTACAGGATTGGAAAAGTTCTGCATTTTTCTTTTCCAGGAGCGCCGCTCACTTGCATCTTATACAGTGAATATGGCTGAGCTGTAATACCGGACATATCCCTTGAACATGAGAGGCGCTGTTTCTGGAAAAAAATTCTAAACCTGGACAAACCCTTTAAGCTTCTCAGTGATGTCCAATAATCTAAGAGGATCCCTACCTAAATTTATTTTTACAAAAATATAACCAATCCTGCAGTAAGAAAAAAACACAATATAAATCCCGTCAGGCCTCTTTGCCCAAAACCTGAGTAATCTAAGACAGACTGTAAAAAACCTCTGGTTGTTAGGCAATTGCTCCCTAGCAACCAGTCTGTCAGACTTTCAGCTGGTTTTACAGTGTGCTGACTGCAGAGAAGGGGACAAGTAGGTTGGAGCAGGCACAACATGCCATTCTCTCGCCATATTTACCATTTATTTAAGAATACATTCGGGTTGGAATCCTTTTTAAATTCACATGTAGTGATAGACTATCCCATATATATCACTGTGACAATAAGATAGTCAAAATGGGCTAAACATTCCATTAATCTGGCAACCCCGGTAGCAGAAGAATGAGGAATGAGTAGGATTTTCCTAACCATTGGACATTTTTATCCTCCGATAACTAGTGTTATGTCCAACGTTTACCTAATGTTCCGACATTCGGATCATGTTACTCCCACTTGTGGACTCTCAAAATTCTGACTGATCGGGGACCTCATCGGGACTGTTGGGATTCCTGCGCCACCGATCTGGGGATTTTACTGTATATCTCACCTTGGCTTTTGTCCTGGAAGTTGGTCTTGCGCTGTAAGGTGGATGGCAGCTCATTGAGTCTCAGTGACAACTGTCTCTTGAAGGGTGAATTCTTCTGGCTCAGAGCAGGGAACCCTCTGAAAGACCCCTGCCTCACGAGCTGTTCCAAGGGAGCGTGTCTGCGGGGGATTGCATGCTGGCTACCAGTTTCTCCCTTCTCTGCCGGTAGTGATTGACCCTGTAGTGGAGAAGAGCTCTCCGGCTGGACTGGCAGTGCCGGGGTGGGTGGTACATTCAAGGGTTGGGTCTGAGCTGCTTCAGCTGTGAAACAGAGATTATCAGTGCCCTACTGGGCTCTCTCGGCTTTGGATATGTTAGGGACAAATTGTATTGTTGCCCACAATTTTACCTTTTTTTTTATCCTGAGCCTGCTTCATCACATCTTCACGCTCAGTTTGCTGGGATCCCGAGTTGACACGGAAGGATCCTTCGCGGGCAAAGCTGGTACGGCTGGCATCAAAGGATGCAGTGACTCCACACTCCTTTTCTCGCTTCTGTTTCCGCTCAAGACAGGCAGCGAACGCACAGCCCACGGCATGACTCAGGCGCTCCCCCTGTTGGGGGATATATGGGTTATCCTAGCATGCAAAATACAGAATGCTTATAAAGACCCCACCACCGTCACATTATTTGTGCATTTAATGCCCATTCTGCTTAAGGGGATTTGCAATTTCCATCATTTCTCACCAGCTAACAGATGACAATGGGTCAATTCAAATGTCCAAAGCAGAATCACAAACTCAGCGAATACAATCCCCCAGCTTGGTGGGAATCTTCCACCGCTACGTCTGTAGGAATACTCGCTAATGCAAAGTGCTTTGACCCAAATAAAAAATTCTATATAAACAATTGTACAATTAATATTTGGTTATAATCACCGCAGCGTCCGATAATAAACTCACCGAATCTTTCAAAGCCATAAAACAATGACATATCCAGCGCCGGGTAGTTCCATCTCGACATATATAAGAGAAAGCCTTGTCAAAGTTGCGGTCTGGTGCACAGAATGAAACCTTTTCAATGGTCTGGTCCACTATGAGGTCCTGAGAGAGAGAAGGGTTCAAGGTATGGAGATTCAGGTAGCTGAGGGTGGATTACAGACAGCAACGGGTTAAATGTAAAATTAGGTTTTTTTTTGGGGGGGGGGGGATTTTACATTGATGGTTTAACTGTAGATAAGAGTAGACAACACCACAGCCCCTTCTCTGCAGTACCCAACACAGCGATGTCCGTACATGTGTGGACGTGTTACCCACTACTACTCTGCACATTCAAAGTGAACTGGGCTGCAGTACCAGACTCAGCCACACGGGTGTGCACTTCGCTGTGTCTGGTTATGCAGAGAAGGGGCCGCTGACCGTCAGTAGGCACCGCTGCCTCCTTATTCAGCTGATCATGGGGGTTTCCATGGGTGTCCATTAATCCTCTGTAATAAATAAAGAGCATTGCCCCTTAAAAAAAAATAAAAAATCTCCCATTTATATAAATCCTTGCATTGCACTTGAATGTCAAGCTGCTAAAAAAAACAATTTCAGCTGTTTTTATAGAAATCTGCTTGACTACCAGTATGGCTGCCATCACAGCTCCAATAGATATTGTCACCCAGCTTTTCTAGAGTCCAGAATGACAAATCTTGTGTAGATGTGCAGAGATACGTTCTTTGTTCCCCCATCTCTGTATACCTAGGTAGATTTGCTTTTCAGGAGTATTTGCGCAATAATTTGTGACTTTTTACCATTTTACGCCACCTCGGTCACGTTTAAAAAATTGGGTAGGATTTAGGCTAAGGGGGTGAGGCCATCTGTGGCTCGACATATTCACAATAAATTTATGCCAGAAAGGCCAGTCTTAATAAATTCCCCCACTGTGTTCTTTTGGCTGATGGCCAGTAACAGGACATTTTTGATTGGGGCTGAGCTGCAATACCAGACACAACCTATGGACAAGAGTGGTGCTGTTTCCGGAAAAGAACACAGATCCTCTTTTTTTTTTTACCCGATAAGAAACTCGGCATAAGCTCAAGTGGACAGGACTCAATGGGCAGGGAGTGTAAAAAGTGTATAAGAACAATAAAGGACAAGCACAAATCCACAGGCGACTTATATTACGGACACGTGATGAATTATAATCATGGTTTTCGGATGGCTGCAAAATGACCATGTCCTCACCTTTGTCTTATCATCCACAACTCGTAGTCCATCAGCAGAAACCCACAAAATGGCTTTTACTGACTTCTTGCCAAGCTAAAAAATAAATAAAATATATGTGAAAATTGGCGCAATCAACTTGCAATATTTCCGGGGATATACAATATAAGGTTTTATTTCTGAATAACTACAACAGATCCCCAAAAATAATATACAGAGTACGTTTTACATTTTATACGTTCCTAGAACGTTTAGTGGCAACTAATATCGCAGCCACGCCAGCTCCCACGAGACTCGTCAACCCGCTTTCCTAGAGTCCTGAATGGTGAATCTGCCTAGTTGTGCAGCGATACATCTCCCATTTTTTGGCATCGCTGTGTGACAATCCCTGCGAGACCTGCAGGGGCGGCCGTATTGGTTGTCACGTGTTGGTTTTTTGTTTTTATTTTAGCTTATTTGGTATTGTCACATCTATAATTATTGTGTATTCGCAGAACTTCATGGGCACGCTCATGGTTTCAGATGGCAATCAACTCCACTGGAAGTTACTGGCATGAAGATTTGATAACGTGTGAATACTGATGATCCATACGATGCTGTGAACATATCGGAAGGTCCTGGACGGGTATGGTTGGGATGTCAACACTGAACGTAATATATTCCACCGTCTCACCGCCCTATGACTGGGCACGGGATGGCTGTCATTGCCTCTTTGATGCTCGCTTTGGTCTATTTCCTAATTCCTCTCCGGAATCTGCGTAACATTTACATGCCGCCTTTCATCTTATCTCCAGCGAGCACACAGCCCCAGATTTCCTGCCTTCTATAATACCCGTCACCGAGTCCACATGTCTTATGCAAATGCGTTTCAATGAGTCACTGGCTCCTTCAAATATACAAGATATAAATATCCAGAATTTCCTTTTTCTACCCCAGCACTATTATCTGTGCCCCCTTTAGTAAGTTTTTAAACAAAGTCACAGTTGATGGTTCATTTTCACATACTCACCAATTTTAGTTTCTTCACAGCATCTTCGCATACGTGCATGCCACGTGACTCATCTACCTCCACGTGCCCCAGATACTGCAAAGAAAACAAGGAAAGATCTCATCATACTGGTGGCAGACGCAATAATTTACATCTTATCAAGTGGCAAACCAGTGAAGGATATAAACACTAGAGGGCAGTATAGACTACTACGCTATAACAATAAAGAAACAGCGGATGAGTAGATAGATAGATAGATAGATAGATAGATAGATAGATAGATAGATAGATAGATAGATAGATAGATAGATAGATAGATAGATAGATAGATAGATAGATATGAGATAGATAGATAGATAGATAGATAGATAGATAGATAGATAGATAGATAGATAGATAGATAGATAGATAGATAGATAGATAGATAGATAGATAGATAGATAAAGGGTTCACAGGGGGGGATTCATCATTATAAGTTCACTCACCCTGACAGGAAAGCTGCATTTACCCCGTCTCACAGCCTCCTCATCTGCCCCCCACTGGTGGGGTCGGCTGGCCTCTGGGACATAAGTTGGCTTTTTCCTCCGTAGGCTCTGCCGCAGCTTGTTCATCTCAGGAGGTGTCGGGCTAAAGTAAGTAAAGAAACCATCAAAGTAATGTAACTCACACCCCAAACTAACGTCTGTTACTTTCCTCTTTACAAAATCTTATGAGGTCTGGTAACACAAAAGAAACCTGCAACCTATACCCGGAAAGGTGGCGCGGGCCAGATTGTTATCCTATGGCTCACCTACGAAATGAATGTTATGCTGGGTGCACCACACCTACTAAGAGACTTCATCATATATAAGGTTGGGGAAGATTGTGTCAGAGGACGTAACTGTATTATCATAAAGTATCCCTGGAGTTGTGTCACATACAGAGCCCACCTATACACAACATGATCCTGTAAGTATATAAGGGGAGATTCACACGAACGTTGCGTTTTTGCGCGCGCAAACAACGCAGCGTTTTGCGAGCGCAAAAACCATTTGACAGCTGCGTGTGTCATGCGTGTCTGATGCGCGGCTGCGTGATTTTCGCGCAGCCGGCATCATAGAGATGAGGCTTGTCAACGCCCGTCACTGTCCAAGGTGCTGAAAGAGCTAAATCTTTCAGCACCCTCGACAGTGAATGCCGAACACAACAGCGAAAACCCTGTAAAAAAAAAAGATAAAGTTCCTACTTACCGAGAACTTCCCGGCCGTTGCCTTGGTGACGCGTCCTTGGTGACGCGTCCTTGGTGACGCGTCCTTGGTGACGCGCCTCTCTTGACATCGGGCCCCACCTCCCTGGATGACGCAGCAGTCCAAGTGACCGCTGCAGCCTGTGATTGGCTGCAGCCTGTGCTTGGCCTGTGATTGGCTGGAGCTGTCACTTGAACTGAAGTGTCATCCCGGGAGGTCGGACTGCAGGAAGGAGACAGGAGTAATCGGTAAGTTAGAACTTCGGTTTTTTTTTACAGGTTAATGTATTTTGGGATCGCAAGTCACTGTCCATGGTGCTGAAACAGTTTAACTCTTTCAGCACCATGGACAGTGACTATCTCCTGACGTCGCGTACCGATAATTTTTTTGCCGGGATCGGCCAAAACGAGTTTGGCCGAACCCGGTGAAGTTCGGTACGCTTGTCCGGCTTCGCTCATCGCAAAGACACTCCGTTTGGATGTTCGGAAACAGAAAAGCACGTGGTGCTTTTCGGTTTTCATTCATCCTTTTCACTGCTGTTGCGCGAATCACGCTCGTCCCATGGAAGTGCTTCCGTGTGGTGCGCGTGATTTTCACGCACCCATTGACTTCAATGGGTGCGTGATGCGTGAAATACGCAGAGTTTTTGAACCGGTCGCGTATAGTACGCAGCGAACAAACGCTGCGCAAGAATCACGCACTGTTTGAACTGCCTCATTGACTTCTATAGTGCTGTGCGTGATGCGCAGAAAATACGCGGCCTGCACGCGCGCAAATCGCGCTCGTCTGAATCCCCCCTAACACAAACATTGTCTAAGAAGATGTCAATTCTATTTATGTAGTGTTAGCCAAGTTATAAGATTTTCCATATACTCTCTGTATCAATTCCTTACGGTTAATAAGGTTTTTCCCGCATCACTCAGCACTTAATACCCCATAATGACAAAGTAAGAACAGAATTTTAGACAAATTTAGCAAATTTTTTAAAAATGAAAAATTCTAATTTCGCACGAACATAAGTACTTTGCTATGGCACTTGAAATGTAGCCCTGGGGCCTCTAGATCATCTTTGAAATGTTTCTACACCTTGATTGGAGTCCACCTGTGGTAAATTCATTTTATTGGACATGATTTGGAAAGACACACCCCTGTCTCTATAAGGTTTCACAGCTGACCATGTATATCAGAGCAAAAACCAAGAAAGAAGAGGAAAGAACTGCCTGTAGAGCTCAGGATTGTGTGGAGACACAGATCTGGAGAAGGGTACAAACAAATTCTGCTGCACTGAAAGCTCCCAAGACCACAGTGGCCTCCATAATTCTTAAATGGAAGAAGTTTGGAACAACCAGGACTCTTCCTAGAGCTGGCCGTCCAAGCAAACTAAGTAATCGGGGGAGAAGGGCCTTGGTAAGAGGTGACCAAGAACCCAGTAGTGACACTGGCTGAGCTCCAGAGATCGTGTGTGCAGATGGGAGAAACTTCCAGAAGGTCAACCATCACTGCAGAACTCCACTAATCTGGGCTGTATGACAGAATGGCCAGCAAGAAGCCTCTCCTCCATAACAGATACATGAAAGCCGCCTGGAGTTTGCAAAAAAGCACCTAAAGGACTCCCAGACTGTGAGAAACAAGATTCTGTGGTCTGATGAAACCAAAATTTAACTTTGTGGCCTCAATTCTAAGCGTCATGTGTGAAGGAGACCAGGCACTGCTCATCACCTGCCCAAAACCCTCCCTGCAGTGATGCATGGAGGTGGCAAGATCATGCTGTGGAGTGTTTTTCAGTGGCTGGGACAGGGACACTGGTCAGGGTTGAGGGAAAGATGAATGGAGCAAAGTACAAAGATATTCTCAATGAAAACCTGATCCAGAGTGTTCTGGACCTCAGACTGGGCCGAAGGGTTCACCTTCCAACAAGGCAATGACCCTAAGAACACAGCCAAGACAACACAGGAGGCTTAGAGACAACCCTGTGAATGTCCTTGAGTGGCCCAGCCAGAGCCCCGACTTGAATCCAATCGAACTTCTCTGGAGAGACCTGAAAATGTCTGTCCACCGATGGTCCCCATTCAACCTGACAGAGCTTGAGAGGATCTGCAGAGGAGGATGGCAGAAAATCCCCAAATCCAGCTATGCAAACCTTGTGGCATCAAACCCAAGAAGACTGGAGGCCGTTATCAAACCTTGTGGCATCGTACCCAAGAAGACTGGAGGCTGTTATCACTGCCAAATGTGCTTGAACTAAGTACTGAGTAAAGGCCACTGGCGTAGCTATAGGGGTCGCAGCGGTCGCAATTGCGACCGGGCCCCGAAGCCAGGGGGGCCCACGGCCCCCCGCACTACATCAATAAAAAGTTACTATAGTAACTCGGGCCGCGGGCCCCTGTTACTATAGTAACATACTTTACTTACCTTCCTGGTTCCGGATCGCAGCGGAGGTCCTGACGTAAAGCGCTGTGCGCAGCGCATGACGTCACCACGCTATGCGCCGCGCACAGCATCGAGACGACAGAACTCCCGCCGCGGCCGAAGAGGAAGGTAAGGTTAGCCCTGACTGGCGGGGTCCGACTCCCGGGACCCGCCAATCAGCTGTTTTGAAGGGGCCGCAGCACTCGTACGAGAGCTGCTCCCCTTCATTCCTGTCACTTCATTCCGGTCACACTGTGAATCCGTGTCGGCGATTCACAGTGTGGGCGAGTAGTGAAATGAAGGGGCCGCAGCTCTCGTACGAGTGCTGCGGCCCCTTCAAAACAGCTGATTGGCGGGTCCCGTGAGACACATCAGCTATAGATGGCCTATCCTGAGGATAGGCCATCAATGTGTAGGGACTGTACAACCCCTAAGCCTACGATGTAGCAGGCTTAGGGGGCCCATGAGACAGGATCACAGATTGTGTGATCCTGTCTGCTGGGCCCTGTATCTAAGCCAATCACATGGTAGGCTTAGATACATGGCCCATGCGTGATCCTGTCTGCTGGGCCCTGTATCTAAGCCAATCACATGGTAGGCTTAGATACATGGCCCATGTGTGATCCTGTCTGATGGGCCCTGTATATAAGCCTACCACACTAGGTTTAGATACAGGGCCCCAGCACACAGTAATCTTATACTGTATAAGATTACTGTCTGCTGGACCCTGAATCTAAGCCTATGTTGTGGTAGGCTTAGATACAGGGTCCCACAGACAGTATCACACATGGGCCCTGTATCTAAGCCTAACACATGTGTTACTAATCATTTTTTGTGTGTTTTCTTACAGGTTCGGTCGTTGGACTACGGCGGATTCCAGGACTACTTCGATGACGGCTTGTTTTTTATTAATAAAATGGTTAATGAGGGCTGTGTGGGTTTTTTTTTAATTTCAATAAAATATTTTTTCTATGTCTTTGTGTTTTTTTTTAAACTATATTACTACCGCCTTAGTAATGGCCGCCGGCTGATTGACAGCATCCATTGCTAAGGCGGGGCTTAGTGTTAGCCGGTGCAGAGGCTAACACTAACCCCCTTTATTACCCCGGTACCCACCGCCACCAGGCGTGCTGGGAAGAGCCGGGTACGATCCAGTACCTGACCATCTGTAGTGATGGTCAGGTAATGGGGCGGCCGCAGGCTGGTATTATCAAGAGGGGAAAGGCTAAAAACAGTGGCCCTTCCCACCCTGGTAATGCTAGGCTGCTGCTGCTTTATTGTATCTGGCTGGTTATGAAAAATGGGGGGGAACCCACGTTATTTTAAAAAAAAAATAATTGGAAAGAACGATGTGGGGTCCCCCCCAATTTTCATAACCAGCCAGATACAACACAGCAGCAGCAGGCAGCATTACAAGAGTGGGAAGGGCCACTGTTTTTGGCCTTCCCCCAGCCTAATACTACCAGCCTGCGGCCGGCTCGGTGCCTGCCCGGCACTACAGACGGTCGGGTACTGGTTCGTACCCGGCTCTTCCCAGTACTCTTGGTGGCGGTGGGTACCGGGGTAATAATGGGGGTTAGTGTTCGCCTCTGCACCGGCTAACATTAAGCCTCGCCTTAGTAATGGAGGTTGTCAATCAGCCAGCGGCCATTACTAAGGCGGTGATAATAACGTTTAAAAAGATACAAGCACATAGAAAAAATATTTTATCGAAATAAAAAGACACAACCCTCATTAACCATTTTATTGAGAATAAAAAAAACGCCGTCATTGAAGTCCAACAACCGAACCTGTAAAAAAACACAAACACACAAAAATAATCAGTAAAACATATAGAAGCAAAATTATTATTCTTACCTGTCCTGGGTCCAGCGCTGGAGCCGCAATGTCAGCGAGCTGGGCCCTGTATCTAATCCAATCATGTGTGATATTGTCTGCTGAGCTGTGTATCTAATCCAATCATGTGTGATACTGTCTGCTGAGCTGTGTATCTAATCCAATCATGTGTGATACTGTCTGCTGAGCTGTGTATCTAATCCAATCATGTGTGATACTGCCTTCTGAGCCACTGTATCTAATCCTATCATGTGTGGTACTGTCTGCTGAGCAACTGTATCTAATCCTATCATGTGTGGTACTGTCTGCTGAGCCACTGTATCTAATCCTATCATGTGTGGTACTGTCTGCTGAGCCACTGTATCTAATCCTATCATGTGTGGTACTGTCTGCTGAGCCACTGTATCTAATCCTATCATGTGTGGTACTGTCTGCTGAGCCACTGTATCTAATCCTATCATGTGTGATACTGTCTGCTGAGCCACTGTATCTAATCCTCTCATGTGTGATACTGTCTGCTGAGCCACTGTATCTAATCCTATCATGTGTGATACTGTCTGCTGGGCCACTGTATCTAATCCTATCATGTGTGGTACTGTCTGCTGAGCCACTGTATCTAATCCTATCATGTGTGATACTGTCTGCTGAGCTGTGTATCTAATCCAATCATGTGTGATACTGTCTGCTGGGCCACTGTATCTAATCCTATCATGTGTGGTACTGTCTGCTGAGCCACTGTATCTAATCCTATCATGTGTGATACTGTCTGCTGAGCCACTGTATCTAATCCTATCCATAGTTTATAGGGTCGTAGTGCTATAGATATGCTATGCTGTCTCATATACACACTTTTTTTTGGGCGGACACATATGTATTGGGGCTATTTCCTCTGACATTTTAAGCCCTGAGGGTATGTTCACACGGCAGCGTCTGTTACGGCTGAGATTACGGTGCTGTTTTCAGGAGAAAACAGCACCGTAATTTCAGCCGTAATGGCATGTGCAGGCGCTTTTCGCTGCGTCCATTACGGACGTAATTGGAGCTGTTTTTCTATGGAGTCCATGGAAAACGGCTCCATTTACGTCTGAAGAAGTGACAGGCACTTCTTTGACGCGGGCGTCTTTTTTACGCTCCGTCTTTTGACAGCGGCGCGTAAAAAAAAATGACCGTCGGCACAGAACATCGTAAGACCCATTCAAATGAATGGGCAGATGTTTGCCAACGCTTTTGAGCCGCATTTTTGGACGTAATTCAATGCTAAATCGCCCGAATTACGTCCGTAAATAGTGTGTGTGAACCCAGCCTTAGTGACGCCCCGGCTGCTAGTGCTGCATTGTTGGGTCACTTAGGAGACCCAGCGATGCAGCTGAAAGCTGCGGACCGTCGGCCATGAGAAGTTTGCGGGGGGGGGGGGGGCCCAGTAAGAATTTTTGCATCGGGGCCCATGAGCCTTTAGCTACGCCCCTGGTAAAGGCATACCTCCAAACTTTGAAGTATCACAAAGAGGGACAACCGATGCGTTGCGCGCAGCGCGTCGTGGCAACTTATTTTCTTTTAAGCCACGCCTCTAATCCCACCCAATCAATGCCCATACACACCTGGTTCAGTGCGCACATAGTATCATGCTCCCATACTGCCTCCCACACAGTATAATACCAAATAGCTGCCCCAACACAGTATAATGCCTCCATTGCTGCCACCATACAGTATACTGCCCCATAGATGCACCCATACAGTATAAAGCCAACACAGATGCCCCCACGCAGTATAATGCCCATACACATGCCCCCATGCAGTATAATGCCCAAACAAATTCCCCCATACAGCATAATGCCCCCATAGCTGCCCCATACAGCATAATGTCCTCTTAGCTGCCGCTAGTGCGTGCACTTGTAGATAGTGACAGTGCCCATGTAAATAGTGCACATGTACATAGCACCACAGTGTTCCCTGTAGATAGTGCCCCTATACAGCGACACAGTGTCCATGTAGATATCACCACACCCCCCTTGAAGATAGTGCCCTCTGTAGATGGTGCCACACAGTCCCCCTCCCAGGTAGTGCCACACAGCCCCCCTTCCAGGTTGTGCAACACAGTCCCCCTCCCAGGTAATGCCACACAGCCCCCCTCCCAGGTAGTGCCACACAGCCCCCCTCTAGGAGTGGAATCCCCAGCCAGAGCATAGGTCGGGGATTCCGCTCCTAGAGGGAAGCCCTGGTGTCACTGTTCATTAATGGACAGTGACGTCAGCGGCTACTCCTTGAGCGGAACCCCTGTTGCCGACTCTGACCGGGGATTCCGCTCCAGGAGTAGCCCCTGACGTAAATGTCTATATATGGACAGTGAGCTCAGGGGTTTCCTCTAGGAGCGGAATCCCCAGCCAGATCATCGGCAACGGGAATTCCGCTCAAGGAGTAGCCACTAATTCTGAAGCAGGGAACCATCAGCTCCCTGCTTCAGAATTAGTTCATAGCGGAGGAGCAGAGGGAGCTCCTCCCGCTCGCCGAGCACTCACCGGGCGCAGCGCTACTTTAAGCGCTATGCTCGGGAAGCCCTTGACGTTACTGTCCATATATGGACAGTGACGTCAGTGGCTACTCCTTAAGCGGAATCCCCGTTGCCGATTATCCATTCAACTGTACCTGCGTCCTGAGGATGCAGATACAGTTGACATTGGGACATACCTCCAGCCTCCCGGGACAGTCCCACTGAATTCGGGACGGTTGGGAATAAAGGGTCTGAATACTTATGTCAATGCAATATTTTAGTTTTTCCTTTTCAATAAATTAGCAAAGAACTAACATTCTGGTCTCACTTTGTCATTATGGGGTATTGAGTGCAGAATGATGGGGAAAAACACTATTTTTTTAAAATTTTAGCACAAGGCCTCAACATAACAAAATGTGAAAAAAAGTGAAAGGGTCTGAAAACTTTCCGAATGCATTGTATGTGTATGTGCGTGTATGTGTGTGTGTGTATATATATATATATATATATATATACACTACCGTTCAAAAGTTTAGGGTCACTTAGAAATTTCAATATAACATTAAATTAATCAGAAATACACTATATACATTGTTAATGTGGTAAATGACTATTCTAGCTGCAAACGTCTGGTTTTTAATGCAATATCTACATAGGTGTATAGAGGCACATTTCCAGCAACCATCACTCCAGTGTTCTAATGGTACATTGTGTTTGCTAACTGTGTTAGAAGGCTAATGGATGATTAGAAAACACTTGAAAACCCTTGTGCAATTATGTTAGCACCGCTGTAAACAGTTTTGCTGTTTAGAGGAGCTATAAAACTGACCTTCCTTTGAGCTAGTTGAGAATCTGGAGCATTACATTTGTGGGTTCGATTAAACTCTCAAAATGGCTAGAAAAAGAGAGCTCTCATGTGAAACTCGACAGTCTATTCTTGTTCTTAGAAATGAAGGCTATTCCATGCGAGAAATTGCCAAGAAACTGAAGATTTTCTACAACGGTGTGTACTACTCCCTTCAGAGGACAGCACACACAGGCTCTAACCAGAGTAGAAAGAGAAGTGGGAGGCCCCACTGCACAACTGAGCAACAAGACAAGTACATTAGAGTCTCTACTTTGAGAAATAGACGACTCACAGGTCCTCAACTGGCAGCTTCATTAAATAGTACCCGCAAAACGCCAGTGTCAACATCTACAGTGAAGAGGCGACTCCGGGATGCTGGCCTTCAGGGCAGAGTGGCAAAGAAAAAGCCATATCTGAGACTGGCTAATAAAAGGAAAAGATGAATATGGGCAAAAGCACACAGACATTGGACAGAGGAAGATTGAATAAAGCGTTATGGACAGACGAATCGAAGTTTGAGGTGTTTGGATCACACAGAAGAACATTTGTGAGACGCAGATCAACTGAAAAGATGCTGGAAGAGTGCCTGACGCCATCTGTGAAGCATGGTGGAGGTAATGTGATGGTCTGGGGTTGCTTTTGTGCTGGTAAAATGGGAGATTTGTACAAGGTAAAAGGGATTTTGAATAAGGAAGGCTATCACTCCATTTTGCAACGCCATGCCATATCCTGTGGACAGCGCTTGATTGGAGCCAATTTCATCCTACAACAGGACAATGACCCAAAGCCACCTCCAAATGATGCAAGAACTATTTAGGGAAGAAGCCGGCAGCTGGTATTCTATCTGTAATGGAGTGGCCAGCGCAGTCACCAGATCTCAACCCCATAGAGCTGTTGTGGGAGCAGCTTGACCGTATGGTACGCAAAAAGTGCCCATCAATCCAATCCAACTTGTGGGAGGGGCTTCTGGAAGCATGGGGTGAAATTTCTCCCAATTACCTCAGCAAATTAACAGCTAGAATGCCAAAGGTCTGCAATGCTGGAATTGCTGCAAATGGTGCATTCTTTGACGAAAGCAAAGTTTGAAGGAGAAAATTATTATTTCAAATAAAAATCATTATTTCTAACCTTGTCAATGTCTTGACTATATTTTCTAGTCATTTTGCAATTCATTTGATAAATATAAAAGTGTGAGTTTTCATGGAAAACACAAAATTGTCTGGGTGACCCCAAACTTTTGAACGGTAGTGTGTGTGTATATATATATATATATATATATATATATATATATATATATATATTCACTGTAATCAGTCCTGCACCTGTGTCCATCACTTGACCATGACTTTTATTCACTGGCAGTAGACAATGAATGTTCCTACTTAATGACAGCAAGCAGAGTTCTTGAAAACCATGAGTAACTGATATAAAAAGTATGCTGGAAGGAGAATAAGATTGGAATACCCCTTTAATACCAGTGGTTGGGGTGGCCACTGCACTCTTTGAGATAGCGGGTGCCGAGGCTGCAGGCGCCCCTTGACTCTGACACCCAAAATAGCAGAACAGGCAGCAGCACTATAAATGACATATATAGCCGGTGAGAACCAATGTGTCCATTACATTAGGCAGATTTGCCATTCAGGAGTCTGGAAAAACTGGGTGTAAAAAAACAGTCAGAGTGGTAATGTTGGCCATATTATTTTTCACCAAGCTTTCCCAGGTTCCTGAATAGCAGATCTAATGAGCTAGTTTGTAGCAGCATAGCAGGCATTGTACTAGCCAGATTTGCCATTCAGGGGTCTGGGAAAGCTGGGTGATAATATGAGAGAAGATGATAACGCTCACGGTTACTTATGAATTTTCTGTACTCTAGAGATAGTAATCGTATCGTGATAATTCAAATATATCAACATAGCACAGTGTTAATAATTCCCAGAATTCCCTGGTCCCCCCGCCCTTCCAGACATATGTTAGGCGAGATTGAAAACATATGTTGAGGAAGACATTTACCCGGAAACTGGCGGATCCAGAATGGAAGAGATCACATAATAAAAGAGCAAAATAAATAAAGGGAGACCCCTCCCAGGGCACGGGGTGATTTACAGATCAGCGATTAGAGGCCTGCGTTCTGTGTCACATACAGAGAGACACTCGGCTACACTTAATCTGCTGAGGGAAACAGGGAAAGGACAGCGGCGAGGATTTAACGTTGAGCCGTTAAATGCGCCGTGTTTGTCCATAACCTGAAAAACCCCAAGTAAGCGGGCACTTATTTCCTGCTCACTATGAAACAGCTGATAGGTGGGGGTCATGTTCTACCTATGTTTTGGGGGTTTCTAAAAAGTCACAAATATACTGAAAATATTAAAGGGATTGTTCAGGATTAAAAAAAATATATGGGTCTGCTTTTTTTCCAGAAATAGCGCCACTCTTGTTCATGGGCTGCGTCTGGTATTGTAGGTATCCCGATTTATCTCAATAAGGCCTCATGCAGGTTTTTACTGTATGCAAATACGGATCCGACGTCTACGGATACACATCCGTAGCCGTCTGCAAATTCGGAAGCACCCATGGGTCGAGTTCATGCCGCAATTACGGACAAGAATGGGACATGTTCTATATTTTGAGGATCATTTCTACGGCATGGACACATCTGTAAATATACGAAAAGGTGTCCATGGCCTATAGAAATGAATGGGTACGCAATTTAATCCGTAATTACAGTAAAAAACACTCTGGTCGTGTGCATGGGGCCCAAGGCCTCATGCACACTACCGTAGTGTTTTTTACTGTCCGTAAATACAGATCCGTAGTCACCAGCAAGTCATCCGCATATCTGGCACAATGTCTGCAAATACAGTCCATAGTGCATCCGTATTCACGGAACCACAAAAAGAAGAAGAGGAGCTTACAAATGATGTCACCAACATGTGCCAATCCCTTGAAAAGGCCACATGATCGCTCAGGTGCCATTTTGTTGAGGAATCCCCTGCCGTCGCATAGCAACGCTTCCATAGTTACGGACGGCTATGGATGCACTAAAATAGGACATCCTCATTATTTTGCAGATCATTCCTACGGCCCGGACACACATCCATAAATACACGGCAAGGTGTCCGTGGTCTATAGAAATGAATGGGTCCGCAGATTATCCGTAATTACGGATAAAGACTACGGTCGTGTGCATGGGGCCTGAGAATGAGCTGCAATACTCGATACAGCCTGTGGACAAGAGTGGTGCTGTTTCTAGGGGGAAAAAAAAGCCGACCCTTTTTTCTAATCTCAGACAATCATTTCAGGATCCATTGATTGGGTGCAATTGTGCCCGCTAGTTCAGTCTTGACATAATATGACACACTAATCTAATGGGAGCCGGTCCTGGTGACCGATTCCCTTAAAAGTACACCCATAAAGGAAGCCGCCATTTTGCGTACTGACTATCGTTCATAGTTTCCAGCAGCGTTTTCTAAACTACTTATAAATTTCTGCACCCACTGAACGCAGGACTAGGAACGTTGCAATGAAAATTTCAGTCAAGTGCGACTTGAGATTTGTTACCGACCGACACAATAAATATTTAGTTTTGAAAAATCAGCTGCCATATTATTTAGATTTTTAACTCTTTTGTGGCTGTAAGGGTTAAATGAGAGGATCTGTGAGAGCGAAGACTGGTGAGGAAGGAGGCAGGGAAAGGAAAAAGTTGGTACAATTCTCCGCACTGTGTGGAGATGAGGTTATAACCCTGTGGAGTTCGGAGTCACATGCCATTGATGGGAGAGACATTGCCCTGGATACAGGAGACATTTGGAAAACTTTTGTCTTCTGTATAAACATTTTGCAGAACTGACTTGATCACTATAGACTCTCGGGCTGCAGTGTCAGATCTGTCTTAATGTGACCCTATTGTGGGAGGGGCTCAGGCCGTGAGATCTATTTTCGGAAACATTTTTCAAAAAGCCCATTGGGAAATGTTCCTCTATATCTAAAAAAGTAAACTAAAGGCACTGCGACGGGCAACATACCACGGCAGGCAATGTGTCCGGGAAAAGTCCAGATTCATTTGAGCCATCTTCCTAAATGTCATTCTTGCTGTGATAGGACCCGACCTTATAATAAACACGTTCTTATAAGGTCAGGTCCTATGTGTTATAAACCTCACGTCACGTCTACAGGATTTGTGGCATACGTCTTGATCCCTCTAGTTATGCTCTGGTCATACCAGGTCTCCTCAAGCATTTTCTTTCATGGGCGTCACCAGTTTAACTACTATAGAGACTCAGCCTTCATAGAGAAATGTAGAGTGCTGATAATGACAGCCACAGTGCCCCCAGTACCAGCCACAGTGCCGCCAGTACCAGCCACAGTACTCCCAGTAACAGCCACAGTGCCCCTAGTAACAGCCACAGTACCACCACTACCAGCCACAGTGCCCCTAGTACAAGCCATAGTGTCCCCAGTACCAGCCACAGTGCCGCCAGTACCAGCCACAGTACCACCACTTCCAGCCACAGTGCCGCTAGTACCAGCCACAGTACCACCACTACCAGCCACAGTGCACCCACTACAAACCACAGTGCCCCCAGTACAAGCCACAGTGTCCCCAGTACCAGCCACAGTGCCCCTATTAACAGCCACTGTACCACCAGCAACAGCCACAGTGACCCCAGTACCAACCACAGTGCCCCCAGCAAATACAGTGTCTTTATTAGCAGCAGCCACAGTGACCCCAGCACCAAGCAGTCTCCAGTAGCAGCCACAGTGTTCCCAGCACCGAACACAGAGTTTCCTGTAACAGCAGCCACAGTGCCCCCAACACTAAACACACTGTCCCCCAGTTCCAAACACGAGTCTCCGCACAAAATTCAGCCTCCAAATCATGAAAAAAAATCAGCTAGCGGGATCTAGACCTGTTTGATCTACAGGCGGATTCCCCCGAACCTCCCATTGAAGTCATTGGGAGGAGGAATCTTCCTGCCGACGGCAGGAATAATTCCGTGGTGGATTTTGCGGCGGGACCCACCACGCAAAATCTGCTGTGGTTACTGACCCTATAGTGCTAGCCTCATAGTAAAGCAGAACACACTGGCCTGTTCCATCCTCCTTCACTGTCAGGCGCGAGGAAGAAGCCCTGTGAACGTGTTCCCTTACAGTGGGAATGACAGGATTGGCTTCATGTTTTAGGATTCCCCTTACCTGAATAGTGGAACTGAAAGACCCCGTGTCTCATTATTCTCTGTTTGTCTGGTTATACCACAAGACTAATGGAGCTTCGGCATCAAAAAAAATTCCATTCACTGACAGTAAACATAGATCTTGAAAATGGTGAGGAATTGAAACGAAGTTTATAAGAAAGCTGCAGAACTTTTATTTATACGGCGAGTAAGCTTTACAAGTAAACCCCTTAGACTGTAGATGCAGTGATGTGTGTGGCCTCGTATTTGGGGGCCTTTCTCCTATAACCGACCCCCACTGCTTAGGAAAAAAGGGGAGCTGGGGAAACAAAGCCAGACAAGTCAAACAGATCCCTATTTTATAAGATGGTTTTGTCTAGGGAGCCGCTAATTAGCTGTGGATTGGCCAAAAAAAAAAAGGACGTTCTATGGGTATTGGCTTTGTAGGACAGAATTCTATAGAAGACATTGTGGAAAAAACCATTAGCCCCCTGCTACAAGCTCAGACCCCCAAACACATCATCCATACAGCTCTGTAGAGAGCTGGCATCTGCCCCCGTCCAGTGTCTTGAATGAGACGCATCGCCAATTGTACGGCGCTGGCACCTTATATGCCTTGTAGCATGGATGAAACAATATAGTCTACACATCTGTTGTATGGTAGTCACATAGAAAATACTGGAGACAAAACCGTACAAATACATGTCTATACATGGTGGGAACAAAATGGCTAATTACAGAGAATCCCTTCATCCCTGCTGGGCATTCACTTCATTCAGCTGCAGAATACTGTCCCCTCTATACAGAGCGTCTATCCCAAACCTACAGCCTGCCATATAAAGTACAGGGGTGTATTAATCCTATTATCAGAAATTAACCCTTTAAATCCTATTCTGCCATTGGAGCGCTGGCACGGGTTGTCTGGATGTGTTTCCAACTCTCACTATGGCATCTATTAGCAATAGGCTATGCCCATTGTAAATAATTAATTCATTGGTCTTTTTATATTTTGTTTTCAAAAAGAAGCATAAAAATTTGGATTCAGAGCCACTTTATCCCTAAGGAAAGTGGTGCAACTGCATCGGGCTCCCGACGATGTCATGTGTGATGTCAGCATTACACAACATGTCACAAGGTGGCCCTACATAGGATACAATGAAGAAACCAAACGTAAGAGGCAAATGTGGGCTGAGCTCTGGGGGGATCTGTGAAGGGCATCCTGGGGGGGTATCTGTGGCTACTCTTAGTCACCACGAGCTTACTGCATACTGTTTATATAAGCTCCTAGGCTCCCTCTAGTGGTGACTGCAGGCAGACAGAATTTTAAAGATTTGGATATACCAAGAAATTAATCAGCAGAGAATGCTGGAGCTAAAAACTACACAGTGTTTAACGGAGGACATTGACTTTAAGGTTGGCTCTACTTACAGTGCTGGTGGGAGCGGCAGGGTGGTCTGATGTGGGCATCCAATAGTTAAAATTCTCCTCCTGATCCCTCCTGAAAGTGCGGAGAGAACAGCCAGCAAAATGTTTGCCAGAGGTAACCGTAAAAAGGATGTGAGATAATAAGACCTGAAAAAAAAAGAAGAATGCAATTTAATAAATATATTCCAAAATCAAGAACTCATATTGTTTTCCAAGATAAACGCTCTGAACACGATTCATCAAATCTATTTTTAAAATCTAAACAGAATTTTTTCTGCTGCCTTGCTTTTCAAAGAATATTTCCAGCATTTCTTGTCGAGCTGTGCGCTACTGAAACTATATATATATTAAAAAAGAGGAGAACTTTGCATTGTTATCTCCCAGGGTGTTTGTGGGCGTCACTTCCTCCGTAATTCAAATTGGTACAGAGGTCCCCGAGTCCTGACCATGGAAGGAACGTCCACAAGATTGACAAAAGAGGGAAAATGGGGAGATGGGAGGACAGAGTAGGCAAGAGTCTGTGATATGTTGGGTGACCAGACTACAGCACCAGGGCAAAGATCCAGTAGTTTGTAAGCCCTTGGGTGAGCCATAGTGGGCTCCCTATTTACCCCACCCTCAGTTTGACAAGAATAGAGCGTTTACCCAGATTCTCATGGCTATCCCAAGTCCAGTGGGTTCAGACATCTGCCTGGGTTTGCCGGGCAGTGACACCAACCCTGGAAGGCACTCCATAGTTTCCAAAATCTGACTACCGTTGCAGCTTCCTGTCCCCCTACATATGTGGTATGGCCGTAATCGTACCGACCCATAGAATAAAGGTACAGTAACATGTTATTTATTTGGCATAATGAACACTAAAAATAATGCTGGAATAGCTGTTTTTTTCAATTCCCTCCCCCCCAAAAAAGTTAATTAATACATTATATTTACATGAGGATAGGCCATCAATTTCTTCTAACTGGAAAACCAAAATAGGCCTGGTCATTAAGGGGTTAATGTTGGATTATTTCATGTTTCCGTATGAAATGTTCTTCCTTTATCAATTTAGGGACAGACACACCGAACACGATCGATTTTGCTATTAATGTTTGATTGCTCTTTGGATTTGTAATTCACATTCTTATGCCAGGATTCTAAGTGCTGATACTATGCGAATTCTTAGCATTAAAATATATTTATAGTCTCCTTAGGAACAAGAAAAGTGGCTGCGTGCTTGCCCCCCCTGCTAGTTTGCTTCTCAAGTTATTTTTATGCTGGCCGGACATCACCGAAGCGTGGGTCTGCAGCAAAACTCTCCGGATCGCTGCTCTTTGTCGTCTTCTATTCACCGATTTTACAAAATTTAACTATGTACAATCACTGATGGCCGCCATTATGTCTCCGATGAGGGTTATCATTCAGCTTTACCAGATTCCTGAAAGTCAAATCTACATCGTTATGCAGTAACACAGCCTCCACCCCAATATCGCTGCATGTCCAAACACCCTTGCCATTCAGGAGTCTGGAAATTTTGGTAAAATCTCTACAGGAGCTATAATGGCTGAAATAGAAAATTCAAGAAATGATCCTATAAACAGATGAAGAAGCATAACAGCTAGTAAAGGGAGGCCATAGTAAAAATAATTTAAGGCAACTGCATAAAAAGGAATTTTACTAACACACTAAATGTTCTGCACAAATAAAGTATAATGAATCTGTATTAGGGAAATGTCTTTCTATGCAATGCCCTAAAAGAATCATCATCCTCACCTTACCAGCAGCGGGTAGTCCCTTTTTCCCTGCCTGCAGGCTCTCTGTAAATGTTTAGAAACCTCCTCAGTCTCCAAAAAAATCAGTCTAATGTGAAACAGTAAAATATGAGGCCGGGTTCCCACGTAGCATAAACGCTGCATTATTTCCACAACGGAATTCTGTGTGGAAATTCCGCGGCATTTACAGAAGCAGCAAAGTAATGAGATTTAGAAAATCTCCTTCCCACACTGAGGGAAAAAAAACGCAGCGTAAACGTTAATAAATTGACCTTAGGGGCGGAATTTAAATCTGCAGCATGCCAATTTATGCTGCGTTCTTGTTGATTTTCTGTTGTGGAAACCCGCAATAGAAGGCCAAGTGTTGCGACTTTTGTGGCGTATTCTCAGCAATTACGCCACAAAAATCGCAACGACGGAAAAAAAATGAAAATAATTCATACTTACCCAGCACGTCTTCTTCCTGTAGTCCGGCCTCCTGGGATGACGTTGCATTCCATGTGACTGCTGCAGCCAATCACAGGCTGAAGCGTCACATGCCTGCAACGTCATCCAGGGAGGCCAGAGCGGACGTCAGAGGAGGGAGGGGGTAAGTATGAACAGCTTTCTTCCGCAGGTGATATTCTGTTCGAAAAACCGCACCACAATATGGTGCGATTTTTCAGACGGAATGTACTGCGGGTTCCAGGTCGGACACGCTGTGTATCCGCCCTCTTGGAACCCGGCCTTAGAGGGGGAGGGGGGAGCTGTAGCTGCAATTTCTCACTCAGTGTTTCAGCAAAACAACATAGGGGGGCATCGGATTAGCTCACAGCTTACATCACAATTTGCACATCACACCAGAAAGAGCCTGTCCACTCAGAAAGCAATTTAGCAATTAGGCACCAGCAATTCTCTCATATAACTCCTGTACTTTGCACTTTAAGGGTATGTTCACACGGCAGCGTCCGTAACGGCTGAAATTACGAGGCTGTTTTCAGGAGAAAACAGCACCGTAATTCCAGCCGTAATGGCATGTTGAGGCACTTTTTGCTGCGTCAATTACGGACGTTAAATGGAGCTGGTTTTCCATGGAGTCCATGGAAAACGGCTCCATTTACGTCTGAAGAAGTGACAGGCACTTCTTTGACGCGGACCGTCTGCACAGAACATCGTAAGACCCATTCTAATGAATGGGCAGATGTTTGCCAACGCGATCGAGCCGCATTTTCGGACGTAAATCGAGGCGTAAAACGCCTGAATTACGTCCGTAAATAAGCCATGTGAACATACCCTAAGAGTGTAAATAATCCGAATGTTGGGACGACCAATGATCAGCTGTTTTTCTTGGGGAAACCCAGCAACATGTGGTCAATTTCCCTGCAGAGCCACCACAGGATAAATTAAGCATTACACTTTCTCTATTGAAACAAATGGGCTGCTCCTGTAATGCAAAGACCTGTTAGGTCGTCCTGCGCTACAGCTGCTCTTTGCTATGATGATGGTCCAGAATGGGGGGTGCCCCTCTATGAACTCCGTAACAGGGTTCTTGGAATTGTGGACCAAACCAGACGACCGCTCTAAGTAAGTTTATTAGGGAACCGATCATAATGTAAGGAAATTTATACAACTGTTCAATGAGACTGATAACAGAGAAAGGCTGTGACAAGCTCTCATTCTATGTCATGAAAAAGGTTGTCACCTCAAAATGAACAGAAAATAAAGTAGCATAAACTTACAACAAGGTGTAATAATAATAATAGATCATGATGTAATATCTGTGATTTTGCATAAAGCGCAAAGGTCTACACTCCAGGTGATCTCACAAAGGACACTGAAGCATGAAGTTATTTCCTTTATGTTATATATATAAGTGGATATTATTATACCGGATATCCTTTTGCCAGGCTGGGACTGCCAGCGATCAGCTGTACTCTGTGAGAAAATCTTGCAGTAAGTGTTCTATTTTTCTGCAGCGCCGTCACAGGGGAAATTAAGTATTACACGGTTCTCATTTAAATCAATGGGCTGGACAGGGAAGGTGCTCCCACACTCTTTGTAACCGCTCTCCACAAGATGGGGTACCCAAACAGAGAACACCCCCATACCCCTATTAACTGAGAATCCCCTAATAGGATGAATGAAAAAGGGTTTTCTAAACTGGACAACCCCTTTGTATTGGAGCTGGCACATCCATACAGTTCTGCCTGCATTATAGTATTGATTTCAGGATCCAAACTATGGCACATGTGCTAGTCCCGATACCTTTCACTATTCCCCAAATCACCCCTAGCCCGCGACAAAACCTGGCACAGTGACCGCAGTACTGCTGGGATTAGCAACGGCTCCAAATCGCTCTTATTTTGGAGCTTTTATGCCACATTCAGAGTCTGCCAAAGGGAGCAATGCCATAGACAGGCTGAAATTGTCTCATCTACTGTGAATGGCACCTGGGGAGGTTCTGATAAGTAACTCGCTGTAGAACCATCTAATTAAGGAGAATATTACATCCCGAGCACAGTACAAGATAATATGGACACAGCTCGGTAGGTTTCTTCCTCCAAAAATAATCTACAAAAAACTATTTCAAGGCCGGTGCTGCTTTTTTTCTCCAGAAACAGCACTTATTTTGTCCATAGATTTTCTATGGTATTGGATTGAGGCTGAACTGCAATACCAGACACAACCTGGTACAAAGGTGGCGCTGTTTCTGAAAAAAAAATAAATGCAGATTTTTATACTACCTCTTTTAAGTCCCCTTATTCATAGAAACCTCCATATCCGACATCCATAATCAGCTGACTATTCAGCTTGGGGCAGATCATGATACATATTTACAGCAGTGCAGAGTATTTAAGAAGATACATGTGCAGGCCTTATTCAAGGCAGTAACCAGCTGTCAGTAAACTGTCACTGGCAACCAGAAATAAAGTAAATGCTGCTGAAAATTCCCATAGAAGAGTTGCATTGATTATTTTGAGGTTCTAAGGGACACGGCAATCTGGTGTTACCCCAAATTCCTAACAATAGACATAGCCTCAACTTTCACACTAGAAATCTGGTATATTTTCTGCTGGCCGTGAATATTTTCAGACAACCCTAGCAGTGACATGTGATTGTTCATAGACAGGGCTACAGGGGGCAGTATAACAATGAGGGGTAAAGAATTCTACCCATAGGGTGATACACAGAGGAAACTACAGGCTCCTACTGCAGCATAGACTAGAGACATGATGCACCCATAGAAATCTGTTAAATTCACTTCAATATCATATATACATCCAATACGTTACCCTGACCTCAGGACGACATTAAAGATAAATACTCACTTTTTATATACAGCAATGATGACTGATCACAGGCCTCAGCTGTCAGTGAGATCCTACTTCCCACATATCCTGGGAACACGGTCTCCTTGGAAATAGTTGCCAGGTTACCAGATTGTGACGGGATTAAGAATGGTGGAGATAGCGGTGCAGAGGTGACTGATTTTCTGCTACCGCTGTCTGAGGATCTCCTTCATTGGGAGCATTGGGGGGGGGGGGGAATCAGGTGACATCTGAAGACAGCGGACAGAAATGGGCACATGGGAGCGAGACAGGTGGCGCTGGAAGATGAATTATCCGTCATATTCAGGTCTGTGCAGAGGGAATAAGGCCTGGTTGGGGCGGTCAGGGTCAAATTGTAGCACAGGGTTCTGAAGCTTCAAGCTTAATTGTAACCATAAAGCCCCCAGGGTTCTAAAGGTCGAGGTCAGGACAGGGTTTTGGAAGTTGCATGACAAGGAAAAAACTACGGTCACATTTAGACATAGTGAAAAATTGTCACATCGATCAATAGTTCAGTTGTAGACATAGGTCGATCATTAAGGTAACGTATATACATTCAGATCATAACAAAAAAATAAATTAAAAAAATCGGACATTGTTTTACTGACATATAGGACTACATATATTCTATGAATTATGACATGAACAGATAATAGAAAGCAACGTGAACATTTAAATGCAACGTGTCACTAGAAAATTATCGATTGTTTTATCAAGTCTTTATGTTAGACATATCATTTAAGAATTTTTTATTTTTTATTTTCTTTTAATTTCCATGTAATCCTGAAATCCTGCAATTTTCCCTCTGGCCACTGAGCCTAATAATAGACTGACACTTCCTGTTCTGTAGAGATCACTACAGATTAGCTGAATGTCGGGCGAACCCGTTGATTTCTGCGAGACCAGCTGACCATCTCCTGTGTATGGGGGTGTCCCGACAAACAAGACGCCAGATGTTAGGGAAAAGAAGGATATGGCAGGTTGAATTCGACAGGTTGGACTGTCACGTGACATTTCACATTGATTTGTTTGGGACTGCGACTTAAGAGGAAAAAAAAGTTACAAGACTTTCATTCAAGCGTAGCTCCATTTGTATATATAAAATAAAATTATAGTACAGCCTGCAAAACAATCATTTTTCGATATACTTTTATTAGCCTATACAGCTTCTAAACAGCAGCAAGGATGACCCGCGGTCCTGCTCCATCTCCTAGGCTTCCCTCTCCTGTACGGTAGCCAGCATTACAAAATGCAATATGATCCTACAGCCGGACTAAACGGGACATCATGTGATCAGTAGGAGACCTTTATAGCAAAAAGATATCCAAAGTGGACAACCCCTTTAAGAGACTTGCATCATATCATTTCAATTATTGTGTAGCCAGGACCTATCTTATTGGGGGTTTGTGAGCATGTAATATTGCACCCCTCCCAAATTTTGCACTTTCATAGCTTTTAAAGCATAATTTGCAGGTTTTGCTAATACCCTGCAGAATTCATCCAAACCAAGATTTAACCAGGTACCAGTTCATTTTTATTTGCCATTGAAAGATATTCACTTCATATGCAAGCTGTAAAAAGAAAGAGAAGGTTCTGTACTCCCCTCTTCTAAAAACACACACAAGCCTACAGGGCCTAATAATAAATGCTGTCATGGCTGGAGGATGACATGCTGTTCCATGGTTCCTTGCTAAAACAATACGTCAGGCATTTATTTCCAGTGAATTATAGGAAAGAAGTCCAATATCTGTGACCATACTTCACATAAATCAGGCTTTAAAAGGGTTGTCTGAGTTGGAAAATCCCATGTTGTTTAGTGGGTCCCTTTAACAGAATCTTAAGGTGGAATCTTGCTACTGGGAGCCCCACAATTAGCATGTTTAGATTAATTTCCCATGTAATTCCGCCTTAAAAGGTTGTTATATCGAGTTAAAGGAGGTGCAAAATAAGAAAATATATTCCAAAAAATGTTTACATTTTATTTTTCAAAATGTTCATTTTTTTTTTTTTTTAATGTTATTAAACTAGTAATCTCATTACTGAAAGACATGCTGTTAACAGTATTTGAATTAGTCTTTAAGTATTCATAAGTTTTTATAAATCAGTTTAAGGGCCGTTAGTGGCCAAAATGTTTGTACTTTTTTGTTGTTTTTGCCTATACGTTTTTTTACGTTTAAACACACCTTCTCTTGTCATTACTGCATTTTGAGTTTTCTGGTTCTCAACCAAGGAAATTATGTAAGCCTCTATTTTTACAATCGATACCATTTCAGCAGACGCTACATTTATTGAAAGCTCCAGAATTTTTAACTGTTCGGAATTACTTTTTGCTGTGTTTGTATAGAACGACAGAGATTTAGCATAAGAGAGTAAAAACTATTTAAGACACAAGCCGAGTGGTGTCTTACAGATGGCCAGTGCAAGTCACTTAATTCTACCACACAAATAATTAATATAAATGACCTTTCACTCACAGGGGGGTAGCAGGGAATGACGGGGGATAGGCAGCGTGTGCCATAGACAATACCCATCTCCCTTCCTTTTATGTCACTTGAATAGTTCCAGCACGAGTGTCTGAATAGGACACAGATGCTGTGACAACAGTAATTCCTCCCCAAAACATCCCCCTCTTCAACAACTAAAAGCTCATTTACTGCAGCCATAGGCCTTCCAGGGACACACTAGGCCTCAAAGCCAACAGAGGGTGGTTGCCGGGGAAGGCGTGACTGATGCCCCCCTTCCTCTCCATTGTGTATCCTCGTTTTAATTAAGGCCAAGAAAAGTCATACTTGGCAACAGCTGTGCATAGACGAGGGAGGTGTTGGAGAGAGATGGGACAAAGGATTCGGACAGCGGAGAGGGTATGGAAAGCAGCTGGGGAGTAACGTAGACACAAAAAATCAGGACAGCTGTTTACTAGACTTTCCTCCCCCACCCCGGGTTAACATATCACCAGCAGTTGGCAGGAGTAAGGCCAGGGTTCAGTCTTCTATCTGACAAAGTCCTAAGAAATCTATCTAGACACAACTGCTGGTCACTAAATACATATTTAATTAACATCCAATACCACCACAAACACCATCCTACAAACGCAGAATTACTTTTAAAGTTTAGTCAAAGTTTGGCCACTTTTAAACTGAAGGACATATCAGGTAATTTTACATCATGGTTTAAAGGCAAACCTAATCCTAAAATGCGTGGGCATAACAGGCTTTCACTCTTACAGCCCATATTTCACAATTTCCTTGATAAACAAGAGCAACATTTCACAGACACTTCACTTTTTTCATCTCCATATCTACACCAAGTCTACATTAGGATACCTCTTGTCAAATGCCCTGTATGGATATGTTAAGATAATTTTGGACCTTGTAATGCACCCATTGCGGTGCCACCCCAGCAAACAGGTGATTGCAAGGACACACAGTTGGGAGACCACATGTTATCATCATCCCTAAACCAGGAAACCCAGCACCGACTACAGAAACTCAAATATTTAAGGCAGGGTTTTCATGGCACCCTGAGTTTCCTTGGAATGTGGTCAGGGATTCCCCAGAAGACAGCAGCAGTAAGACCTGTCACTTTTATAGTAGGGATAGATTAATGTCAACAAATTTGTCTGGACTATGTCACTGAGCAAGAATTTTACAATGCTTTACCACCCGCTACACCAAGCTCTTTGGGGTAGGAAGGGAAGTAGGAGTCCCTGGTAGTGACAAACATTTTTACGGATTCTCCCATGGTAATAAGGTTGAGAATCACTGTTTCAGAACACCTGAGGAACTGCAGGTGGTCGACATATAAAAAGTACATTTATTGTAACTGGTCCGCTATGTAAATTGTTCCACTGGTCCTAAATTTCAGTGTAAGGTAACAGCCAGGAGCCACAGACTGGTGGCCATAATTGTGGAGACTATGCTTCCCTCACATGGAATTAAAGGGGACATGGAGTTTTCCTATTCTGGAGGGAAGACCGCCCAAGGCAAAACTTGACTTGGGCATTAGCCACTACGCATCATGGTCCTAAATTTCACTGGGCATCTAGGTGAAAAGGGACAAAAAGCAAAAAAAAATCCCACAAAGAATATACTATTCAGGACTACGCAAGTCATTATATAATAGGAGAACCCCCAACCATTATGTCAGCAGTATGCAGGAGAGCACAAGTTGACTTTATAAAGATCATACATTGTTTTTGTGACATCATTGTGCCATTCAGAGTGATACTATTGAGGATTTAAAAAATGTTGTGTAGGGAGTGTAACTTCCTACAGAAATAATAAGCCCCAACTTCCTTCCTGGATCACCATCATTCAGCGTCTTTAAGGGTGGGGACCCCGGAGACTGCTAGGGAGACGTCAGGGAGGGTCTCTATTTTCACATCAACAAAAGGATTTCCTTCCGCAAGAGGAACGGGGAAATATATAGAAGTCTAACCTCAGAGGAATGAAGACAGGTCTGTTAACCTTTCACATGCCAAAGGCGACTGCTGTCTACAAGGATGTAGGAAACACAGGCTCGAGAGGAACAAGGAACATCCTAGAACATTGCTCTGACTCAATGATGTCTGGGAAGATTCCTTTTGTGGTAATATATTCAGATATAAAATAAATAAAACATAGCCATAAAAAATTAACTGATCTTAAGATGTAAAATTAAGCCAACCGCAGGCAATAGAAGAAGGTTGGCTATGGTTACCAATTACAGCCAACTACTTGATGAACATGATTGAGCATTCGAAATTTTGAAAAAATGTATTGTTATTTTGGCCGAGAAATGTCACTGTTTACCAATACTTTCATAGACGATCATTTGTGTCCAGGCTTCAATCTGTGCTCAAACTATTAGCATGCTTCCTAACGCACCCATACACAAAGCCCGGTCAAGGATCTAATGTGTATGGAGGCCACTCGACTCTCCCCGATGGCAGATTCCCATAAACATATCGGCCGAGAATGCATGTTTATGGGGGAGTAAGGGGAGAGAACTTTCGGCCGACAGTTATTTAATGTGTGTATGTCATCTTTAGACTTGTAGATCTTTGGGTTTTCCTCTAGTGGTGGAAGAAGCTATAATCCTAGAAGAACCTATAAATGCACTCTTTCTGCCTCTGATGGACCAAAAATATTCAAATAGAAGGTTGTTTCTGCTTTACCTTGTTTAGAGAAGAAATATCTGTGCGGTATGGATAAAAAACAAACAAACAACAATCTATAGAATGCAATCAGGCCATATTGTACCTCCGATATTATGTGGAGACACAGATTCTGTATGAACATATACAGGGGGAAAAAAAAAAAAGTTGTGCCAACGCATGATGTATTACGGAACTATTCATAGGCATTGATGTTATGGAAGAATACAGTGCCTCACGACGACACCATGCTGTGGTACACAGGGTCCCTACAGGTCTGTACTATAGACCTGTAAAGGATCATGTGTACATATTGGGCAAGTAGTAGGTCAACCATAACAGAAGAATTGCATTAAATATGTTCACTGCCTTACATAAATTCCTATCCTAAGAGACATAGTATAAATTACCCCGCGACGTTCTCCCTGCTCGGCAGGCAGCATAACAGCCCGTCTGGAGCTGTGGAATCACTATGACATTGCTTGTGCCATGTGGCTCCAGTTGCAGGATCGGCACCTGACCTCACTCCCCCAGGACCGCTCCAGACTCCTGTGTTGCAGTGCTAGGTTATTAGCCCATGGTGGGGAGTTTACTGGTGTTTGTCCTGTTGTTCCCGGTGTTTGACCAGCTTTCACCTTGACTCCGCTTGATCTGACATCCATTTATGACCGCTTTCCTGACTCGGACGTTGTCCGCCTGTAAAGGATCTGCCGGGCACAGCTTCTGTGTCAACGCCCATAGGTAATCAGTCTGCACCTGCTTCTATGTCTGTGAGACTGACTCCATCTTCCACCACACAGAAAAGGCAGGTATAAATAGACAGAGGGCGGGAGCTAGCTCTGTCTGGCCAGGCTGTGATAGGCTCTCCCACTCCTAAGCCTGCCATCCTGAGTGGTGGAAGATGGAGTCAGTCTCACAGACATAGAAGCAGGTGCAGACTGATTACCTATGGGCGTTGACACAGAAGCTGTGCCTGGCAGATCCTTTACACTGCCTGTTACTGACACAGACTTGTTTCAACACAAAACCGTTCACACAGATCATCTGCAGCCCAACCGCCTACTGGGGACTATCCTGGGGAAGGCGACTTGAGAATCTTACTGGCAAAGTCCATGCCTCCTTGCGGTTAAGGGTAAAGAACAGGAGAATCCTTACACTGCCCCTCAGGTTAACCTGCGCCAACTCAATAACGGTCCCATTCATTCATTGTTCCTGCTGATTGCCAAACTACTCCTGCACCGTGTACAACTCCTGCATGTTGCCACTGAAGTCTGTTCCTACTACGCTGTGCTACTCTACTTTACTGTCCCTAAAATGTCCTTCTACACAGTGCTACTCTACTTTACGGTCCCTAAAATGTCCTGCTACACGGTGCTACTCTACTTTACTGTCCCTAAAATGTCCTGCTACACAGTGCTACTCTACTTTACTGTCTTTAAAACATCATCTAAGTACTTACTACGCTTTCCGGGAACCGGCGTCCAGGTACGCACTTGGATTTATAATCAAATACGGAGCATTACACTTTTTGTTACATTCTAAAGAGTTGCTGCGAGCTTGGGTGCAAAAATTCTTAGATGGCTATATGACCGTGCGCGTGAACATAAGTAAACTTAAGGCCCTTTTACACTGGGTGATTATCGGGCAGACAAGCGTTCATAGAATGCTTGTTCCCGATAATTGCCCTGTGCAATTATTGTGCTCGTTCATCTGCTGATCGTATCGTTTTAAAAAAGTTAAATATTATTGTTGTTGGCCGCACATCTGCCTGTGTAAACAGGGAGACGCGATGCCAACCTGATAACAACATATGGGGACGAGCGATCGGAGTAACGACAGCTCGTCTCCACAGACAGCTCCGTGTGACAAGAGCAAGCGAGCGCCGATCAGCGATGTCTCGTTGATCACCCCTCGCTGCACCGGCCGAATATCGGCAGGTGTAAAAGGCCCTTAAGTCCTCCAAATAGATGTATCGTTGATCTTAAAAAGTCAATAGGAGTGCAGTACATGGTCGTACTTGATCGTGTGGGATTAGAAAATAAGGCCACTTTTGTTTGCCATTTCACGTAATCTCTGTTCACTTGAATGGGAATGAGCTACAATACCGGACACAGCCCCCCCCCCCAAAAGAAAACAAAACAAGGAGACCTTTTTTTTTTATATAATCCCGGACAATCCCTTTAACCAGTGCACGTCCCTATTCTTCGCTGTCAGATGTCACTCAGCATGCCTGTCCTCCTCTTATATACATTCCCTTTTGCCTGGCTTGCAATCCAATATGAATCCTCTCCTTATCACTTCCACATTCCCTTTACTCCTGCGCCTCTTATAAAATGCTGTAGTGCCGTTTTTCGGTCCCTCTAGCACTTGTATGGATATCCTATTTTAACAGAAATACGTACAGTATATTAAAGCTCATTATTACAACCGTGAAAAAAACTTCTCATATCCAGTGGGAATTCACGGGGACGGAGACTAAGATATTGAGCAATTATTTCCCATGTATATCCAGAGCGTGCAAAGACATATACTAATAACACCCTGCCTATATACGCTGGAAGATACTGAGCAGGAGATTCCTTCTAAGATCTTGTAACCTGATCATGAACTTCTGTACAATGTGATTCATGCAACAATTATCTTACAACTCCTCCTCGCCCTTTGTATTCTCCAGGGGGAAATTGCTATTTTGATTCCTTGGTGTGAACAGCAAGAAAAATAAGCAGTGCAATATCTCTCAGATGGGAAATGTTTAATTAAACTCAATTATAGACCTGTTGGGGGAAGACGCAGAAGATCTGGAAAAAGCTTTCCATGGTTGTATAGTATTCTGTGCCCTGGATGAAGCTTTCAGTGAGCAATAGTTGTATAGGCAGAAAAGAAATTCATCTGTAGATAGCAGTTTATATTGTATATTTGACCTTATGTGTGAACTCAACAAGACAATAGCAAGTCCTATACATAAGGGTTTGGTTTACCGGTATGCGTCCCCTCCCCCAGTCATCGCTGGCGAGATGTCACCTAGAGAATAGTATACAGATGTATAAATCTTGGACATCACCAGTGCAATAAAAACGCCATGTAACGTTCACGCTTAATAATAATATAAGTAAAATAAAAGGGTTTTAATTGAACGGGAGAAGCTGATAATCCCTAGGGTGCTCTGGATCATCAACCTACAGAAAATTTTGCAATGGAGCCTGCGAAGGGGTAGTGGGCTAGGTCTCATTGGATCTGATTCTACATGAGACCGCCATACAACATGCTAATCCTATGACCGAATAAGAACCGACCAGTATTATAAATGACACATAATAGGCGGCCTGTTACAAATGTTGTATTGGAGTCCAGGAGAAACAAGTTACACCTCTGTATACACACGCGATAGATATTGGACAGAGACTTGTTTTCCCCGACTATCACATAATGTTTGCAGTGCCTTATCTTCCGGGAGGAAAAATAAATCTTGCATGTTGAAATTCAACATGTCCGCTACCCTTTCCTAATAGCAGACATCAAGGGACACTCTGGCTACCCCTATAAACATTAGTCTAATGTGTATTCACTATTGGCTGGATCTGCAGACAATCTAAAGAATATGGGATAGGGGCTGGTGGGGGGTCTACCTGACAAATCACCCTCTTGAGCATTAAAGAGGCTCTGTCACCACATTAGAAGTGTCCTATCTCCTACATAATCTGATCGGCGCTGTAATGTAGATAACAGCAGTGGTTTTTATTTTGAAAAACGATCATTTTTTAGCAAGTTATAAGCAATTTTAGATTTATGCTAATTAGTTTCTTAATGACCAACTGGGCGTGTTTTGACTTTCTACCAAGTGGACGTTGTGGAGAGAAGTGTATTACGCTGACCAATCAGCATCATACACTTCTCATTGTTCCAGCCCAGCATGATCCACAGCACAATCACACTGTGCTGTCGATCATGCTGGGCTGGAACAATGAGAAGTCTATGATGCTGATTGGTCAGTGTCAAACACTTCTCTGTACAACGCCCACTTGGTCAAAAGGAAAAACACGCCCAGTTGGTCATTAAGAAACTAATTAACATAAATCTAAAATTCCTCATAACTGGCTGAAAAATGATAGTTTTTCAAAATAAGAACCACTGCTGTTATCTACATTACAGCGCCGATCAGATTATGTAGGAGATAGGGCACTTATAATCTGGTGACAGAGACTCTTTAAAGAAGCTCTGTCACCAGATTTTGCAACCCCTATCTGCTATTGCAGCAGATAGGCGCTGCAATGTAGATTACAGTAATGTTTTTATTTTTAAAAAACGAGCATTTTTGGCCAAGTTATGAGCATTTTCCTATTTATGCAAATGAGGCTTGCAAAAGTACAACTGGGCGTGTTGAAAAGTAAAAGTACAACTGGGCGTGTATTATGTGCGTACATCGGGGCGTGTTTACTACTTTTACTAGCTGGGCGTTGTGTATAGAAGTGTCATCCACTTCTCTTCACAACGCCCAGCTTCTGGCAGTGCAGACACAGCCGTGTTCTCCAGAGATCACGCTGTGTCGTCACTCACAGGTCCTGCATCGTGTCAGATGAGCGAGGACACATCGGCACCAGAGGCTACAGTTGATTCTGCAGCAGCATCGGCGTTTGCAGGTAAGTCGATGTAGCTACTTACCTGCAAATGCTGATGCTGCTGCAGAATCAACTGTAGCCTCTGGTGCCGACACGATGCAGGACCTGTGAGTGACGTCACAGATCTGCACTGCCAGAAGCTGGGCGTTGTGTAGAGAAGTGGATGATACTTCTCATCAGAAAGCCCAGCTAGTGAAAGTAGTAAAAACGCCCCGATGTACGCACATAATACACGCCCAGTTGTACTTTTACTTTTCAACACGCCCAGTTGTACTTTTGCAAGCCTCATTTGCATAAATACGAAAATGGTCATAACTTGGCCAAAAATGCTCGTTTTTTAAAAATAAAAACATTACTGTAATCTACATTGCAGCGCCGATCTGCTGCAATAGCAGATAGGGGCTGCAAAATCTGGTGACAGAGCCTCTTTAAGTAAATTCTTTAGATCCAGCACCTCCGCAGCAGATAAGCGCTAAAGGTGTCTGCTCCTCCATCCTTTCCTCCAGTCAAAGCAGCTTTTGGTTGGGCCAATATCTATGTGAATGAGCAAAGACCTAAAGGTGTCCTCCCAATAAGGCCAGATTCACAAGAATGTGGGGAAACTCAGATGTGAAAAACGGCCGTTTTTCATGTCCGAGTTGCCCCCGTGCGGGCCTAGTTTTCACGGATTCCCATAGACTTGAGTCTGTCGAGGGATCCGTGAAAACGGAACAAAATAGGACATGTTCTATTTTTCAACGGACCCTTCACACAGTCCGTGTGAACAGCCCCAGTGAAATACATGCGTCCGTATGACAGCCGTTGTTTTAACGGCCGTCACATGGACGTATACCTGTGTCGTCTAAATTAGGCCTAAAATGAACAAGCCAATGTTCATTCATAATGTAATATTCCAGTATACATGGGGAAAAAAAGTCTAAAACCTAAAAAAATAAATACAAATAAATTAAAAAATCCTAAAACAAAAAACACAATTGACGTGATAGTGATCTCTGATGAAAAATTATTTTAAAGTGAGAAAGGAAACATTTTTGGACCAGTGAAACCAATTGTTTTTACAGATGGGAAGGCTCGGAAAGGTAAATGAATTTTTTCCAGATAATTACCTCCGCTCTTCCAGCTTTTATAGAAGTGCACAGCAAAGTCCACGGTGACATATTAATGGTTTATTATTTCCGGTATCTGCAGCAACGGATGAATCTCTCAATCAGCATCAACAGCACTTCGAAGGACAAAAATATTCCTGAAACAGCTCCTTCTGCGACTTCATAAGGAGAGCCATAAAATCGTAGGGCCCGATCGGTGTAACAAGTAGCATCTTGTGGGCTGAATGCAAGTCCTGCCATCCTTACAGGCCGAGTGATAAGGCGTTTGAGGACAAGCTGATATTTTATATAATAATTTCGATATTGTGTTCACCATAAACGGGCAAACACAGAGTCAAGCTGCAGAACTTCCAATAGACCATGCTGAGAAGCCAGCGGGTGAGAGATATGAAAAATTTCTTTGCGTCTTGGTAATTCATGATTTCATTTATTCACCCGCTCATTATTCAAACTCCCCAATTATATGGTAATAAGCGTACTTGAAAAAGTATGAATGGAGAAGAGCGTCAATGAATGAAAGGAAAATACATGTGCAAGGAGGATATACCGGCAGAGGAGGAGAAGGGGCTGAACAGGACTGCGACAATGCATGGAAAAGAGACGAGCGGCCTAATCGTAGACATTCATCTAGAACTGAAGAGCCAGAGGGACTCTAGTATCTGCTTATCCGTGACAGAGATATGGAGCAAGTACGTCAGAAAATATGGTAATCGCCTAGAGAACCTTATCTAACAAAATTAATCCCATAAAAATCATAAGCGTTTCTGAAAACAAGTCCTGGGCAGTGTATACAGCGACATATTCCAATATATAAAATCATTGACCCAGTTGTTTGCTCAAAAATACTTTATAGTAGAGGTTTCAAGGCATGACAAATTTTTGAAATGGCACAAAAAAAATTATCTGTAATTTCACCAATTTCAGCATAGAGAAAGTCGTAGGAACAAACAGAGGGGACATTTAAGCCCCCTGGACCCAATGCAAACAAACAGGGACCACAACTCTGATGCCACATATAGTACCGGTCTCCTCATATGAGACAGAGGGACCTTTAAGCTCCAGGACTAAATAACGATTAAAGGGGTTGCCCAGTAATCCAAAAACATGGCCACTTTCTTCCAAAAACAGCTTGGTGCAATCCTGGGCAACCCCTTTAGGGACCGAGGAGCTAAGAGTGCCCAACATCTACAGAATTGAGGTGCAGTTAGTGATCACAAGGGGTGAGGTGAAAGGGGTTATAAAAGGGAAGGGTTATGGCAGGATTGGAGGGAAGACTTGGTGAAACTTCAAATAATGAAAAAAACGCTAGGAGTACCATGCAAAATCTATCAACAATACTGACAAACCCACGCATACACCCAATACACACTTAGCTCCGGAGTTAAGAACACGCCTAATGAAGGGAAAACTACAGGAAACAAGGGTGAGATGGCAAACAATAGGTGTCCCTGGAAAGATAAGACGATACCATACACAGTACACTATGGTCCACACCAGCATAGTCAGGGCTGATATTTAATACTGGCAGTGTATGAAATATACAAGCTATACAGTAAAATAACTCAATCAAGGTTCCTGTTCCCAACAGGCCGAAACGGGAAGCATAACAGGTCCTAATGAATGCAACGGCAAGAAACGGTATTCCATGTTTGTTTTATCTTACTGGTTAGGCCCTGTTCACATTGCCGTTCGGAGCATCTGTTGAGGACTCCGTCATTATTATTGGCAAGAATTGGGTGTGTGCATGGAACCCTAACAGACCTAATCATGTCTCTTAGGGATTATTCAGACGAAAGTATAAATAGTCTGTGTGATGGTCGTTTTTTTTGGGGGCTTTTAAAATGCCATCACACGGCTGCATGTATTTCTATGGGGCTGTTCACACGGAACGTGTGAAGGGCCCGTGAAAAAATAGGACATGTCCTATTTTTGTCCGTTGTCACGGATTCCTCAATAGACTCAAGTCTATGAGGGATCCGAGAACACGGGTCCCGCAAGGGTGTCGAAACTGCAGTTTTTCACTGCCCATTTCACACCCGTCCGTCTGAATAAGCCCTTAGAGAGTGTGGGGAGGATTCCCATACCTTAAGGGGTTAATTTGTATATTGCCAAACATGGTGACGTTTATTTAATGCACTGTGTCTTTAAATATGTGCTGCATTATTCGTTTTCCCTCAGGAGCGGTCTTCCAGTAGACACAAGACATGTTTTCTATTGCTACGTTCTTTGCATTGTAACGTTTACTTTATTTTGGCAGGTACAGGAAAATGATGGTAGGCTCGCTGGCGACAACTAAATAGTTTTTGCGTCGAGAGAAACGTCCCGGATGCTATTTTAGTTAGTCTTGCTGTGCTTGGGTGTGACTGCACCAACCTGAGTAAAGACTTTGTGTGCGCCACTACTTCTGGTCTCCATATGATCTCTATCCCGACTACCCGGTCAGGGCCATACAGCTTTTAGGCCCATGTTACAAGCAACTGCGGTCTGTTGGTCACCGTTAGGATCCATTGTACGTTATAAATGGAAGCCATGGCGCCAGTATGAACCTCGCCTTAGTATCAATCATGTTTCTTTCTGTATAAAAATGGAACAGAGCCTTAGACAACTGTTGGACATCAGAAAAAGTTTAGTCAGTCACCAAACTATAATTGTGGCATCAGTTATGAGGCCTAGGAGCTTATTGGAGTCTCAGGCAACACTTGGCCTTCATTTCAAGGCACATTCAGAATTCTGCATCTGACAAAGAGGTAATAAGTCGATTATTGAACTCTGAAGACCCAGAACATTAGATGGAACCAAACAATCCGTAACAATGTGGTATCAGATGACTGGTATTAAAAACCCAAACCACTAATCATAACTGCAGTCAACACTTGGCATTCATTCCAAACCACAGCTAAAATGTTGCAAGAGCTGAAGCTTGTGCAAACTCGATAAAGAGTGACTATGTATTGGCATAAAAGTATTCTAAATCATATATATTATATATATACATACACTGCCACAAATGTGTTCTGCAGCTGTTGCCCTGGTTAGAACTGAACCATACCCCCCAACTTTCAAGTATTGCAAAGAGGGACAACAGATGAAGCACGTGCCACGCCTCTAACCCCACCCAATTCCCTGCCCATACACACCCAGTTCAGCTCACACAGTATCATGCTCCCATAGTGCCGCCCCACAGTATAATGCCCCTATAGTTTCCCCCCAAACAGTATAATACCCCATAGTGTCCCCCACATTGTATAATGCCCCCATATAGTAGGATGCCCCCATATAGTAGGATGCCCCCATAGCCACCCCAAAACAGTATAATGCTCCCATAGATGCTCTATACAGTATAATGCCCACACATATGCCCCCATACACTATAATTCCATCATACCGTATAATACCCCACAGCAGCCCCCATCTAGTATAATGCCCCCACAGCTGCCCCATACACTATAATGCCCCCGCAGCTTCAACCATACAATATAATGCCCCTAGCTGCCAACATACAGTATAGTGCCTAATAAATAAAAAATATATATATTATATTTATATATACACACACACACACACACACCTAGCCCTGCTCTCACTATGAGTGGGAGAGATCCCTCTACTCATGCGCTCTGTGCTATGAGTGGCTCGGCACAGACAGGCACAATGATGTCACTGCATCACGCCGGTCTGTGCACTACATAGTGAATGGTGAAGCAGGGAGCGCAGATACTGTTAAAACCAAGACATACCACCGGCAGCCCGGGACAGCGGGATAACGCCCAGAATCTGGGACTGAATGGCTAAATCCAGGATGGTTGGGAGGTATGTCTTAACCAATGGCCTGAGTGATACAAGTCAGAAGTGCCAACCACTGAGGCACTGTGCCATCCAGGCTGAAAACAAGCAGTTGCATGGAAACAAGATAATGAGACAGGAATGTTCTTTAATGGTTATCATGATGAGGATCTCGAATGCGGTGGAAATTTTTTATTTCGAAAGTGTTAACAGAAATACCAGTTTACAGTTACAGGATTCCAGTATACACTGGTTTCATTCAGCTAAAAACAACCGCCAGATATTCATAACCTTGTATGTCTAATCCTTAGTGTCATCCCCACCATATTACACATCTTTCCATTGGAAAAACCTGACAAGAGCCGAACATGTAAGTAACACGTATGAACAAAACATCTGTATCACAAGGAAGGCGATCAATCAATAGATTCAGTTACTGTAAACGGAAGGTTCCATTTTCCATCCTCCTCCTTTCTAGAATAGATTTTGTGAACGTCGCAGGTTTCCATGACTGTGGATCAATAGAACACGGGGTTGGGTTACAGGTTGACTTGTAATGCTTTTCTTCATAATGACCAGGCCATTTTTAGCTTTTTCCGTTTTCGTTTCTCCAGGCCATAATTTTTTTATTTTTCAGTGTGAAGGCGTATTTTTTGCATTTGTTCTTTTTTTGCACCATTTAAAGTACTGTACTATGAAACTGAAAAAAAAATGTGGGGGGTGGAATTGGATAACACAACCTGCTATTCCTCCATTATTTTTGGGTTAAGTTTTTAAGTCTTTCACCGTGCGGTAAAAACAACAACTTAATTTTTACTCTGCGAGTAAATACTATTACGGCGATACCAAATTTATCTTTTACTACTTTTATGAAGAAAAACTATTTGTTTTATTTTATCATCTATGGAGCAGTGTGAGGGCTTATATTTTGCGAGGCGACCTGTAGTTTTTATTGGCACCAATTCTTGGTACATACGACTTTTGATCACTTTCTAGTAAATTTTTGGGAGCGCTAAGGTGACTGAAAAACAGCAAGACACTGCAATATTTGTACGTGTATGTATTGCAGTATATTGTCATTTTTACCGTAACCGACAACCTTCCGAAGAATGGCGTAGAGTAGACAAGTGACCCTTCTTCTTTTGCAAACAGCTTGGATGCTGCGGCCGCTATGGATTACGGCATATAAGTGGTCTTACACCCGGGATGAGAGTCATCACCAATCCTGGCCCTTAAAGCAAGATGTCAGCTGTAACACAATGCTGCCCCCCCCCCTGCAGCGTATGGAGCGGACTTTGCACAGTATAGCGGTCGTGCTGCAGTACTGCAGTTCTGCTCCTAGTCAAGTGAATAGGAGCAGAGTGGCAGTTCTGAAGCATGGCCGCTATGCAGTGTACAGCACCACCTACTTCAGGCAGTGAACACTACATAACTGCCGGTGCCTGGAGTCAGCCGGTACAGCTGATCTGAGCGGGGTCCGGGTGTCGGACACCCAACGATCATATACTAATGACCTATCCTGTAAATAGGTCATCGGTATGCCTGGACTACCCCTTTAATCTTAGCCAGGGCCCCCCCGTCCGTCCGTCTGCCCAAGTTGTCTTGGGGCAGGCGGCTCATTTTTACATATGTTTTTGGACTGTCCAGTTATCCTTCGCTTTTGGACAGAGGTTATGGTGTTCATTGAACGCAAAGTAGGTCTCCCACGAACACTGAATTCCAAAGTTTGTTTGCTTCTGCTGGTAGAGGAGCTTATACACCCTATGGCTTTCAGATCCCTTATGATGCGAAGATATTCATCCACACACACACACACTGGAAACATCACAAGGTTCCTACGCTACAAGCATGGATCGCAATGGTAAATTCTAATCTTCCTCTTTTTAAGCTGACGTATAAAGCAAGAGGTTGCCCGGATAAGTTTAGTAAAGCATGGCGACCATGGATAGATAACCCACACACTAGTCATAAGTCCTCTTCTCTGCTTTCCTTGCTAGGGTCTCCTGGTCCTCTCAATCTTCCGCTGGGACATTATTCTGGACTGCATTATTCTTTTGATGTTCCTGTTTTTTTTTCTATGTATCGAAAAGCTGTATACTAGGTTTTTTTTGTTGTTTGTTAGATTTACTATCTCACATTACAACTGCGCATATCCTTGTGATTTTGTTTAAAGGGTAACTAAACATTCATCGTGACAGGTCAGAAGTTTTGATCGGTGGGGGCTCTGAGCACTGAGACCCCTACCGATCACTATAACGAAGCGGCAGAAGCAGTCAGGTAAGTGCTGAGACGCTTCGTTTCTGATCGGCTTTTCTCGGAAAGCAGGGGTAACGGTGTACGGGCCCACAGACTTTCTATTGAGCCCGTACACCAATTGCTCGGCTTTCCGAAAAAAAAAGCAATCAGAAACCAAGCCGCTCAGTGATTACCCGATCAAAACTTCTGACTATGATAAGTGACAATACGTTTTTTAAATGTTTAGTTACCCTTTAATGAATGACCTTTTGTACTTCTGTAACACCTTTGATACATGCTGGTTGTATTGTATACTCTGTGTACCTTTATTTGTTGAGGTCTTAATAAAATGTACCTTTAAAATAAATAAAAAAAAGCTTCTCAAACAATAGATTTGTTTTAGTCGGATCACTAAATACGCTAATGTTTATTGGGACTGCCGGACCATAACCCAGGTGAGGTTGAATTTTTCCTGGCCATCTCCCATTGCTTCCTACTAGGTAAATGGTCTGTTAATTTCATCCCATTCTACAGAATTAAAGGGGTTGTCCAGAATAAGAAAAACATGGCTGCTTTCTTCCAGAAACAGTGCCGCACCTGTCCATTGGTTGTGCCTGATTTTGCAGCACAACTCGATTGGAGTGAACGGGAATGAGCTGCAATACCACACACAACCTGAGGACAGGTGTGGCACTCTTTTTGGAAAAAAGCAACATGCTTGTTTGACATTATTTGACATGCCCTTAACAAGTTTGGTACGTTTGTTTGGCTTGGCTCATATTGGGAAAAACAGATATTAGTGTTGGCCGAGAGATCTTCAAGTAAATAGGGCTGAGCTGCAATACCAGACACAGCTCATGGACAAGAGTGGCGCTGTTTCTAATCACACATTAACCCTTTAAGTTACATCCCCAGCTCTTGGTGAATATTGTTTCATCCTGCAATACAGTAACACCACTGCAAATAATGAAATAGACTAATTTCCACAGCTATATCTGAAGCAGTTGCAATGTCTGCAGTCTGTAACGGCTGGTAACTGGCTTAGAGAGGCATAAATCCCGCTATCGCCTGCAGCATACCCTCAGTCGCGCTTTCGTTCAACGTAACTGATGTGATTAGCGCAACAATATAAACATAATGAGTTCTGTTCTGGTCTGTCTCTACAAGACATGGCATGGTTTCTCAGAAGAGCAGGTACTGGTGTGATCATCCTGCAATGTCTTTGTTTATTGGTGATGTCACATCTGCTTATATTTGCTGCTTGAAATAGTAGTTAACCAGTAACGTAATGTAAACCTGAGGGATGAGTCAAAAGTCAGGAACCACCCAACTATCTGGCTGCTTGAGCTCATCATTACCATTACCAGTGATATACTGTAGCGGTCAAGTGGGGTAAAGGGGCACGTCCTCACTACGGCCAAGTAAACAAAGAGCGCCGGGGAGCACTGGAGCGGCAGCGGGTTTATCAGGTCCTTTGTCCTCTGGTCCTTTCGTAAGTTTAGACCATTTCCTGCAGTCCATGAATTTTATTGGTATCTCGGAAAACTCTGTAAAGGAGTAATCCGGGTTATTAAAATTGACGGCCCATCCTTGGTGCTTCAAGTGAATGGGACAGTGGTGCAATACCTTGCATGGCCGCTAAAAATGTAGCGGCGCATTCAATTACGAGCAGAAAGAGGAACCATGTAAACAATAAAGAGGCTGATAAGCTCGTACGAGCGTCGTGACCCCTTTAAACAGCTGATTGGTGGAGCGCCGCAGGCGCTTTATTGTTTACTCGGCTCTTTTTTCTGCTCGTAATTGCACACGCCGTTACATTTGTAGCGGCCATGCAAGGTATTGCACCATTGTTCCATTTACTTGAAGCGCCATGGCTTCTTCAAACAGCTGATCAGCGGGGGTGCTGACAGTCGGACCCCCAGCGATCTAATATTGATGGCCTATCCGGAGGATAGGCCATCAATTTTATTAATTCGGATTGCCCTTTAAGGCCAGGATCCCATACACAATTTTGCAGTTTTTTGCTCAGTTTTTTGAGACAAACACAGAAGTGGACACAAAGGAAAGGAGATGCATTAGTCTTTTCTTTATAGCTTTCCTTTCTTTTGGATCCAGATCCGGCTTTGGCTCAAAAAACGGAGGACAAAAACGACATCAAAATTATGTGTGGGACCCTGGCCTTAACAGCAAGATGTGAAACGCATATATCAACCACTGCGCAAACAAGACAATATTTACTCAATATCTTAATACACTTCCAATAAGCAATATACATTCAAAAATATTTTTCTGCAGTCGTTCCAATTTTCTCAAAATTAACATTTTGAAACAAATTGGATTTTTACTTTTGGTAAAAACACCTAACAACCAATATTGATTTTTACGCCACTGCCAAGACCAATGGAATTTTTTTTTTTTTAGTTCAAAACAATTGGCTTTGTACCATAAATTAACACATTGGCAGAATTTGTCTATCTTTGCACGATTGGACTATCCCTCTAAAGGTGGCCTATCTGAAATATTTTTCACCAATCCTAAGAGGTAAGGGTCCCGGACGTGGCCACCATCACACAACTGACAGTCTCCTTGCTTGCCCATCTCTTTCCCTTACTGCCATGGACGTCAATAGGGAGGGCTACGCTTGACCACCTCTACTTTGAATTCTATGATGTGTGGCTGTCATGATTCAGCGAGCGGGGATCACCAGACTTCCATTCTCCAGGTAGGATATTCCATAATAGAGACAATAGTATACAGCAGTGGTCTGCAACCTGTGGCACTCCAGCTGTTGCGAAACTCCAAATCCCAGCGTGTCACGAAAGCCAGCAGTGTTTTCCGGACTTACGTAATCATTGTAAGTTCTGCAACTTTCTAATATACTTCTTGTTTAAATCCCTCACCATTTTCAAGATCTCTGTTTACAGTCAGCGAATAGGAATGTTTACATCAAGTGGCTTAAAACCTGGACAGCCCCAATGCTTTCCTCAGCAAAAAATTTATTGATCAAAAAAATCCCTTAGGCCTCATACACACGATCGTGTTCTGTCAATGATAAATGTTTTTAGTACGGGACAGGGAGGGAGGGAGGGAGGGAAACCTAGCGTCATACATCATTTTGATGCTAGGAGCCCGGCTCCCTGAACTGTGTTCGGTCCGGGAAATGCGGCCGACATGCGGTCCGTATATCACAGACCGAACACGGTCGTGTGCATGAGGCCTAAGCTCAAAAACCCATTAAGACCATTGAAGCTTGCCTGAATTTTGTACCGATGGAACAGATTTCTATCACTCCCAGTCTAATATCACCATAGAGACAGAGATTTTCCCTCTGACATCTAAAATGTGCAGAAGATGACGCTGGAAGAAATATTCCATGGAGGGATGTACCGGTTGAGAAATTACAGGATGTCCTTGGTCGACCAAAAAGACCTTAATTGTTGGAACTCGTGAAAGACAGGGGACATAACCAGTTGCAAACTCCGAGTCAAGGTCAAGTTGGGAGGTGAAGGAATATTAACCAACTACTTTTGGGTCTATGCCTTTAAGCAGGGTGTAGCTATAGGGGTATCAGTCACACCAGGACTTAGTGCCTGAGGGGTCGCAAAAGCCCACTGCCACACAAAGGACAGCAGTAATAGAAATGGTACAAATCAGATTGAATCTATAAGTCCCTGAGTGCAGGCTCATTTAATGTATGGAGAATACCTAGACGTCCATCGCTGATCGACTTTTATTTCAATCTCTCTCCGGAGAATAAACTTCCTGTTCGGAGCTTCTTATCTGACATAATGTAGCTTGGTCTGTTAAGATATAGGCCGTGCTCTCAGGTCCAAGCTCATTAATAAGCAATATGCAATTCTCAGCAGCCGTCCTTCAACTTCAGTTCTCTGGCCAGGTCTACATGATAAAATACAGCCTGGCTCCATACAGCTGGGAATATTACTCATTTATGTGAAGAATATAAGCAAAAACGGGTGTTCAAGGTCGGAACAAGATCTGTAAATGAGCATTGGGCAAACATGTTTTTATAATTTTATTTTTTAATTCCATAATATTGCCTTAACAGTCTAGAGCCCAAAAACGTCACTATTCAGTGCTAAATTAGGCTTCGTTCACATATCCGTTAGGGCTCTATTGTGGCGTTCCGTCTGAGGGTTCCGTCAGAATAGAGACCTGACTTACACAAACGGAATTCATAGATTTCCGTTTCCATTAACATTGATTTCAATGGTGACGGATCCGGTCCCAATGGTTTCCGTTTGTCTCAGTTGTGCAACGGAACCCTCAGACGGAACTCCAGAATTGAGCCCTTACGGATATGTGAACGAAGCCTTACATTATCATACAGTGCCTACATAAGCGTGCCCAACAGTGCCTACATAAGCGTGCCCAACAGTGCCTACATAAGCGTGTCCAACAGTGCCTACATAAGCGTGCCCAACAGTGCCTACATAAGCGTGCCCAACAGTGCCTACATAAGCGCCTACGTTAGAGTGCCCAACAGTGCCTACATAAGAGTGCCCAACAGTGCCTACATAAGTGCCCACATAATAGTGCCAAATAGTGATCAAAGAATAAGGATATACAGTTCCCAAATAAAACCAGAACAAGCACCATAATGTATGTTTAGACCATGGTGGGGGCAGGGTGGTATAGGCCCCCAAAGCGGTTAAGGCCATGGGGAAATTTTGATAATGAAAAATTCGTAAGGAAAAGTTTCATGCGTCTGTCAATATTTTGGAGGGATGGGTAGAGTTAAAATTGACACAAAGGACTTCCTGTCCCATAATAGCATTGAAGGATGTAGCAGACAGCTCATATTGTAAAACAATTGACAGAAAACCATTATACAAAAATATTAACGTGACGCTCCACCTTGGAGCAACTTTGAAGAATCTATCAGGAAACAACATCAGGAATTCCTTACAGGGGCTTTGTGTAAATGCAGTATAATGAAAAGTTCTGCAGCATTTATATACTTTGCATATATAGGTTTAATATAACTTCTCAACAATTTCAAGATCTCTGCTTGCTGTCATTGAATGTGAACAATCTTGTTTCAATCCAAAGGCTGAAAACCTGTCCTAAATATGTCCAACTGATACAGCAGGGCCGCCCATTTAAGAAGACTTTTGCATTACATATTTAAGAATATCTCTGTAGATAATTTGCTTTTCCTATATTGCTCTGCTTTTTAATTACATAAAGTTTTATACGCCGCTCAGATAGAAAGCTAAATTCGTAAGGGTATGTTCACACAGAGTTTTTTGCCGGACAGAAAAAAAAAATCTGTCTCCAAATTTCAGGATTCGGGATTTTGGAGGCAGTTTATTTGGAGCCTTCCTACGGGATATGCCATAAATGACTGATAAGAAGGGGTCTTCCTAATCAGTGGAATGGGAGTCCATTCACTTACAGCAAGCAGTCATCTGCAAAAATTATGTGAATTTGAATCACAAAATAAATTAAAAAGCTGCATAACTATTAATTGCACAGTGATTAAAGTGGTGATGGACAGGGGGTGGTTTAAAGTAATAAACTAGCAGATACTCACCCCACTCCACAAGTGCAAGTTGTCCATCGATCCATGAACGGCACGTGACCAGTGAGGCCAGCAATTGGCTTACCACTGCTGCAGCTCGGGGAACCGAAGCGGCGGCGAAAAGGGGGTCAGCACTGGAGCGGGGGCACTTCAGGGGTCAGTATCTGCTCATCCCGGTCCTGCTACATTTTTAAGAGTCCTTTATAACCCTTTAAACTTTGTACAGAAAACAGGGAAACGACTTGAATATGGTATTATCAGAAGCTATAAGTAGAAGCTATATGATAACTCTGCACGCTTGCCGGAAAATCAAGTTATAATAATAATAATAATAATAATAATAATAACCTGTATTTATATAGCGCCAACATATTCTGCAGCACTTTACAATTCAGGGGGTACATTGTACAGACAATAGAAGACATTATGTAGTGACAAAACTAATTTACAATTCAAACAAGAGGAGTGAGGACCCTGCTCGGAAGAGCTTACAATCTATGAGGAAAAAAGTTAGACACAAAGTGTAAAAGAGTTTGTTTAGTACAATCGTCCAGCCATCTTTTATACATATGGGGTAATACACATAAATCTGCGTGAGCCGGTGACCAGCCAGTATCCGTGTATGACGGACATGAAGTGTATTAGGGTACAAGGAGTGTGGTGGATACTGCTGAATGGGGGGGGGGGGGGGTCAAGTTCTCATGACTAATGTAAAAGGGGGGCCAGGGAAAAGAGTCAGATTAGGGAATGTTATAGGCCTGTCTAAAAATATCTGTTTTCAGGTCACGTTTAAAACTATGGAAGTTGGGAATTAATCTGATTGTCTGGGGTGGAACATTCCAGAGGACCGGTGCAGCACGAGAGAAGTCTTGAGGATGGGAGTGGGAGGTTCGGATTATGGTGGATGTTAACTAAGGTCGTTGGCAGAACGTAGAGCGCGGGTAGGGTGGTAGACAGAGATGAGTGAAGAGATGTAAGGAGGTGCAGCACTGTGGACAGCTTTGTGGGTGAGAATAATAAGTTTGAATTTAATTCTGAAGGGGATGGGCAACTAGTGCAGTGACTGGCACAGGGTAGAGGCGGTGGTGTAGCGGTCCAGTGTAGTGATTGGCACCGGGTAGAGGCGGTGGTGTAGCGGTCCAGTGTAGTGACTGACACAGGGTAGAGGCGTTGGTGTAGCGGTCCAGTGTAGTGATTGGCACAGGGTAGAGGCGGTGGTGTAGCGGTCCAGTGTAGTGACTGACACAGGGTAGAGGCGTTGGTGTAGCGGTCCAGTGTAGTGATTGGCACAGGGTAGAGGCGGTGGTGTAGCGGTCCAGTGTAGTGACTGACACAGGGTAGAGGCGTTGGTGTAGCGGTCCAGTGTAGTGACTGGCACAGGGTAGAGGCGTTGGTGTAGCGGTCCAGTGTAGTGACTGGCACAGGGTAGAGGCGTTGGTGTAGCGGTTGGTAAGAAAGATGAGCCTGGCTGCTGCATTGAGGATAGATTGGAGAGGGGAGAGTTTAGTGAGGGGAAGACCGACTAATAACGAGTTACAGTAATCAAGACGAGAGTGAATAAGAGCAACAATGAGAGTTTTGGCTGTTTCCACAGAAGAAAAGAGCGGATTCTGGAGATGTTTTTGAGGTGAAAGTGACAGGAGCGTGAAAGTGATTAAATGTGAGGAATAAAGGTAAGATCGGAGTCAAAAATAACCCCGAGACAGCGGGCGTGCTGCTTAGGAGTGATGGTAGTGCCACACACAGAGATGGAGACATCTGATTTAGGTAGGTTAGAAGATGGTGGGAACACAAGGAGCTCAGTTTTAGAAAGTTTTCTATAGTAAAGTCATATCTGGCTACAAGTCTTATGTACAAATGTACGGATGTACCAATCCATTTCTCTTCTTACTTTTGACTAGTTGAGCAGTATTTTTCTCCTTTTGGGGACATCCTATTGAAAGTCCAAACAATTCATAATTCTACCCTATATCGTCAATCCCAGTTCACCACAGGGCAGGAACATCTTAACTTCCAGAATGAAATTCCGGCACAAGTGTCATAAGTGGCGGTAACAGAAGCTACAAGATGGTAACAGAACTTATTTTAGGCAGAGAATAGGAGAAAGTGGAATATACAGAGCTCTAGCGTGCACAATGTAACCTCTATTCCTATAAATAAGGATATTCAAAGTCCCATAGGAGGTCCATTATTATACTTATGAATGATTGTTCACAGATCAGGGAGCTCCTTGGTGATTTGTAATATCCTGTCTATTGTATGGAAAAGATTCCGTATTTAATGCAACGTGAAAGGGTAAATTTCAAACAAGTGCCTAAATATGGTGAATGACATTGATACGGTACATTCACCAACATTACAGGAGGGGGTGAATAATTGACCCCATCAATGGTCAGCCTAGCAGGTGAACATTTACTAAATGGTTGCTGGATGGATTTCATTATACATTATTGGATCATTTCCTTTATCTCACAGGTAAGGATTGGACTGGACCCTTCTATAGGACTTCTGACAAGTGTTTATATCACTGAGACCTCTACTTGTGTTTGGCTGTCTAAATTCAGCTTTCAAGTATTGCCAATACTTATCCTAGGTCCAATGGAAAGCCAATATGCTATCGATTTAATGGAGGAACCATACTGAGAGCTTTATTTATTCCGATATAAAACATTATAGGTCTGATACACATTCATGGCATGAAGTTAGGCTTGCTACCCATCCCCTACAAAGTAATACCTACAAAACATATATGTAGTTCAGCAGCTCAATCATCAACCCACCTTGCCCTATAATATGCATCTCCATGGTTATTAAAAATAATTTTGACTAATTTGCTGTTTGTACCAGTGCCCTCCCCCTATAACAGGCACCTGTGGGCACATGCACCACAGCACCCCACATCTACACCATTGACACAGTTTATTTAGAAGACCCTGCTTTATGTAGGACACTATACGTCATACAGAGAACTTGTAGAATTGGCATCTCCACAGAGATACCCACAGAACAGCTGTAGTATATGATCTAGGTAAACATGGCCATATGAGGTTTAATACACAGAACTCCAGTGTCATCCAGTACAATTGCCATAAATACCATACAGGTGTATTACACAAGTCTGCTACAGTTACTAACACAACAGCTGTAATCGATCACTTTATTATTGACTAATTTACTGCTGGTACCAGAGCCCTGCCCTTTACCAGGCACCTGTGGGCACATGCCCCCCCGCACCCTATATTTACACCATTGATACAGTTTATTGAGGAGACACTTCTTTATTAATAAACTATTTGTAATACAGAGAACTTGTAGGATTGGCATCTCCAGAGATACCCTCAGAACAGCTGTAGTATATGGTCTAGGTAAACATGGCCATATGAGTTTTAATACACAAAGTTCCAGTGTCATCCAGTACAATTGCCATACATACCATACTGGTGTAATACACAAGTCTTTTGCAGAACCCAACACAACAGCTGTAATCTATCACTTTATTATTGACAAATTTGCTGCTGGAACCAGTGCCTCCCCTTTACCAGGCACCTGTGGGCACATGCTCCACAGCATCCTATATATAACTCATCGACTATTGAGATACCTGCAGGATAGCTGTAGGCAAACATGGTCATATGAGGTTTAATACACAGAACCTCAGTGTCATCCAGAACAATTGCCATACATGTGTAATACAGAAGTCCGCTATAGACCCCAATACAACAACTGTAATGAATGGTCCTCACAGGTTCCGCTTCAAGCAGGAGTAATAAGGCTATGAAAACCCCTCAACACAATGCGGACTATAGGTTTTTTGGGTGAGTTCACCATCTCTCACATGCACACTGACCCCAATATACAGTAAGACTTAATACACACACATAATGACTATTTCAGAGACGCCCACACTTTAGGTATAATGGACTCCATCCTGCGGGGCAGACAGATGATGTATGAAACACACGTGTTGTGTCTGGCTGAAATCTATCACACAAACTGGTCACGGACAGGACCAGTCACTGGCTCTCGTAACACTGCCATTCACACAATACACCAGCAGACATGGGCAACAATTATGCCAGTGCATAGCAGCCAAGGCAACAAGGCTGTTCATGGGTATACTACAAGAGGAGCACAAAATCATAATGGGAGTTATGGTCATGTTGACATATTGGTCGGAGCTCTGGAGTATACATATACGGTCAAAAGCGTATGCGAATGATTGGTCTGCCGCTATAACGCCACATGCAATAAGGAACATGGATCCTGTGGATGTACACTGACAGGGCACCTATGGGTGATGACTGGGCTTGTGCGTACAACTTATAGGTAACCGCTCTGATCATAAGGCTGTACTTTTCCACATTTAGCATAGAGACAGTTAGCAGTATAAATCTAGCTTTGGCTTCTATGTGTCCAGGGTCACAGGTAGAGCTTGGCTACTCATATATATATATAATATTCATGGGCTCCGCCATATACTGCCCACTCTGAATGCTATATATATATATATATATATATATATATATATATATATAGCATTCAGAGTGGGCAGTATATGGCGGAGCCCATGAATATTGTCATATAACAACATGTAGACATTCACACATAAAGCACACGCTGCGACACATGCATTCAGCATCTTGGAATATGCAGCCTGGAATAGCTGGGAAGAATGGTTATTCCTGTGGCTGAATCAAATGTCAATAAATCCCAGGACCAAAACAGTTTGGCAGCTGGTATGAATTGTGGAGGATCCAACCTCCCTCTCCTCCTCGGGAGATGTGCTGGCCATCAGCACACACGTGGTTAATGTCTTTTTCATAAGGCCACACACATAATGTGTACAGTAGACGTAGCTGCATACCCTACATACCCACACAGCATGTAGACCAGAGGTACCCATGTGCCAAATATACCTCGTAACATCACTACAAATACCCATCATCTGTACATATAACATCCACGCTATAGATGGGGGCAGGAAATATACTACCGTATAACAGAACTGTCCATGTGTGTGCACATATATCTGTAGATAGACAGTATAGACAATGTCATCCTATAGACCATGAATGCAGCACTGCAGGGGTTACATTAACCCCTTTATAAAGAGCCAAGACACACACGTACCCAAGTCAGGAATGTTTAACCCTGCCCGCCACATCATGCACTGCACACCTGCAGTATATCAAGACCCTCTGGAGGATATACTCATATAGCCCTCAGGTTCCAAGATGCAGAATTAAGCATCCGCCCACTCTCCCTTCCTGTAAATGCAGAATAAATGCCACCCTGACTCATTCATTGGGCCAGTATGTGATCTCCCATTATGCCATAGACAATTAGGGCAGACAAGCTATAATACACTCACCGGAGAGAGGATATATCCCACTTCAGAGGTGAAAGAATCCACCTCCTTACTGCCCAGGATCTGCAAGAGAACAATCCCAGTTCAGTCCTTCCCAACGGATAATCCCAAATGCAGTGACTGTGGCTCTGCTTTGTTACCCATGAATCCACGCATGCTCCTTAGGAAGGATACAATCACCATAACTCCACCCACCTGCCTCCTGACTGGCTGCTGCAGGTTCAATATGCAAATAGGTCTGTTCTGGACACATCCTTAGCCCCTCCCCTCTGTTATAGGGTCTCAAATTTCTTCCTTCTGTTACAAAGTATTTGGAATCTGACAAATTCTTCCCCCTAAATTTAGAAACTAGAAGAAGCGTACAGGAAATTATGTCAATATAAATATTTTCTTGCCTTGTTGCTGCAGTCTGCATCAAATTTAAGTTTATTGGAATACAAACAAAATATAATAAACAGATTGTTAATGGTTTAAATTAACTTCAAATATACAGATTTAGAGGAAACTGGGAAATATTTTTAGGAGTATCAGATGTTTTAGGATCTATGGCGGCAATTTTTTCCATTGTTTCGCTCTTTTACACACAGCAAATTTCACTACAATTATAATGGTCAGGGAAAATCTTTGTGTAAATTGGACATTAAGGATAATGATTAAAGGGGTTATGAGGGGACCAAAAAGTATTATCAGTGTAGTCACTGCCGTATGTGAGTACACTGACTAATAAAAATTCTGGTCCCCTGATTCTGAGATTTTCATAGATTTTTATAGCGCTGGCGGGGGACCGGAAGTTTAGTTGCACAATCTGCGTTGATGACGATACGACTTTTCGTCCCACTGTACTCTATGTAATCCATGTACTACTGCTTATACAGAGAGTGTACAGCGGGGACGGTCACGTGACGAAGAGTCGTATCATCATCAAAGAAGACTGTGCAACTAGACTTCCGGTCCCCGCCAGCGCTATAAAAATCTCTGAATCAGCGCGACGGGGGACCGGAATGCATATTAGCGAGTGTAACCACATACTGCAGTGACTACAAGGATCATACATTTTGGTCCCCACATAACCCCTTTAATCATCTATGGCGTCTATGGTATTAAAATGATCAGATCCAACCAAGAGAAATCTTTCATGATCTGTTTGACTGCGTGTTGCAGATTTTTTCCGTTGTGCATTTTGTCGCATATTTGGCACAGATCTCATCCTTTGCAATACAATAGCGGAAAACCGCACCATTTACGTGCAAGAATAAACAAGCTCTGATTTCTGCGCAGATTTTTTTTTTAAGCCATGTGTGGATGGGGTTTTAAAACCCGTATCCAGTTAAATTGTATCGTAAGTTGTCCACACTGCAAATCCATAGCAATTTCTCCACATCTGAACTCAAAGCCGCAACATTACAGCACCGCAAACAAAGACCGCAATATATTATATATTGGATCCGTTTGGTCACTGATTTTTCTTGGAGACATTGAATGGGGACCTTATTGTTTACTTTCAGATGATGCAAATCTGTCCTGGTCATGTGGTGGACACACAGGTACACAGGTGCACAGGTCGTTACAGTACCGTTATCAAAAGCTTTGTCTTGTAACAAACCGTGTTCCTGTGTGTCCATTACATGACCAGGACAGATTCTCATTGCCTGCAAGTAAATAATGACGTTTTCCATTGTATAACTGAAAGCAGAGATCTTGAAAACCTTGAGGAATTCATACACAAACTAAATTGCAAATTTATTTGTTATAAATAACTTTTATTGGCTGAAAATGGAATAGCCCTTTAAATTTATGCAATCTATTGTTCCATGTTATCATCCTTCTTCAATGTGAAGAATGACAAATCAGAAATGTGTCTGCCCCATGTTCACTACTTTATCTCTCTCAGATTTAAGAACACTGAGTAAGGGCTCTTTTACAGGGGCCAATTATTGGGCAAACTAGTGTCGGCAAAATGCTTGCTCCGGATAATTGCCCTGTGTAAAAAGGGCAACGATCAGCCAATGAACAAGCAAACGCTTGTTCATCGGGTGATTGTATAGTTTATGATGAAAGAAATACTATCGTTGTCCGCAGCACATCCTCCTGTATAAACAGGGAGAGGCACTGCAGACATGATAGAAATGTATGAGGACGAGCGATCATAGTAACATTCGCTCGTCTCCATACTAGCTCCTTGTGAAAGGAGCAAACGAGCGCCGATCAACGAGCTGTCTAGTTGATCGGTGCTCATTTACATGGCCCACGTTGGGGACCCTAATGATATGTGTGACTACTATAAGTAACTTATCTTCTAGGATCCACAATCTAGATTTACACATAAATGTCACGTGTAATATGTCTAAGAACACGTCAGGGGACAGACAGATTTGTAGGAGAATTGGTAAATATGCAAAAGACAAATAACCACAGTCTGATCCGTGATGAATGTGCACAATTGTCCTCAAGTAGGGCAAAATCTGCCTTCTTGCCAGCCATTGGAAAGCAGGGAACCTGAAATCGTATATGGATTAACAATCATGTGACACAATCTTACAATAATTGGGAATGATTGGAAAGCATGGTCGAGGTGCAGGATGTTTATGGACACGTCATGTGAATTGGTCACAAGAAAGTTAGAGGAGTTAGAGACTTTGTAATACACTCTTGGCTCATTGACCAAATTGACAGTTTGCGCTAGTTTGAGAGTCTAAAAAAATAACTCCCTTTTTATAGAAACAGCGCCACCCTACTGGCTGTGTCCAGTATTGCAGCTCAGCCCAATATACTTGGATGGGGCTGATCTGCAACACCGGACACAGCCCATGGACAAGAGCAGCGCTGCTTTTTTGGGGGGAAAAAAGAAGGGGACCCTTTTTCTAATCTGAGACAACTCTTTTAAGCACTCTCCTATGGTCTGTGGTCACATCCTGACAGTGAAAAACTGATTCCGGCAGATCAGAAGTTATTTGATGATAAACCCTAAAATTCAAGTAAAACCACACAGGAGCAGAGGTGCCAACTTCTACAGGACAGCTAGCCTCTCCATAGCCCAAAATAGCTGATACCAGGAAACAGTAGATTGCACAGGCATTAGATTTGTGTCCCTTCAAAGCCCTGTTACATTGGTTTCCTTATATACACAAATTCAGGAAAATTAACTTCATTAGTCCAGAAATAAATTACACCTCACCTTTAGCAGTCGGATGATATATGTTCTCTCATTGGCTTGGAAACGCATTGGAATGAACGCAACGCAACGGGCAAACATCCCTCAAAGCCACACTGCCCTATAGAAAGGATGACAGAGAAGTGTTCTGCAGCTCCACCTAGTGGTCAAGTTCTTAAAGTATTAGCACTTCACATAATCCGGCAGGATGTCCATCATTTTATGGTGGTGATTATGAAACCTAGACACAACACTAGTTTTCTAGACTCTACAAGGTCATCGTGGCTCTTCTTCAGTCTGCAGACATACAACTACTGTTGCCTTAAAGCATATCGACAAAGATTTGGTGCTGTCCTGTCTTACATGCAAATTATATAACCGGCTGAAAGATAAAAAGGAGGAGAGAGCTACTTCCTACCTCTCTGATGTCGCTATTGAATTACACATTCCAGCATTACTTGTTGTATCTGACAGACATAAGGGCCCTTTTACACCGGCCAATTATCAGGCAAACGAGTATCACAAAACGCTAGTCGTTCCCAATAATTGCCCTGCGTAAATAGGGCAACGATCCGCCGATGAACAAGCAAACGCTCATTCATCAGCTGATTGTATCGTTTAGGCAGCATAAAATATTATCTTTGTCGGCAGCACATCCTCCTGTGTAAACAGGGAGACGCGCTGCCAACATGATGGAAATGTATGAGGACGAGGAATCAGAGTAACGAACGCTCGTCCCCATGCATAGCACCTTGTGAAAGGAGCGGCGATCAACGAGCTGTCTCGTTGATTGCGCTCGTTTACACGGCCCACGTCGGACCTCTACTTGTATATTACAGACGTGAATTCTCTGTTCTGTCAGATAAATACTTAATGGACAAGTAAACATTTGGTAATTTTGAGGAGGAGGGTCTCATTATGCCTTAGATCTGAGAGAAGAAATACTTCCTGTGTGACCAGGTGACAGAAAGAGCAGCATCATGAGAGCCAATATGGATGTCAATGATAGGAAGACAGCACAAGTATGGAGCACAAACAGCTGAGCTTACAAGAGAAAGACTGTGCACAGTTACTGCACATAAATAATCAGAAGCAGTCACGTTTTATACATATATGACTAGAATTACTCATTATAGGGGTAGTCCTCTTTGGACAATCCTTTTTTTGTTAGAAACGTTACCGGACAATAAGCAGATCACAAAATCTCCACCTGTCAGGACCTCCAGCAATCAGATGTAATGGGTAAGGGAACCAGACAGCAAATTTCTAAACTTCCAGTAGCTCCACCGCAGGGGAAATGAAGCATTACACACTTTCCCCTTAAAATTAATGGGGTGGCTATATAATGCATGAACTTTCTAAAGTGGAATTCCCCGCTAAATCAGGCAGAGGCAGACAAACGCTCATTCATTGGCTGATCTGCTCGTTTATACGGCCAATCCAATAGTCGCTAGTTGGCAGCATATGTCCCTGTGTAAACAGCGAGATCTGCTGCCAACATGATGGAAATGTATGGGGACGAGCGATCGTAGTAACAATCCTTGATCCCCTTACATTACGGATCATTGCTCCTTATGAAAGGAGCAAACGAACGCCGTTCATCGAACTGTCTCGTTGATCGGCGCTCGTTTTCACGACCCGTATTGGGCCATGTAATACAGCTACGATGAACTATTATAAATGACTGGAAGTTACAATCAGATGTGTTCAGCCAGGTCTACCGGTAACCAAAGGGAAGAAGATCCTGTAAATTGCATCTATATCAAGGAAAATACATTAAGACTTGTAGAAATTGATTGTAGGAGACATAAGCGAGATATTTCCAATTAAAATGACAGGCGGAAAACCACAGGATCAGACATGAATATTACAATACATGACCGGCCTCATCATCATCTGTGATATTAATATGGAAATTAGTGATTTTCTTCTGCTCTTTAACGAACAGGACAAACACTACTACAAATGACCAGACTCCAGTGAAATGTATATGTATGTATGTATGTATGTATGTATGTATGATATCATTGCTTAACCTGCACGTGTTAATATATCAGGAAACCTAGATGGTCAGGCCTGGATCGTGATTAATGCTTTACCTGGAGCTTTTTGAAGACGTTTTACGAGACACAGCACTTAATGACATCTGTCAGGCAGATGGAAAGCCCCAAAGAGACCCAAAAACCATAGAATCAGCGATGTAAGATGAAGGTTGCCCTCAGCACTGTGCATGTATTGAAAGAAAGAAAGAAAAAAAACCTGGACACAATCCCTTGAATTAAATTGTCCTGTAATATTATATCTGTTTCAGGGAAAGCTGGGTGACAAAAGTGCAGACATACTACAGGAGTGATCACCCAGCTTTCCTGGACTCTTGAATGGCAAAGCGTTGGTTTGCTGTAATAAATCCCTTACTATATTGTTGCATTACTAGGTACATGTTTTCCATTTAATAGTCTAGGAAATATGCTTTGCCACGTAGTGGCACTTCCCCTGCCCATGTATTGCTGCATAACTAGCAGATTCGTTATTCAGAAAGCTGGGCCGTACCGGCATAATAACGGGACAGAAAATAAAACTCAAGAAGGTGCACAGCCCGTACAGTAGGATTGCTGTATAGATAAGGAGCTGCGTGTGCGATAAATATGAACGCCATGACGACCGCCTGCAACCATACACTTACTAAAGAGCTCTATCCCTAAACCACGTACATGGCGGATGCAGCTCCCAACACGTGTGCCAGGATCTTAAAGGGGCCATCTCATCAGGACAACCTGTTTATGTGCTCTATTAGGGCATATAGATGTCAGAGGGAGATCTACGTGAAACATTGGAGAGCGGCTTTGTACAAGTGGCTTCTGCTCTGGCGAACCCGGTGCGCCCATGCACTAGATGGATGGCCATTACTTGAACGGTTGGCATGAAATGCTACATTTGTGGCCGGCCGCAGAGGGTTAAGAAGCCAGACCCACGGCAATGAGGCAGCCCCTTTAATTGCCCACTAAAATAAAACTTTGCTCCTTAAGTCTTCTTATATATTTTTCAACCATTCTGTAGCAGACAAAAAAAATGGCGCCAGCACACTGCGAATACGAATGTAACCTAAACCGCTAAATATAAATATGCATTATATGCTAAATCTACTTACAATAGGGAGGTTCTTGGTGCACATTTTGATCAAAAAGTGTTTGCCCACCTGCCACGAAAAGGTGTCCTCCATAGGTGGGGACCTACTCTGCACATACACCCAGAACTGGGACTCGGCCTACATATATACCTGTGGGTTTCAACCATTCTGTAGTTCTATATTTTTCGGGGAAAGCTGGGAGACAACAAAATGGCTACCGTTACCGCTACCACCAGAGAATACAAGACTTCCCTTCACTGGTGAGATTTTGTTCCAAGCATCTACTACTCATTTAGTTAAATAATATTTTCTGACATTGCTACTGATCTTCCCCGAACTAATTTCAGATGGTGCCCCATTGTTCTTGTGTTTAGTTTCTTATTAAAGACACTTTTCCCCCCTAAACCTTATTTAATCCGTTACCATATTTAAGGCCCCCTGCACCCATAGTGGATTTTCCACATCGAAAGCAACAACAGGCAAGTGGATGAAGTGAAAAAAATCCCATCCACATGCTGCTGAACATTGTCAGCATAGACATCAGAGCATATGAAAAATACCCAGACACGTTGGCACACGGCACCTACGCCTGCCTGCCCGCCCCCAGCCCAGCCCCACCACCGGTAAGGGTATGTTCACACGTGCACGTCCGTTACGGCTGAAATTACAGAGCTGTTTTCAGGAGAAAACAGCTCCGTAATTTCAGCCATAATGGCATGTTGAGGCGCATTTTGCTGCGTCCATTACGGGTCCATGGAATACGGCTCCATTTACGTCTGAAGAAGTGACGGGCACTTCTTTGACGCGGGCGTCTTTTTTACGTCCCGCCTTTTGACAGCGGGGCGTAAAAAAAATGACCGTGTGCACAGAACATCGTAAGACCCATTCTAATGAATGGGCAGATGTTTGCCAACGCTATCGAGCCGCATTTTCGGACGTAAATCGAGGTGTAAAACGCCCGAATTACGTCCATAAATAAGCCGTGTGAACATACCCTAACACATTTTTTTTGCTGTATTACATCTGTGTGAAACCTTTTATACCGAACACATTAGGATTGTATGAACCAAGCTACTCTCTAGGTTGTCCAGGACCAAGGTGAGCATTTCCCCAGCACTGGTTGCTGCCCTTTTATTGTAGACCTGTGAGAACATCTGGCGTAGAAGACTGAAAGAGTTCATTTTAATCGGAGCAGGATGTTGATGGGATGTTTTGTCAATCACGTCTTAACAAATTTAGTCGAGCATCGGGAATATCATGAAGAACGCCGTGTTTAACGAACGCACGTCACAGTCTAATGTTTACTAGAACTGAACCGGACCCAGTCTGAAGAACATTTGGGAGAAGAAAGCATATAGCGAGATTTCAGCGCACGTCATGGACTGGGTGAGGTTCTTACATTCCAGACAGACATGAAAACCATTTCACTTTCACCTCTGATGTCCATCCAACGTACCCATAAGACGCCCCCACACTCCTTTCCTGGAAGCCTCAGAAGAGTTAAGGGATATTCCAGACTCCACAATAACGCAGCTGCGGGGGAGCAAATTAGGGACAGGCTATGCTCTGGTCAGGGTGTGTTACATATGACTCACCTCGCTGGAGTGTGTGCACATAGCTGCAGAGCTCACACATCGATACAGGCAGACAAAACAAAAAATGGTAAAAGAACCTCCTAAATATTCAGTACCACCCCTATAGATCCTCTATATACAGGCGTCGCAATAACATATGTACAAAGTACTTATACAAAACTTTCCACTCAATGCTATACCTATAGAAGGAGCTGTCCCCACTTTGTTCCCTTATAAACATAACTTTAGGCCCTGTTCAGTGTTTTTTTGACGCGAAACCTCGCCAAAAAACGTCCGAAAACGCCTCCCATTGATTTCAATAGAAGGTGGTGGCTTTTTTTCCCCCCGCGTGCGGGAAAAACACTTGCGGGAAAAAGAAGCGTCACGCCCTTTCTTCAGGCGTTTTCATCTCTGACGCCCATTGACATCGATGGGAGGCAGAGAAAGCGGTTTTCACGCAGTTTTTCAATGGCCGTGGCTGAAAAACGTGGCAATTTTCTGCCTGCAGATTTTTTTCGCCTGCAAAAAACTGTGTGAACTAGGCCTTAGAGTGACGTCTGATCAAGCAATACCTTGTCGTTTTTAAAATTGCTCTGTAGGGGATATCAGAATCCTATACATTATTTCTGCTGCCAATAGACATTACGCTTGGAGGAGTCCCAGACAGAGAAGAGTCCCACTCTACCTGCCGCATTAAAATTTTAAGCCACATGACATACAAGCGACCTTATTTAACATATGATTTGCTAGAACGCTGCATGTAACTAGTAGAATGGGACTCCTCTGTGGCTGGGACTCCTGCAAGCAACATTTACATTGAAAATATTTTGGAGTGTCAATCTCCCCTTTACAGCAATGGCTAAGTGGACTGCTGCGTCACTCGGGGGTTAAGTGGGGACATGTCCTCTCTACATTATGGACCGCAATAATTACCGGCTAGATCAGTGATCTGCCACCTGTTTTGCAAGTTATTGTGGAACTACAACTCCCAGCATGCATTGTCAGGTGCTCTATTTACAAAATAAGAGAACTCGCGCTTAACTATCAACACACAGTATTCGTAAATTTGCTTTCATGCACATGGGACACCAGTAATCGAACTATCCATTTTTAGTTACTGGCATCCTACAAGGACACGTTCTGCAGACCTAAGAATTACATATTTAAAAGATAACCAGAAAAGTGTTCAGCTAATTTCAGGGAGGGTCGTTGATCATCAACCACCAAGGTCAAGCGAGCCGCACACGGCTAAAGTAACTGATCATTTTTTTTTCTGCAGGAATCGTAAGGCTGGGTTCACACGTGGCGGAATTTCACTTAAATTCCGCTGCGGACACTCCGCAGCGTTAATCCGCAGCGGAGCCGTTTCTCCATTGACTTCCACTTTAATTTAGCAGTGTTCGTTTAGACGATGCGTAAAATTCCGCTGCGGAGCATAGGCTGCGGAGCGGAATTTGGTGTCCGCAGCATGCTCTGTCTGTTGCGGAGCAGTGGCGGACTGGTTGCGGACTCATGGCGGAATTTCTCCATTGACTTCAATGGAGATTCTAAATTCCGCAATGAAGTCCGCAGCTGTCATGCACATGTTATGTGTGCTGCGGATCCGTCTTGCTTTTTTAACTTGACATTTCTTCATTCTGGCTGGACCTATGTATTTCTAGGTCTACAGCCAGACTGAGGAAGTCAATGGGGCTCCCGTAATGACGGGAGCGTTGCTAGGAGACGTCAGTAAATAGTCACTGTCCAGGGTGCTGAAAGAGTTAAGCGATCGGCAGTAACTGTTTCTGCACCCTGGACAGTGACTACCGATCACAATATACAGCTACCTGTAAAAAAAATTGAAGTTCATACTTACCGAGAACTCCCTGCTTCTGTCTCCAGTCCGGCCTCCCAGGATGACGTTTCAGTCTAAGTGACGGCTGCAGCCAATCACAGGCCAATAACAGGCTGCAGCGGTCACATGGACTGGCGCGTCATCCAGGGAGGTCGGGCTGGATGCCGAAGGAGGGACGCGTCACCAAGACAACGGCCGGTAAGTATGAATTTCTTTGACTTTCACAAGGGAAAGTGCTGTCCCTTCTCTCTATCCTGCACTGATAGGGAGAAGGGAAGTACTTTTACCGCAGTCCGCAGCAGCTAGTCCGCATCAATTTACTGCACATTTTGGGCAGATCCGCAGCAGAATCTGCAACGCAGATTCTGTGCGGCATTGATGCGGACAGTTGCGGAGGAAATCCGCCACGTGGGGGCATGCCCTTAAAGAGTAACCGAACTTTCCAAAAATGTTTGGGATGAGAGACAAATCAGAACTTTTTATCGGTGGGGGTCTGGGTGCAGAGACTGCTACTGTCACGGAGACAAAGATGCAGAAGTGCTCAGCGGAGCGTCCTGCACCTTCGGCTGTGATCAGCGCTCCTTGTTTTACTTGAGCTTCTTCAGCCTAAAAAGGAGCACCGATCACTGTGCTGAGCGCTTCTGCGCTTTCATTTCAACACCCGGAACCCCACCGATCAAAATTTCTGATACGTCTCAGACAAAGAATTTTTGGAAAGTTACATAGTTACATTGATTGAAAAAAAGACACAGGTCCATCAAGTTCAAGCCTTCTCAATAAATTACACATCATTCATTGCTTGATTAGTTATAACTCTCAACGCCATTCCTAAATAAATAGGCATCTAGCCTTTTTCTAAAGTACATGCCATCACTACCTCTTGGGGAAGGGCGTTCCATAGCCTGACTACCCTAACTGTAAAGAACCCTTTCCGAAGTTTGATGTCCAAAATGTCTTTCTTCAACATTCAATGATGAATGTACACTTGTTCTTTGTAGTCCTTGGAAATAACAGATTATGTGCTAGTTCTTTGTATTGACCACACATATACATGTTAATGAAATCACCTCTAAGGCCTCGTTTACACGAGCGTGTTATTCGTCCGTGCGACGTGCTTGATTTTCACGCGTGTCGTACGGACCTATAATAGTCTATGGGGCCGTGCAGATAGTCCGTGAATTTTGTGCAACGTGAGTCCGTTGCAAAAAACTCACGACCTGTTCTATATTTGTGCGCTGTTCGCGCATCACGCGCCCATTGAAGTCAATGGGTGCGTGAAAACCACGCATGTCACACGGAAGCACTTCCGTGCGAACAGCGTGATTCGCGCAAAAGCAGTGAAAAGGATGAATGAAAACAGAAAAGCACCACGTGCTTTTCGGTTTACAAACATCCAAAAGGAGTGTCATAATGATGGCGGCTGCGCGAAAAGCACGCAGCCGCGCATCATATGATGACACACGGAGCTGTTAAGTGCCTTTTGCACACGCAAAATGCCGCGTTTTTTGCGTGCGCAAAACGCACACGCTCGTGTAAACGAGGCCTAAGACGTATCTTTTCCGGGCTGAACAAGCCCAATTTTTCTAGCCTTTCATTGTAAGGGTATGTTCACACGGCAGCGTCCGTAACGGCCGAAATTACGGGGCTGTTTCCAGGAGAAAACAGCCCCGTCATTTCAGCCGTAACGGCATGTGCAGGCGCTTGAACGCCGCGTCCATTACGGACGTAACTGGAGCTGGTTTTCCATGGAGTCCATGGAAAACGGCTCCATTTACGTCTGAAGAAGCGACATGACACTTATTTGGCGCGGGCATCTATTTACGCGCCGTCTTTTGACAGCGACGCGTAAATATACGCCTCGTGTGAACAGACAAACGTCAGCCCATTGCTTTCAATGGGCAGATGTTTGTCAACGCTTTCAAGCCGTAATTTCGTACGTAATTCGGGGGTTAAACCGCCCGAATTACATCCGTAAATAGGCCGTGTGAACATACCCTGAGGGACATCTCTCTTGCCATTTAATTATCTAGTTGTTTGCCTTTGAAACATCTCCAGTTCTCCCATATCCTTTTTACAATGTGAAGCCCAAAACGGAATTCTATATTCTAGATGTGGCCTTTAAAGGGATTTATAGAGGGGTAATATTACATTTGAATTTTTATTCTTTTTATACACCATCAAATCCTATTTGCTTTTGCAGCTGCTGCCTGACATTGAGTGCTGCTGCTTAGCTTATTTGTTACCAGAATACCCAGATCCTACTCTTGTTTCGTTATCCCAAGTTTTATTCCACTTAATGTATATGTATTAATGCTATTATTGCGTCCTAAGTGCATTACTTCACATTTATCAACATTAAATTTCATCTGCCATGTTTTTGCCCATGCTGTCAGTTTATCTACTTCTTTCTGTAATATTTTATGGTCAAGCTGAGTTTTAAGTATCCTACAAAGTTTTGTATCGTCTGCAAAAACGGACACCTTGCCATCAATCCCATCCACAAGTTCTTTAATAAAGACTAAAAAGAATTGGGCCTAACACGATCCTTGACGTACCCCGCTGCTGACTTCAGCCCATTTTGAGTAAGTTCAATTTATAACAACTCCTTGTTGTCGGTCCCTTAACCAATTCTTTACCCACTTGCATACACGTTCCCCCAGTCCCAGTGTCTGTAGATTCAGAACAAGACTGTTGTGTGGAACAGCATCAAATGCTTTTGCAAAATCCAAATAAAATCACATCCGCCGCATGTCCAACATCCAGATTTGGCTCACACGAGCGTAACATGGGCACATTTTTGCACCCATTTCGTTACCACTAATCCCAGTCAAACCGCAAGCCTAATGACCCGAGCGAACAGCAACATAGATCTCTTAGAACCGCGATCAGGCGCATTATCATGTTTGCGTGAAACCGGCCTTCGTCCAGAATCATTCATGCAAAAACGTCACTGGATAACTAGAAGTTTCTGTATACGAATGTCTATGGAGATCTCAAGAAAAGAGATGGGGATGGAATTCAGAAGGCCACGTGATAAGAACTCTCTAAGTAGTTGGAGTCGGCGATATAAGGCTCATTGCCGGCTGTATACAGATCACTGCAGCATGTTCAGTAAATGAGCAGATTCTTCTCAGTGAGTCAACACTGACCCCAAACTCCCCTTTGCTCAGTCAGTTCTTTTTCTTTCTTACAGTTAAATAGGTTTTCAGACCTTTTCATAAAGTTAGCTTCTGGGAATCCGGTTACAGTAAATCCATTGTGCCTTGGTCATTGACCCTCGCCAAGTGAACTTCACTACCCTGCAGGGCTTTGTGTGTAGCATTAAATCCTGCCAGAGAGAGAGGCGGCAGAGAACCTCCATCATTCTCCTCTACTGCTGTGAGACACACACAGGGAAGGCCTCAAAGACTCCGACTGTCTTGTATGACTACATAAATCGTAATTATAGATGAAGGTGGATATTCCAGAAACGCACAAGGCAGAAAAAAGAAGAAATCACAGCAAGTATGAAAAAAAAAAAAAAATGTTCGGGAACAAAAATGCGACAACTAGGCATGAAGCCAGTGGACCAACGCGACAGGATATAAGAATGACTAAAACAAGGATATATGTCCCCTCTGGTCTAGAGATTGACCGCTTCTTGTGCCGCATGATGCTCAACATGTCTGGTAATGCGAAATGCAACACTCATGATATGTACATTGCAAATATTGTTTCCCTCCTCCATATGATTCGAGACATGGAGGGAGAAAAGTTGCGGACCAAAGTACAGCGCTGCTAACATCAATTTCAAGTCCAGACGAATAGGTGATAAATGGGTTTTATTGGGTTTAAAACAATAAAGGCAGTTTGAGGCTACGCGTTTCAACGCTGGACTAGCGTCTTCATCAGGCCAAGCCTAAGGCTATATTTCTCGCTTTCTTTTTAGGTTCCATATGATTCGATGCCAATTCGTGTGAAAATGGTCATGTGGAGTTAAGATTGACGTCTATGGGCATGGGCCTTAAGGGGTTAAGAAATTAAACAGCACCGACTAGCGTTCAAGGGTAGACGTTCACCTAAAGGACATTAAATCAGAAGAATTGATGCAGCACTTACGAGGTTTTAGTGGAGAGTTGGTACCGCTTTGAACATCTGTATTCACTGTCTCGGAATGAAAAAAAATAATTAAGATACAGAATAGGACTAGTCGCAGAATTTATTTATTAAATGTACATTCACTGTAAAGAACACGTGGCTTTCTTCTTTGGTGACATAATAAATCTAAGTGAAGCAGTTCGTATACGGTCTATCAACCACAAAGGGCAGTAAGCCCAGCCAAAATACTTAAAATACAAGTAAAATCAACCTGAAGAGACATCCCACCAATATTCATGTATTTGTATACTAATGATAAACATAGGCACCCGGCAGTCTAAAATAACTGGAGCGTAGTCACTTGAGACATCAACAAGACTCTCCCCTCTTAAAGGGGTTGTATGAGAGCAGAAAAAAAAAATCTCTGCTTGACAGAGTATCTGGTCTTTGAATGGACCCAAGCTGCAATACCAGACACAGACCAGGGTACAGAGTGGCGCTGTTTCTGGAAGAAAAAAAAAAGTCAGAACTTTTTTTTTTTTTTTCGTCTTCAAATATGACCTCCTTTAAGAGAAGAAATAGCACAATGCCATCTGAAACACTGTGTACGATCTTTGAGTAAATCATAGTAGACAGCACGGTCAATATTATATATTATATATATATATATATATATGCTACACATAAAAACAATAAGTAATTGTTACCTGTGCAATGATTCACTGATGCTTACCCGCTGGAGGCAGCAGAATAAAAAAAAAATAGTTGATTGCATCAACCTGTATACTGTAAACGGAGCCTGCTGATAGTCTGTTGCAAACTAGAGTCTGGATTGTCTGAAGATACCTATAATGAAGCAGCAGTGAACCTGCAGAGGGAAGTACCTCGCGCCTTGTCACTTAATGGGGTTGTCTGCCAAGCTTGCCCTCGGGGTGTAGTTATTGCAGCTCAGACCCACATTTTTTTCTAATCCTGGACAACTTTTAAAAAAAAGGGTTTTTCCCACAATTGGCATTAATCACCTATCCACAGGATAGGTGATAAACGTCTGATCGCTAGGATCTCCATCGATCACTAGAACAGGTGTCCTGAGCCCCCCGTTTCCACCAAACTGCAGAGGAGCTCGAATGGAGCAGTGGTTAAAAGGGTTTTATCATCAGACATTTATGACATATCCACAGGATGTAATAATTGTCAGATAGATGCGGGTCCCACCTCTATCGCTAGAACGAGGCCCCTAAACCCCGTTCTACCACACTGTGTTGTGGCTGAAGCGTGTGATTTCCGACCATGAGTTACGCGGTTTCCGTAACAACCATTCAGTTCTATGGGACTTATGGAAACCGCTTAGCTCAGCGAGCCTCGCTATTACAGTAATTCATTTTCAGAAATCACACGCGTCAGCAGCAACACAGTGCGGTAGAACGGGATTTAGAGGGCCCCATTCTAGAGACCGGTGCGCATCGCGAAGGTGGAACCCGCATCGGACATTTATGATCTATCCTGTGGATAGGTCATAAACGTCTCTGACGGGAAAACTCCTTTAAGTACAAACCCTGCTGATCCATTCAATGCCAAGCGCCTTCACTTGGCTATTTCTAGCAGTCCCATACATTGAATGGATTGGCTGGGCGCATCCTCGTCCACCGCTCCATTCAAAATTCGTATTACTTCGATCATGCAGTGAGTAACAGACATCTCGGGAACTTTATTAAAGTGATCGATAGGTCCCCCAGCGATCAGACATTTATTACCCATCCTGTGGATAGGCGAAAATCCTTCACACAGGAACAGCTCATGGAGCCCTCAGTGCAAGGAAATTGTGTATATGTATATATTTTGCATTTAGAATAGACGGTCCCTCCATGATCACAGCTAGATCATAAATAGATTTAGTTCCGATAAGTTTGTCCATTTTGTAATCTATTTTTGTGAATGTCATTAGTATCCCTCTTCTAGAAAAGCAGCTAGGGATATGTGGTCCCTTGAAAGCACTAGAAGAAGCCTGCACAACATCAGCGACAAGAAACGTGGGCGATGAGAGGTCTGCAATGCTCTAGTTTGGCATAAATCTTACTGGGAGGCGCACTCCGCAATCCATTTACTTATTTAATCAGCATTGTATATTCTGGCTAAAGAAATATAAGCTCTGATCTGGTTTTCTGGAGACATATCAGTGCCTGGAACCCGGGTGACCTATTTTACATTGTTCCAAGGTCCTCCTGTCAACGGGAAAAATTTCACAGGGAATCCTATCTTCCTGAACAACGAGGCAGCTTCAAAGGACGCTGAATAGCGGATTAAGTGATTAATTAAAACATCGCAATGACAAGTCACTGAAAGTCAATCCACAATTTTGGGACAAGTCCGAGTTTTCGGAGAGAGAGAGAGAGGCTGCCGACATACATTATATAGGAATAAACCAATACGAAGCAAAAACTAATAAAAATATATAAAAAAAATAGTTTAGACTGAACAACTAATGCCTTCCGGCACGGCTGAGATACACATCGGGAAAAGCGTTTGATTCCCAGATGAGACGCTTGTCATTGAGATCGCCACCCTAAGCAGGCTGGACCTTTTCGGATGAAAGCTGAAAAAGGATGGGACCTTTAATCTCACCCATTTATTAGAGAAATTCCACTTTAGACCAAGGGTAGCTGAAAAGCACACACTTGGCATAAGAGTCAATGTCTTGGAAGTTCTTTGCAATTCATAAGCCGGCAGGCGGGTGGGTAACAAAACCATATATACTCGACCAGTGGAAAGACCTGGACTCACAGTACTAGGACTGTATTGAATATTCTCTCGATAGTAAAAAGAAAAGAAAAAAAAAGATTAAAAAACAAAAACTGTAACATTGTGTCATTCATTTCAAGTAAAAATGATGGATTGCTTTAATCAGTGGTTGACTGGTGCCCCTCTTGCCCTCGTTGTGCCCAGTACTGACGATATGTACTGTCAAAGAGCTCTTTACATGGGATGGTTGCCTTAAGCTTGGCACAGATGAGAAAAGAGCCTGCCATTTTCCGGTGCAGGGAGTAGGTTTCCTCAGGTGGAGGTGCAAGTCTGTGTTTTAGCATGACCGGGATTAGGTCATGGATTCTTTTGGTTGTGTTTTGGGTGCCAAAATTGAATGGCTCTTCTGAGGCAAAAGCCTCTCCTAGAATCATCACAGCATCCACGTGAGCCTCTTCAAACACCTGGGGATGGCAAAAAAACCAAAAACACCCATTAATAAAAAGAACAGTCTGGTTTCAAAGCCTAATAAAGCAGTGCAATTGACTAATGCCACAACTAAACAATATGCCAAGCTAAACCCCAGTGGTCCCCGTATATTTACATTTTTTACAGCTGCCAACACATTTAACCAAAACACTTTAAAGGTGGCCATACACATTAGATATATGCTGGCCGAACACGCCGATTTCGGCTGACTATTTAATAGGTGTCCCAACTATCCCCAGACGTCAGATGGCGGGGGAGAAAAGGGTCGGCATGTTGGATTCCAATATGCCCAATCTTCGAAAGGAGATAAGCCGCGGCAAGTTGTAGATAATCATCTACCAGTACATCTAAGAGCTAGAACCAGTGGATCTTGATGTTAGGCCACCAGGCTGTTCTCTGAAGTGGGAGAACTGCCTCCTACTAGGTTTGCGTTTTAGTGTGCCGAAAACCACCCCTTTTTCTAGTGACCTGCTCATTGGTGAAATGATTAGGGGCTTGTAAATTTTCAACCACAGCCATCAGCTGGTGTGGATCTCACATACTCCGATGGTTAATATCGACTGTCACAGATGTGGAAATCGGTCAATATCACTTTAGAACTAGATAATTTTTTTAATTATTATTAAATTATTTTTTTATTCTATTTCTTAAAATTGCATTCTTGTACCCAACAACTACAAGTGCAGTGACGTGAAGTTTGCCATACAGATAACTATGGAGACTTCTATGCCATTATGTGGAAAGCTGGACGACAAAACTTGGGCACCGGCTGCCATTGTAGTTCGCCACTCTGCATTTGCTACCTGTGTAGGTTAAACACCCCTCCAAAACAGCAGAATACATTCACACAAAAGAACTACATTTCAGGGAAAAGCTTAACACTTTATTTTCTTTTTAATTCAAGGAATACGGACTTTTACTATGTAATTCATAAGAATATTTCATGCTGCATAAATGATACGATCAGCCAATGAACGAGCGTTTGCTTGTTCATCGGCTGATCGTTGGTCTGTTCACACGGAGCAATGATCAGGAATGGCCGGTGTAAAAGGACCTTAAGAAGCAGCATTAGATATTTAACCGATAAAAGGCTGTACAATAATTCCTAAAAATTCTCCTCTAAAAACCACGAGAATCAATCTCATCAGCCCTCACAGGAATTATATAGTCAGCGCATAAGGTGGCGGGTCTGTTTAGGAACAATACTCTTTTCCAAGCCAAAAAGGTGAGGCATTCCGAAGCTCAGACATTGCCAAAAAGAAAAGATGGAAAATGCTGTTTATCTGGAATAAAGGAAGCCATTAAGCTGTAAAAAACAAAAACATGCATTGATTTGACTGAATCATTCTTAAAGGCTTCCTGTAATATAGGCCATTCCATGTATACAGTCTACACGGCTTCAATGCGTCTCATCTTTCTTACTGGAAAACAAGATCTTTACCACTATAGAACATGATTGAAAAATAAATAAATAAAATCACACACTGAAAAACCATATAAGGCTTCATTCATATCTGCGTTGGGACTCCGTTCATGGGTTACGTCGGTGCCATGAACTAAATCCACACTGAAACAAACGGAAACAATAGCTTTCCGTTTGCATCACCTGATCCGGTGCAAATGGTCACCACGTGCCATTGATTTGAGGGGTGAAGGTCATCTATGAAGGGGCGCGAGAGCCAAACGACACGCTACATTGGTTGTGCTCATCGCGAAAATTAACCAGGGGCCACAAGACGGGTGTCTAAAATAACATTTCAGAGAACCCTACTGCGTATGGGGCTCTGAAGCAGACGGATGGTCACTGCTCCTATGATAACAAAGGTCCATCAGAAAAAAAGGCTTCAATTTGCACGGCAATATCGGAATTGGACCACCGATGCTTGGCAAAGGGTTGCCTTCTCCGCTTCATCAAATGGATGGATGTTGGGGTGTCAGGCGAGAAACAGAGAACAAACACCCGGCAACCATTGCTGGAGGAACACAAGCTGGAGGCGGCAGCGTTATGGTCTGGGGAATATTTTCATGGCATTCTCTGGGCCACTCATCCATGTGGTAGGCCCTCGGAACCGATTTGGGTATGAAGCCATCGTTGCAGATCACGTCCACCCATACATGCTGTTTATGTTCCCTGCTGCCGATAGAATCTTCCAGCAAGACAATGCGACATGTCACACGGCTAGAAATGTCCGACAGTGGCTGGAAGAGCACGACCAAGACTTCCAAGTACTTCCCTGGCCCCCTAATTCACCAGACCTGAACCCAATTGAGCATCTGTGGGACCTCGATCGTCTTGTTCGCTCTATGGATCCTCCCCCACATGTGGGATGCTCTGCAGTCAGCACGGCTCCAGATACCGGAGACCACCTACCAGCACCTTATTGAGTCACTCCCAGCCCGTCCAGCTGCTGTCCGTGCTGCCCACGGCGGTTACTCTGGATATTAGCTGCTGGTCATAATAATGTGACTCCACTGTGTAGTCTGCTCATTGCAGGAGAGTGGGCGTGCTGAACATATCCAATATTATTGAGGAAAAAAAATCTAAATAGATGTAAGGGCAACTTTGGGAGTGTCTTTAAAGTACAATAATGACCCAAATATCCCTTTCCAGCCACATTATTTATTTCAGTTACTGCTATTTTGTTCGTGCCCCCCTTCCTCCATGTCACAGAAAGAGAAGGCACAGCCAAAACAGCTTTACAGTCGGAAGACCCTAAACAGTTTCATGCATCGCAGCATCCTGAACACCTCAGGAATAAGATATTAAGGCTGCACCTGATTCTTTCGTTTCAGACTGGGTCAGGACAAGCTGATGGTTTCAAAAGGAGTTCCCCACCTTACCTTGGGGGGTCCCTAAAGTTCTGCATAATAGTTGTCAGAGGGACAATCATTAATTCAATTGTCCTGTGTTGAACCTTTCCCCACCAATCGCCAGTGTTCTTATTCATACAGAGAACACCAACGGGGAATATAAGAACGGCTTTACGACAGTCTTCTGGCATTAAAAATGAGCAAAAAAAAAATAAGGATGGTAAAACTTACCAGGAGGGGCAGGATCACCCTCAGCCCGACATTTACTATAATGGTCGCCAGAGACTGCTGTTAATTATAGCAGAAATCTAGATTTCACATGTGCAGCGTTAAGTTTTCATTTTATTAATGGAATACTCGTCTTCATTCCTTTCCCTTCTTTTCCTTTCTTCTCCTACTGATGCTTATATGTGTAATGTATTACATGTATCGCTGTTTCATGCTATGTGATATTAGATTTCTAATTTATGGGCGAGAGACTTCTAGATTGTTCCCGGTTTGACCGGATGCTGAATCTTCCATTTCTTCCGTATTGATGTACGCACTGTATACCTACTTATGCAGCCCCCTGTATATTCATATTTATTATTACTAGTACAAACTTTGCTGAGGCTAGAGCAGGGGGTAAGGGTTTTTTTTTTTTTTTTAGAAGGAGAGGTGGCAAGAAATTACCAGGAAAAGGGTTATCCAAGATACAGATCAATAAACAGAATTAAAAAATCGGAGAAAGCTGGTGGAAAATGTCCAATGGAGGCTTCGAGGAGATGAGATATGTGAAGAATGAGATTTCTACTGCTGAATAAACAAAATTAATTGGATCTGAATGATTTGCTGATGATCTGCACCATTTATCACGATGACAATGAATCCAGCAGTACGTCGGTGCTCAGCTCTGATCATCTGTTGTGCGATAATCTTCATTGTACCGGATCATCATTTTAAAGAGATGTTCCAGCCCTTTCTTCCTACCAAATCCCCAAAACTCACAATGGTCCTCGGGAACGACACTGCCTTGAATTTTTTTATAGCTCGGAACATATAACAATGAAAACATAACACAGCAATGTCCCGCACAGTGTCTGAACACTCTGCTGCGTGGACAGGCTGTACCCAACAGCGCAAACATGAACCATTGTGGTAGTAAAAGCTGGGACTGTACCCCCCTCACACAGTCCATGGACAATACGTCTGACCATTCAGCATGGACAAGTGGTCATCCCACAGCCAGAACATGTTCTTTATTATATAGCCGAGGACTAACAAGCAAACACAAATCTCAAATACACACGGGCCGGATTTCAAGGGTCACAATGAACACGATGACCAGTCATTTTTTAGATTGGGGTCCCTATAACTGAACTTCTCTATTTATAGTCGAATAAAAATCCACTGCTCCTTGTGATCAGTCATTTTGGGCTCGGTAGGGGCGGACTGTGGCGTTCTTCAATAGTCTCCCTTTAAAATTCAGCTTCACAAACTAAAATCATAAATCCCTAAAAGAGTAGAAAAACATTCAGTAAAACATCCTTAAGCCCCAAACACAATAAATCCCTTTCTGTTGATCTGCCCTATGAGGGGCTGCCAGACACACTTGTGCTTCCACTTCTGAAACCGAGGAATCAGACAGGCCCGTGGGCATGTAACTTTCTAATATCCTGTGTGTGTCTAACCCTCTCCATGATCTCTGTTTTCTGTCAGTGAATAAAAACGTTGTCCATGTTTCCATTCACTGGCAAACAGGGATCTTAAACATGGTGAAGAATCCAAATAAAACTAGATGAGAGCTGCATAACGTTCATCGGACCAATAATACGGTGTTTTATTTACGTAAAACTAGAAAAACCCTTTAAATGAGCTGGATCATCTTTTCTTATAAATCTGCATTATGCGGTTCCTCTATTATCCCTCCTGGAAATGTATGAATAAACTGACATCTGGGTGATGGCATCCACCTTATCAATAGGGGGTGTCCTAACACAGTCAGACTGTCATCAACACCGATTAGATAGTGTCACAACCCAGTGACATGTGGTCCACCATTATTTTATGGGTAATACAAGTAGAGGAGAGCTGACCAGACCTCCAGAGGGCATGTACAGTAAACCCTAACCCCTGAAACCCTGTCCAGTATGGCTCTCATCAATGGAAGATCAGGGAGCCCGGGGGGGGGAAATAAAAGACCCGTTGAATTGAATGGGTGCCATGTAATGCTTCGTTCCTGCCGAAGTACATGGGAGTTTACATTGCAGAACCCCAGTAGAAAATAAATGATCGCTGAAGCCTCCGGCAGCCGTACCCGGAATCTGACCAGACAAACCCATTCACGTTGATCACTGATCTGAGCGTTACCCATTAAATAGAAAAGTGCTTTTTTAATACAGCGCCATGTCGAAGTCCATCCGAAATCCGTGCTACTGTAATAGAACGGTCATATCAACAGGATATGCCGGCCTCATCTCATTAATATTCTGGACAGATAATTACAGCGTAGCACAATAGGTATAAAAGAAATCAGTGAGAAACCGAGACAATATGAGAGAGTTTCTGTCTGGCTGGACATTACTGCTGGAGGCCATCATTGTATATTACTGTCCGTTTCGCAGATCCTACAACGCTAAAAGTATTTTCACACAACCCAAATCACAGCGCTAGCCTACGTCTGTTTAAATGGGAAAACTACAGGCAGTATAGTGTTAAATAGGGCAGAGGTTTGCTTCATACATGTAGCAAGGTTATCTTACAACATAGTCTGGCATCTTCTTGGGTAGCCAGTGCCAGCAGACTGGTTCCGATGTGGGATCTTGGAGTCGTTGCTATTTGTGAATAAAGCAACGTGAAAACAATTTGTTCTGCTGAGTTCAGACATCTTTATGACACCAGAATTATATAAAGGGGACACGATTTTAGGGTCATTGAGAACAAAGGAACAAATAAAGAGTAGAATGCCAATTCACAACACAGGGGATATCTGCGTGGGAAGACAAAACATCTCCTAAATGATAAATGAAGGGCTGTATAAATGTCCTGCTGGGTGAGCGACTTCTGTGTCCAACCAGCAGTATCCCGTGGTCTGCCATGACAACATCCTACCCATGCCTACGACATGCTGGAGCATTGTGCTGACCAAGCCGCACCATATCTACTAGTATCTAAAGGAAAACAAATATGCAAAGTATCAAATATGTATGACTAAAACAAATCCAGATTATTGAAATATTTCCTAAGCATTACTGTACTGATAGGTCATTAGAATAACATGGATTCTTTGGCCAGAGTTCACCCAAACAAGGTATATTCAGGGGTGGGATTGGCACTCAATTGTATCCACGCGGATACAATAGAGTTGACTAGCGCTGCCCTGGCGAGGCACATGATGCCTCGCCATTCGGAACTTTAGTGATTATGCAGTCAGCGCGATGGCGTTCCCTGTAGATAGAGACCCATCCACAGGGAACGCCACAGGGGGCCCCATCCACAGGGGGCCCCATCCACAGGGAACGCCACAGGGGGCCCCATCCACAGGGAACGCCACAGGGGGCCCCATCCACAGGGAACGCCACAGGGGGCCCCATCCACAGGGAACGCCACAGGGGGCCCCATCCACAGGGAACGCCACAGGGGGCCCCATCCACAGGGAACGCCACAGGGGACACTATCTACAGGGAACGCTACAACCTACAGAGGTCTCTATGGGGAGAACTATCTATAGAGGGCTCTACTGGGAGCACTATCTACAGAGGGCTCTATGAGGGGCATCATCTACAAGGGGCACTGTGTGTGGTGCATTACTTTACAGTGTTTGACAATTTTATTCAGGGGCACAGTGTATGTTACTATTATATTCAGGGGCACAGTGTGTCGCGCTATTATATTCGGGGACACAGTGTATGATACTATTATATTTGGGGGCATAGAGTGTGGTACCATAAGAATTTGCTCTTCGTTTATAGGTGCAGAAATTTTGAAAAAGTGAGCTTCTGAAGACATCAGAGCAGCAAATTTACCCATTTCCGCAGAAATGGGTCATGGCCAGGAGGCACCATAGAGTTCTGGACCAGATGGAAAAGTAAAGGGAACGATAGAATCTGAGAAGTCGTCACCGGTGAGTCACTAAATGTAAATTCTCCCTGTGACTGCTCAGTAATGTAGTCACTGTATGATCTGCAGCGAGATGATATGTGTATCGTTCTTTTTTGTGAAACAGCAACCCCCAGCATATCCTTACCATCGTTCTGGCTATACTGGGAGCTGTAGTTTTATGGCGTACAAGCTTTGTTCTGGTGTTGTATATATGTACTGAGCTTTGTTCTGGTGCTGTGTATATATGTACTGAGCTTTGTTCTGGTGCTGTGTATATATGTACTGAGCTTTGTTCTGGTGCTGTGTATATATGTACCAAGCTTGGTTCTGGTGCTGTGTATATATGTACCGAGCTTGGTTCTGGTGCGGTGTATATATGTACTGAGCTTTGTTCTGGTGTTGTATATATGTACTGAGCTTTGTTCTGGTGCTGTGTATATATATATACTGAGCTTTGTTCTGGTGTTGTATATATGTACTGAGCTTTGTTCTGGTGTTGTATATATGTACTGAGCTTTGTTCTGGTGTTGTATATATGTACTGAGCTTGGTTCTGGTGTTGTATATATGTACTGAGCTTGGTTCTGGTGTTGTATATATGTACTGAGCTTGGTTCTGGTGCTTTGTATATATGTACTGAGCTTGGTTCTGGTGTCGTATATATGTACTGAGCTTGGTTCTGGTGCTGTGTATATATGTACTGAGCTTTGTTCTGGTGCTGTGTATATATGTACTGAGCTTTGTTCTGGTGTTGTGTATATATGTACTGAGCTTTGTTCTGGTGTTGTATATATGTACTGAGCTTTGTTCTGGTGCTGTGTATATATGTACCGAGCTTGGTTCTGGTGCTGTGTATATATGTACCGAGCTTGGTTCTGGTGCTGTGTATATATGTACCGAGCTTGGTTCTGGTGCGGTGTATATATGTACTGAGCTTTGTTCTGGTGCTGTGTATATATGTACTGAGCTTTGTTCTGGTGCGGTGTATATATGTACTGAGCTTTGTTCTGGTGCGGTGTATATATGTACCGAGCTTGGTTCTGGTGCTGTGTATATATGTACTGAGCTTGGTTCTGGTGCTGTGTATATATGTACCGAGCTTGGTTCTGGTGCTGTGTATATATGTACTGAGCTTGGTTCTGGTGCTGTGTATATATGTACTGAGCTTGGTTCTGGTGCTGTGTATATATGTACTGAGCTTTGTTCTGGTGATGCATATATGTACTGAGGTTGCTGTCGCGGCTTACTGCACACACCGCACTGTCCTCCACCCTGATCATGTGCACAGCCTAACTAAATGGGCCAGGTCTTCAATGCTGGGAGAGCATGGTGTGTTGCGGTCTGGCATAGCAAGCAGGGCAGCCCGCTCTATGTACTATCATGGCGTTACAAATAGGCTGCTACCAGTCTATATAGGCTGTGCCTCATGATTTACGCATTAGCCCTCCATGTTTTACACACTGCACCCACGCTTCATGCATCACTCACGTTCCTGACCCTTTTAGTACTGCCCACTATATTTTACACTTTATTCACCACTCACTATACTCAGTACTGCCCCCTATATTTCACACATATTATTACTACTTGCACATTATACACTATTCATTTACTTTTTACTACATATCCCATGCACCACACGCCACTCCCCTCAAGGCTAGTGGGAGTGGCTATTATTATTTAAACGCACCTGTGCACCTTCCTTCAGCAGCATTTTTGACCTGGCTGCGTCCTATTGGGATTATACCTGCCCAATTTGTGAGTATGGCCATTTTTTGTGTTTTTACAGCCTAACTAAATGGGCTGAGCACGCTTAGGATATTGAATGTGCGCATATAGGCCTATACGTAATGGGTGAGTAATATAATGTGTGGGTAGGTCTGTACGCTTATGTAATTATATACATCGTGTGGCAATCCACAGAAACATTCTGGACAGGCAATTTCTTTATTTAGAGTCCACTTTAATGTAGGGGGTATTTGGAAGATCATAATTGTTTTTTTTTATTATTAGAATAATTTTCAATGACGCGATACACCGCAAAACACCGTGAACCCATCCCCCCCCCCCCCCCTGCATGTCTTCGCCCAAAAAACAGGGAACCTGTTAAAAATTTCAATCCCACCCGAGTATATTCACCAGAGGAGAGCTTAAAGGGGTTCTCAACTTTGGAAGTTTCTCTGACATACGGATCAAAGGGTGTCATGCTGCATATACAGCACCAACAGTGGGAAAATAAGGAATTACACAGGTTGCACTGAAGTCAATGAGCTGTCCGTGTAATGCACGGACGTGTTGGGACCTTTAGAGCCACTCTGGCCAATAGACGAGGGTCCGGAGTAAAGGAACTCCTCCCTATTAACTCAGATTTACTGTGGTCTCTTTGGCTTACTCCATGCACAACATTGCTCCTGGCCTCCCACCTTGCAGTGAACTGCAGCAGAGCTCCATTCATTCGGGAGCCTCAATGTACCGGCAAAAGCTGCAAAGGAGCAGCTACATTGAACTAGCACCTCGACCCATTCATTCTGAGGATTGCGGGAGTCAGACCCGCTGATAAGTGATGGCATATCCTAGAGATATGCCGTCACTTACCATCATGTGACTACAACTTCCAGCAGACAAACCCTTTAAAAAGTTATCGGACTGTAAGAGCATTACATTTTATGTCCTGGGTTTATTACATTTTAATGAGGAAGAAAACACATTTATTCACTTCCAAAGTAGAGTTCCTTTATGTGTTACAATTTTTACCTTGGTTTCAAATCCAGTCAGGAATTTCAGGTCTCTGGACTTTTCAATAACTCTAGCTCTGTCCCCTTCTGCTGCTGCTTTTACAACCTGCATTGGGTAGAGAAGGAGCAAAGTCACCAATACACCGAGAACGAAGGCTATGTTCAAATTACCTATGGAGCCTAGGTTTTGTGTTTACGCTGGGAAAAGCTCATGGTTTATATGCCAAAGGAATCCATAGGGCTCCATTTACCCGACAAAGGAAGAAAAAAAAAAAAGGGGTCCTTTTGGCCAGTATAGAAGAGTCTAACAATCCTACCAAGGAATGTCCCAGCACAAGACTAGATCAGCCTTGTGGAGTCACAACTGGTCCACATTTATAAGGAGAGTTATCTTTCCGATATTTCCAGCCCTCCTAATACAGTCACAGTGTCGAGATAATACGGTGACATAATGCCCATATAATTACTCCATACAGTGCCCAAATAATAAGCAAATGCTCAACACCACCCACATAAGTCCACAACTTAAGTTCCAAATCCACTGCTAAATAACAATGGGTGGTTTAAGATTACTTTTGGGTTTCCCATCCTTGGGGCCTCCTAAGAAACAGGAGCAATTGTCCAGTTTGCAACCAGCAAAAGGGTCTGATGGAGATTTACATTGAAGTCTGTGCTGCCAAATCAATTCACCTCAATATAATCATCAGTGAACTTCTCATCAAACCATCGACTAGCTCCAAAGTCCAACAGCATCACCTAAGGAGAAGTAGAAATAATTTATATTATTTCTACATGGTGGACATCTAAATTAAAGGCTAGGTCCACCTTCACAACTATTTATTTTGTTATTGTACCACTACATCACAAATTAAAAATGTCAATTTATAACTTAGGAAAAAACGGGAATAAGTGTGGCGCTGCTTCTCAAAGAAAGTACAAATGATGTAGAATGATGAAGTTTATTGAACAATCCAGGCTACGCGTTTCAATGCCGCACCGGCATCTTCCTCAGGCCATATAGATTACAGTACAAGCAACAGTGCTTTAAATAAACCACGCGGTGAGAAAAAAACGCCAATGTGATCAGGGTCAAAGTGCATCAATGACGTAATCACTAGCAAAACTTGTAAGTTAAAAGAATATTATCAATACAAAAGATAAAAAGGCATGTGTATGTAAATAAATAAATAGCAACATTCCTTAGAAAGGGGAAGAAAAGCAAGAAAAACATAAAACATCAAAAAGACAAGTCGTAGCGTTTAAAACATCCATTTGTATGCTAACCGGAAGGTGAAGCGCAAGTACGATCTTAAACATCCATTAGGATGTGCAAATATAGTTCTAAACATCCATTTGGATGTTTAAGGTGCTAGACATCCATTTGGATGGTCAAAAAGGAAGGGTGACGCACAGGCGATGTCTGTAACATCCATTTGTATGTTATGCTATAAGACATTCAAAAGGACGCTCAGCAAAATGACGCTTCCCATCAATTTGGATGCTAAGAATGAAAACATCCATTTGGATGCCCAGCAGAGAGTTGAAGTGCAAAAGGGATCTTAGACATCCAAATGGATGCGAACAAGACAATAAGCCTTATGTGCCTCTTACTGTCTTGTTAGCATCCATTTGGATGTCTAAGATCCCTTTTGCGATTCAACTCTGCTGGGCATCCAAATGGATGTTTTCATTCATAGCATCCAAATGGATGGGAAGCGTCATTTTGCTGAGCGTCCTTTTGAATGTCTTATAGCATAACATACAAATGGATGTTACAGACATCGCCTGTGCTTCACCCTTCCTTTTTGACCATCCAAATGGATGTCTAGCACCTTAAACATCCGAATGGATGTTTAGAACTATATTTGCACATCCTAATGGATGTTTAACATCGTACTTGCGCTTCACCTTCCAGTTAGCATACAAATGGATGTTTTAAACGCTACAACTTGTCTTTTTGATGTTTTATGTTTTTCTTGTTCTTCCCCTTTCTAATTATTTATTTACATACACATGCCTTTTTATCTTTTGTATTGATAATGTTCTTTTAACTTACAAGTTTTGCTAGTGATTACGTCATTGATGCACTTTGACCCTGATCACATTGGCGTTTTTTTTTCTCACCGCATGGTTTATTTAAAGCACTGTTGCTTGTACTGTAATCTATATGGCCTGAGGAAGATGATGGTGCGGCATTGAAACGCGTAGCCTGGATTGTTCAATAAACGTCATCATTCTACATCATTTGTACTTTCTTTGAGAAGCAGCGCCGCACTTATTCCCGTTTTTTCCTAAGTTATAAATTGTCTATATTGCGGTGGCCAATATGGCCTGACCGGTTGGGATCTCGGCAGCAGCACTCACTTCTACTAATAATTTCAACGCGATTGTTCTACGGTCCTGTGGTGAGCATTCATTTTTAGTTCACTAACTGCTACTTCTGGGCTTACTCACACTATGTGGCGCCATGCTTTTTCCTTTTATTTCTCCAAATTAAAAATGTGGCAACCTTGCAAATGGTCTTAATCCCTATGGTTTTGTATTTACAGCCTCCATGCAGATCAATGTATCTCCATGGTAACAGACTACAAATAATCCCTGCGTAGTCTGAACCTGCAGTCATATTGCCATTCATTTGTACTCTACTTCTTACTAAATTACCCAATGTACATTAATAAGAAGTAGGGAACAGATGGAAGGAAGTATGACGGCAAGATCAGACTGCACAATGTTTGAAGTCTGCAATGGTGGACAGAGTCTTTTCTAAGGTTGATATTAGCTTGTCCATCATCTATACACAATTTTTTTTTCTTATAATGATAATCTACTGTCATTTTTGAAACGCCACCAGAATGTGTTGTCACTCTCACCTTGTCTATATCAGCATCATAGAAAAAGTTGGACCAGTTTGGGTCAGTCTGCATGAAGCGGTACTGAAAGATCTCCTGCAGACAGAGTCTTAGGATATTGAAGGATACCTGAAAAGCAGAGAATGCTATAAACGTTAACACTATCCCCTACGAGTCAACATCGAAGACAAAACTAAAACGGGTAATAAATATACAAAAAAAAATTTTTTTTTAAAAATTGGGAATTTCTCTTGCCGTTAATTACCGGGGATTTTCCAGTAACCTCTACAACGGCACTGACAAGAGGGTTTCCCCATCTTTCTAGGGACAGGAAACAATGAAGCAGAAAATAAAGGTTTCCCCCCTTTTACCTTTTCGGTTTCCTATCCCTAGAGAGACAGTGAAAAGCCTCCTGTCAGTATCGATATAGAGGTGTTTGGGAAAATGAATGGACCCCTTGTCCTGTTTACATAAACAGCATAGCAAATAAGAAAAGCTGAATCAAACCAACAGGTCTTCTAAAATAGCACGAGCTACAATGCTACTAAAAATAAAGTGTTCATACAAACACGGCAACAAGTGACATACAATATGATGAAAGTAACTTGGGGTCTTTGAGCCATGGACATGAATCTGGGAGGATTTTTAGACTGAGTAGTTAAAGGGGTATCCCCATCATAGACATTTATGGCATATCCCCAGGACCCGCAAACCTTGTGCGCGGCTCTCTCTTTTTATTTCTATGGGTGTTACCAAAACAGCCGTGCAAACTATGCCATAAATATCTAAGCTGGGAAAACCCCTTTAATTAGTTCTCCAGGACTTTACATAGGTATCCATCCTTCGCTCCACAAAAACAAAGGCCAGTTTTACTCCACATACCAATACCGCTGTTGATGCTACATTAAAGAGGAGTTCTTAACTTGGTGAGTGCCCCATTAGTGTTCTTTTGGATATACTAGTCTTAGCATAGGCCATCAATGTTTGATGAGTGGGGTTTTGAGTATATGAGGCTCGTCTATTTACTCCCATTAGATTCCGAACGATCAGTGTCTGATCTATCCTCCCTATACGATTATCTGACCTGGTTGCGTGTTTCCTGGTCCATATCTGCGCATTGGTCAAGAGGAACGCCAGACACCAGTTCCATAGTCAACACTCTCTTGGTAGTGAGATCATCAATCACTTGTGGGACCCTCAAGAAAGGATCATCTTTGAGGAGATTCCTGTAGGTTATGAAGGAAACATTTAGACAAATCTTCAGTAGACCAGCAGACAGTCTCCTGAATAGAAGTCACAATCCTAATTACTCACAGATCCCGTAGGGGGAGCAAAACTCAAAAAGAAGCTGTGACCTTATATTTTTTTTTATATTAAACACTTACAGTGGCCTAATATTGATTTCCAAAATTTTCTTTAAATATTGATGCCCATTACAAATATCCAATGGTTATGCATGAATGGATTCGGAACGGGCTCTGTAGAAGTAGCCCTCATCTGCTCAGCTTCTTCTCTAGTGAACTCCTAGTCAGTACATACTGGGGTAAAAGAGGTCCCTCCACTAACATTTATAACACATCCACAAGATAGCTGACAAATGTTAAAGGGGTTGCCCCATGGCATCTTTTATAACTTGTCAATCAGAAAGATTATAAAAAGTAGGAATGATAAGGGTCAGACCTTTTGGGATCCCTACCGTTGTCGATCTGAGCGTACATGGTGGGGGGGGGGGGGGGTGGCGGGAGGAATAGATGTCGGCCGACATCTTTTAAATTTATTACCAGCTTAAGTATAGAGAAGATTCCTTACAACAGATTAAAATCACTCAACACAGTCCTCCGAAAGATTTTCTATACAAAATTCAAGATTTAGGTTTACGCTGAAGGATCCTATCCTCCCACCTTTGACATTGAGTATTAAGTACTTGCTTAAACCACACTGACTGCTGTGTTACCTGAATATTTTGGCGCAGTTGGCTTCACGTAAATAGTCACATTCCCACGCCAGTTCTTTTTGTAGGACTTGCACGCTGTTTTCAGGAAACAAACCTGTTAAGAAAATTGAAGGCAAATTGTGACATAATAGATATATTCTCTTACATTTTTTGTAACATGGCTTAGGATAGGCCACCAATAGGTGATCTGTGGGGCTACAATCCCCAGGACTCCCACTGATGAGCGGACTGAAGGGGCCACTCTATTGCAGTACCTAATACACGACCGTCCATGTGCATGCAGTGGTGTCTGGTACTGCAGACACAGCCGTGTAGGAGGGAGTGGTGCTGTGTCGGGTACTGAAGTGAAGGAGCTGTTGCCTTTTTCTTCTGCTGTTTAGTCATGGGTTGCTTGTCACGGATCACACATTGATAGGCCATCAATGTTGTTTTCCAGAAAGCCCCTTTAATATGGCATCTTCAAAGTAAAACATACTTCTAAAAGTAGGAATAAATGGCGCAGACTCCTTACCGTCCGGTAGAACTACGCTCATTTTCAGAATTGACAGTAGATTTTCCACATCACTCTTAATACTTTGAGCAATTCCAGGATACTGGATAAAGAAAGAAAGATGTAACACAAGCTGTAAAGTATACACCCCATATCAAAAACGTACAATTAACTAAAGTGATATGTACAGTTATACAGAACATGTAGCATTGTCATAGGTCTGTTCCCATACATGATCAAGGCGCAATGATGCCAAAGTGACAAAAGGGTTACTGGGACCAAATCATTTTCATTCTATCGTTATTGTGGTCATCGATGTCTGATCGGTGGGGGCCCCTTAAATGTTTTTCAATGCACAGAAAATGGTCTGTACGTGCAGCTGTGCCAAGTATTGCAGCTCAGCCTCATCCAAGTAAAAGGTCAGCCCTTCCATTATTTTAGGGCATTTTTTTAATGTCTGTCTCGGAGTATTTTAACTGGCTCCTAAAGTCCATAGTAATTTGTCCAACTCTGCCTCTGTAGTAGAGATCCTTAACATATTAAGAGTATCGGGTCTGTCACCATTTTCCTTTAACAACTAATCAACAAGCCAATTTCAACTAAAGAATTAAAGGGGTTTTCCCATATTCAATATTCATCACTCATCCACAGGATACAAGATAATTATGTGATCAGTGGGAGCCCAATAATTATGAGAACGGGCTTACCTTGTGATCCCTGTGAGCCCCATTGAATCGTGCAGGAGTGCGCATGCTCGGCCACCGCTCCATTCATTTTTATGGGGCTGCGGAAGATAGCGCTCGGCAGACCCTTAAAAATAAATGGAGCGGGGGCTGAGCATGAGCAGTACTGCTCAATTCATGGCATGCCCACCGATCCGATATATATATATATTACCTATCCTGTGGATAGGGGGAAGGATGTTAAAGGGGTTTTCCCATAATCCATATTTATCATACTCTCTACCCTCTATTCCCTCATAGACCAGTGAGCCCCCCACCACACAGTACAGTATTAAGGGGGATCTGTTGCGTAGTCCAGAGGTTGGGAACAGAATATTCAATACAGGGGGAAAAGTCAAGCAACAGTAAACTCACCTGGATCTTCATAGCTACTTCACGACCATCCGGCACCCTAGCAAGATGTACCTGGCCAATAGAGGCGGCTGCAAAAGGTTTATCTTCAAAATATGACAACTTCTCCCTCCAATCAGGGCCCAGCTCCTCCTCAAGCACTTTCTGTGGACAAATAAATAGAGTGGGGAACTGACAATATCTGTATTTTAATTGGTCCATTGCCAGATAATGGTAGAGGCAGGTAAGAAATGCATAGCCATACTTACGGTCATCTGCCAGGAAGGCATAAAATCTGCGCTCTGTCTCACCCGCTCAAAGATCTTTTGTAGCTGTGGACTAAGGAAGCTATTATCTGAAAATGACAACACAAAACTTCATCAATAAGAAAACAAATACTTAGCATTTCCAAAAAACTGAATAAGGCCCCATGCACACGACCGTAGTTTTGTAATTTTCATCCTCAATTACAGATCTGATAAAAATGCTCTGTATGTTAAACATTAAAGAAATACTGCAGTCAATTAATATTTTCATAATCTATAAATAAAGACGTCTAGTCATAAAATAAAATATTCAGCAACTTGGTACCTAGAAATTAATGATAAAAGTAGGTAGTAGATAAACTTGCTCACTGCGTTTATCAGTCTGCAAGACTTTCTGCATGTTTCTGGAACAAACAGTCCTGTAAAAGTCCAGCAGAGTATACAGGGGTTAAATTCCTGCTGATTTGTTACATTTTTATCTGGTGGACAAGGAAGGGCTTAGCAAAGGGGGTAGGGATTTAATGATCTGTGTGTCATACTGCAGACAGGGAAGAGGGAGGAGGCTCCTGCTGCAGCCAGTTGCATCACAACCAGACACCGTATTTGAGATATTTTAGCGTTCCTTTAAAACGTTCCGTGATCTGGGATTTGAATGGTGGCACGTATGCATTACATGTGTGAAATTTACTAGACAAACAAGATTTTGTTATATTTATATAAAACATACTACAATACATAAACTAGCCACGCTAACCAGAGTTAATACATCCATTATTTTGTAATGCGGTCTCCATTAACCGAACTGCTAAAGGACACACAATACAAAGATGATCTATATTACAAAGTGTCTGGATGTCATCTATAAAATGTTTAAAGCACCTTTAACCCTCCAACTTCAAAAGTAATTTTAATAAACCCTCCAGGCGAAACTGGTGCACTGAAGGGGCAGTACATAAGGGGATTCCCTCTTTGAATTTCTGTGTCATGCCCCGCCCCCTCAAGCCCTGCACTAGGCATAACAGTGTATATCAGTTTTACCCAGATTGTGCTTTGAATTTGGAGCAATGTATAGCACTGCTACAGCCGAGTTAGGACACAAAGGTCAAAGTGAACGGCTACTGATTTAACTTGGTTTTCTTAAATGCTAACTAAACTTTCCAAAAACTTCTGACATGTCCGAAGTCTTGATCGGTGGGGGTCGGAGACCCACACCAATCACTATAACAAAGCGGCAGAAGCACTCGGTTGAGCACTGTGCTACTTAGTCTCTGAGAAAAGCCGCTCAGAAACTAAGCAGCTCAGCTCTCACCCGAGCACTTCTGCATTTTAGCGATCAATGGGGGTCTCAGTGTTTGTACCCCCACCGATCAAAACTTCTGACATGTCAAAAGTTTTTTGAAAGTTTCGGTACCCTTTAACAACTCATATTAGAACAGGTAGGATCTCAGCTTTGTGCACTGTATTACAGACATCCTCACATAATCACCTTGAATACTCAGCATCTGCCCGATCTTCAGTGCTGCCCCTCGGACTTTACACAATGTGTCCACAATTCTCTCGGCATTGGCTTCACTCATGAAAGAGTTTGCTTCCAGGACAGTGAGATCTGAAATGATTAAATGAAAAACAAAAATGTCAGATTAAAATCTCAACTTCCACAATACACTGTCTGCAATATAGATGTATTCGATAAAAGTTTAGAGACAAATCTAATAAATATAAAACTTACAAATATATCATATGAGTTTGCCAGCCCTGTGGTTTTCAGAATAATAATGTCTGCACTCCCAAATGAGACGTGATACTAAAAACAAATATGCAGCCGACCTCCCTCTGAGGACACTAGCAGTCTTTTAGAAGGTGGCCTTACACAACAGACCAAACAAACAAACTTTGGGTATAATTCAGCCATGAGTGATTAGGGTATGTTCACACAGGGAAAATTCTGCCTCAAAATTTCGTTTGGAATGTTGAGGCAGATTTTGATCTGCCTGCAAGCCGTTTGCCACGTTTTTAGTGGTGTCTTTCGCTCGCGGCCGTTGAGTGCTGCGGGCAAAAAACGCAGCGAAATACGCTTTCTCTGCCTCCCATTGATGTCAATGGGAGGTCAGAGACGTAAACGCCCAAAGATAGGGCATGTCGCTTCTTTTTCCCGCGAGACTGAAAAAAACGCCTCTGCCTCCCATTGAAATCAGTGGGAGGCATTTTCGGCCATTTTTTGGCGCGTTTTCCGACGTCATTCCCGCGTCAAAAAACTCTGTGTGAACTGACCCTTTAAGCTGATTGATGACAGACCGTCATCTTCAGAAATCGGCCATATTTGAAATTTTCTTCCGATTGTCATTAGCAGTTGAATTAATCGGTCGATACACGCACGATTGTCCGTGAAAGACCAACCCACAGGTGAGTAGAGTAGGTGTGTGTAGAGGTCAGGTCTGCTAACCTATGGGTGCGCATTGAATTCCACTTCATCACGTCACTTTCGGCAATAAGTCAGCCGTTACTCATCTGATTACTCGAACATGTATGTTCATTTTGCACAACGGCCAAGAACATCTAAAAAGGTGTATGTCTGTCGTCGTAACGATCATTTACCAAATAAACGTTCGTTCAACCATAAACTAACTCTAATGTGTATGGCCACCTGTAATGATGGGGGTAGGGAAACAGACAAGTGAGCCCTAATCTACCCGCCACTCAGTCCCTGCCTACTTGCAACGACCCGCCCTAGGCGACGGGGTACAACTGGGCGACGGTCCTTACGCTCAATAAGTGCACGAAGACAAACAGACAAGGGTACACAGAAGCTAAGGGAAATGGGGCAGTTGCCCACGGCAACACCGTGAGCAACAAGAGAGGTGAACGAGCAGAGTCAAACCAGGAGTGTACGAGGTACCAAACGCAGAGCAGGAGAGTAGTGAACAAGCCGAGTCAAACCAGGAGTGTACGAGGTACCAAACGAGAGCAGGAGAGTAGTCAGTAAGCCAGGGTCAATATGAAGCAGGGTCAAATGGTTCAAGAAGCTGCAGCATGGCCAGGAAACAAAACGAGAAGAATCACAAGCAAGGAGGAACAGGAAAGGCAGGTATAAATAGACAGAGGGCGGGAGCTAGCTCCGTCTGGCCAGGCTGTGATAGGCTCTCCCACTCCTAAGCCTGCCATCCTGAGTGGTGGAAGATGGAGTCAGTCTCACAGACATAGAAGCAGGTGCAGACTGATTACCTATGGGCGTTGACACAGAAGCTGTGCCTGGCAGATCCTTTACACCACCTTTATTTTGCACATATTAATGTCAGAAGAGTACCCTGCTCAGGGGCCAGACAGTCTACCTACTTAACCAAAACACACTCCAGTCTCTGCCCAGACAGAGCGGAGCTCAATGCTGGGCTGGCTTTAGAATGGCAGGCTCTCAGAATTCCCACTCATGACAATGCAAGGAGGAAAAGAGGGGGTAGTTTTAGGTAGATGAAAGAAAAAAAAAAAAGGCCTGTGACATTATCGGGCATGCTCGTTTCACCTATGTAAAGCTATACAAGCCCCATTGTGTGTGTCATATTAGGCCCAGACTCTCCAGGTTGGCTGAGCCCAGAAGGTGCCTTAATCGTGATGTCATCCAGATATGGAATGGCCACAGCTCCCCAAGAGTGAAAAAGCAATCACAGAGAAGAACACCTTCATAATATGGGACTGTGGGACAAGGGCCACAAATGTAGAACAGCAAGCCTGAATTGCAAAGTGTGAAGGTACCCATCTTTGATGTCCACTGACAGAAATTCGCTTTGTGCCATGTATGCGATCACGGAGCAAAGGAATCCATTCAGAAGCAGCGGACCTTGATGTACCATTTGAGGTACTTTAAATCTAGGATAGGGTGCACCTTTCTGTCATTCTTGGGAATGACAAACAGGTAAAATCTCTGAAAACACTACTGTGGAGGCACTGGAACAATCACTCCCTGGGAGAGGAGAAACTGAATAGCAAGAAAAAGGCGGAACCCTGGAAGGTAGGATTGGGAATATTGATGGAAAAAAGCGATCTGGGGCATAGAAAGAATTCTTATTATGTATTCTGTAGAAATTACCTCATGTAGCCGGGCGTCTGAAATGTGGATTGTCAGCCCCACCCGCCCTCTCGAGCAGACTCAAGCAAGGGCTGTCTTCATGTAAAATGGTTCTGCTGGGAGAGCGCTTGGCAGGCCGGATGCAGTGGAACCAGAAGGGACACTGATCGACGAAAGTAGTCTTTTTCTGGACCGGAGGGTTTGACTTCCTGGAGAAACTCCAAAAGTACTAAACCCGAGCAACACTCTTCCTGGATTAGCACGGATGAAGAGACTTTGGAGAAGATGGGAACTTTTACAACCCATGGCCTCAAATTATATTGTTTAGGCAGGTGCCAAAGAAAAAAATAAATTAAAAAAAAGAGCTGGAAATGCAGTTATGGATCTTTAGATTCCGTGTCGGTGCATCAGAATTTAAGACAGATGGCACTGTGAAGAGTACGGAGGTATAGGCCAGCAACCTAGCCGCATCAAGTGCGGCCTAACAGAGGTTTCCTGCATGAGAGCTTGTGGGCCAGTTCCCTGTTATTATGTGAGGCTAAGGGTATGTTCACACACATGGCTGAAAAAACGGAAGCTTAACGCCTCCAAACATCTTCCCATTGATTTCAATGGGAAAAAAAGGCGCTTCGGTCCGATGGGCCGTTTGTTTAAGCCTCCAAAAACATTTGTATTTTCAAAAATGGCTGAAAATCAGAGGCTGTTTTCCCTTGAAAACAGCTCCGTATTCTACAACCATTTTTACTTTAGTGCGTGAACATACCCAAAGAGTCGTAGGGACCGCTTACCTAAAAATTGTGGCCAAGAGCTGCAGAAGCGCTAGAGTGGAGACCGGGGACAGAGCCTACCCAGAGCTGGAAACAGGAGAGATACTGTACTCAGGATTCGCTCCTCCTCTTTTAGTAAGCCCTCATATTCGGCTCCCAAGAATCCAGCAGGGTCACCCAAGCGTGCGTCCCCTTGTAGAGGGAGAGACGATGGAAGGAAGCAAAGCAAAAATATGGGTGTCGGGTAGTTGGACCTGCCAAGCAGGCGGGTCTGCTTCCTACGGACACTAAACCAATGCTGGACAGCTCAGCATCTGCAGGAGGGATATAGCCTGGTAGAAGGAGGTAATTATTCAAGGTCACCTGTCACCCCCCTAATGGATGACATGGAAGTGAAAGATTTTATATTTGGGTGGAGAAATGAAATACTAATGTAATGGTTAGAATAATTTGTGGCTATAGCAAGTACAACACAGAAGAGAACTGCTGGCCTTGACACATCAGCAGCCATACAGTCGTCCGCTAGTCACTCACCTCCAGACTTCTTTTCTCTGCCCAGAGTCTGTTTCGCTACTTCTGTCAGTGCCCCAATTCCAAGACCAACAGCCAAGCCTGAAGGAGTGGTAGGGTTTAGGATGAAATGATTAGTCAACATTATGAAACCATAAAAAAAAAAAAGTAGGCAACATTTATTTTAAAACATTACCCCCAAAATTTGCCATGCGACTGATACGAGATGCGGGCACCTTCCTCTCTCTAGCCCGGTCACTGAGCTGTGAATAAACAAGAAGTATTAATGTAAGGATCCATATTCTTCCCATGTGCAGTACAATGCTCCACCCAGAGGAATCTTCAGGTCGGCTCCCAGATAATAGGAGAAGCAGCAGATAACAAAAAACGATACCCCCATCATATAGCAGTCGTATTGTAGCACCGGAATGCCCCACAGACGTGATGCCGTTTCACCACATAGCGATGTTGTCAGCAGGACCGCAGGTATTTATTATCTATAGCCTTAGAGCAAAGGAAAAATCCCCAGGGACAAAGTAGTCAATGTATCTAAAAATATTGCTTTTTTTGGAGTGATCCCTCCTCTGGCTCCTAAAGTGAAGTAATTTTCCCACCACTGCCTCTATTTTAGATATAGTCCTTTTAAAGTGAATCCTATATCAGAATTTGCAAATGTTTAAACCTATTTTTTCTTAGTAAATGTAATTTTTTTTTATTGCTCGCTCCCCCAAGTGATTATCTATTACTAAACCCTTAATAAAGCAGGACAGCAACATGATAATTATATTTTCCCTCGTGCGAGGCACAATACGTTTAAAGGGGTATTCAATCTTTGAGAGAAAGCCACCACCTAGGAGTCAGACCAGAGCTGTGACAAATGAATAGTTGTCATGTAATACTACAGCTCCCATGTACCAGCCGCTGCAGGGAAGATGCGTCACCAGCTGCAACTTCAAGAACCAGGATTCAAGAGCTGGCCAGACCCGTGAAGATCTGATCGGGGAGGGGGTGGAGGTTTAATTAAGGGAATGGGTTATCCCAATGAGAGAAAAGTAGCTTTAAAGCCGCTCTGTAACCGAATACAACAGTGACGCAAAGTTCACACATAGCATAAAATAAACACTGTGGAACTAGCCTGAAAATCTACACCAAAAAACACAACAAAATCTACTTATGATGTATGAAGATTTATTCACATATTTTACCCATCGCGGCAAAAATCCACAAAAGGGGTATGCAGCAGATGTTTTTTATGGTTTGTTGAAAGAGTTCACTTACATTGTACTGAATTTTATAGCAGAATTTCAATGCAGATTCAGCAAAAAATACAATATGATATGGAGTTCAACCTTAAAGTTGTCTACAGAAGCATCAACACGTAAGTAAATCTTCGTTGTTTGCTACCTGCACTGGTACATCCAACCCTTTATGGGAATATAGCCACGCTACATCATCGATGTACCTGCACAGGACACATCCACGGAAGACCAGCTGACCATGTAAAACCCTTGGACCTCATGCACACGACCGTGCTCAGTTTGATATACGGGACCGTATGTCGGTCATATTTCCAGGACTGACCACAGATCAGGGAGCCAGGCCACAGAGTTACGCATGATGCTAGGAGTCCCTGTCTCCCCGCGTAAATACTGCCATTACATTACGGGACAGTGTTTCCGCAGAGAGGCAGTAACGGTTAGCATCATATATAACTGACGCTAGGAGCACCGGCTTCCTGAACTGTGGTCGGTTCGGGAAATACGTCCGACATACGGTCTGTATATCAAGAAACAAACACAGTCGTGTGCATGAGGCCTTAAACGGTAAATCTATAATGATGTTGATAGTATATCAGATATTTCTTAGTGATAACCACTATAGCCATGTAGGTTGTTATATATTCATTACGAATGAGACTCAGACAGTTCATGTCACAATTATTTTATTTTTACTTTAGCCTGTCATTGGTAACAATAATGGCTCCTTCCTACAAGAATTTAATGAACTAAAATTCCAAAGGACAAAAAAAAACATGCACACACATTAAACACTCAACGCAAGTACAATTTGCTTAAATGTTATATTAAATGATCTGCATACAGGTTTTATCGTAGATAACACCACACTATTTTCCAAGCGCAACCTCCCTGCCCCGTTGAGCTTACACTCTAAACTTTTGATGGATTGTTTCTATGGATAAACGTCCGTTGTATACACAGTGGCAGTACATTGGTTTTGTGAAGGTGCCTCACAACACACGGGTCATTTTTTTTATTCAGACCAGGGCAACATCTCAGAAGGTAGCACTAACAGGTTTTTAGTAAATACATTTCAATGACGAGGATCAACGCATGGGTGCCCACTGCTCTGTTGAAAAGAGGGGCCAGGACCCCATTCATAACAACTGCAGGGGGTCCAAGTTCCCAGATCCTTCCCATTGTGACATATTAAAGTGACAGATCATAAATGGGATTATTCCAAAAACTCTTGTAAAACTGAATGGCCACCATTGAACACCATTTTGCATGTGTTTTTTTTTATTTTCCAAATTTTTGTGCTGAATAATATCTTAATATTTCTTTATAGCGGTCAGTAGAGCCCCAAATCACCTGCCAAGACGAAGTCTAATAATAGAATTCTGGCTGCCTGCAGTCACCACTAGGGGGAGCATAGGATAGAGTGTTTATATATTGAACTCAAGAGCATAATAGTATTTAGTAAGCTCCCCCTAGTAGTGGTTGCAGGCAGCCATATTTTTATCATTTAACCCTATGGGGGAGATTTCTTAAACCTGCGCCAGTCTTAAAAATAAAAAAAAGCTGGAGTAAGATGAGAAATTTATTAAGAGGTACACCTCTAAATTTGTCAATCTCCGGCTGAGCGTGGCCACTAAACGGAATCTTCGCCAAAGAGGAGCGGTCATAGATTTCTGCTGTCATTTCTGCCAGTTACGAGAGCCGTTAAAAAAAGTCCTAAAGTTAAAAATTTTTGCAACTTATGGACCGTTTGTCACATTTTTACACCAGAAAACTGGCATAGAAATAGTTAACCCCCCTATGACTATTGAAGAGATTTGGCGCTCTGAACTAGAAAGATAGAGGTCCGACCAATGTAAAGACATAAGAAGAAATAAATGAATACACTGTTGGACCTAAAAGATAAGAGAAAACGTTGTAAATGTGAAGCCCTTGACGACCAGTGTGTTAAGTGTACAGATTTTGGCAACTTGATATTAAAAGTGGTCCCCCACCTTCTGCCGCTTGGGTTTCCCATGATCCTCTGCTCCACTTTGTAGTTTAGCCTCCCTTGCTCTCTGAATCTCATCAGCCGTTAACCCTCTAATGGTGCTGTATGTTCTGACTTGCCCCATGCCAGTCATGCTTGGGCCCTTCTTTGGCCATTCTCCAGGTTTTGCCCTTGTGGATGCGACCTCTTCATCTGGGGGTAACTCTGACCTCACACTCCAAGAATCAGCATTGAAATCAGGAGATGGCGGGCGCTCTCTGGAATCGCTCTTATTGACCTAAACAGAAATGGCAACAGCAGGTGAATGCAGCAGATAAAATGTAACATTTCTGGCATCCTTACCAAACCCCTAAATGAAAAAAACCCGAATAGTTTAAGCATAACTAGGAGGTTCTGCTATCCAGACACCAGAAAAACTGGATGAAACTACTGAGTAAACTTTCCTAGAAACACTAAGGGTCAGTTCACAGAGTTTTTTTTGACACGGAAAACGCGCCAAAAAACGTCCGAAAATGCCTCCCATTGATCGTATTGAGACGCAGAATAAAGATTACGTTTTCTTTTTACCACACGGTGAAAACCTTAAAAACAATTCAAATTCCACCCCACAAATATTTTTTTTTGCCGTTACCCAGTACATTATATGGTACTTTACACGGTGCCAATAGAAGCTACAACTCCTCCCGCAAAATATAAGCCCTCACACCGCTCTACTGAAGGGAAAATAAAAACATTATGGCTCCTGGAAGGCGGGGAGTGAAAAACTAAAAATGGCTGGGTCGTTAAAGGGGTTTTCCAGACAGTAAACAGCGATGGCCTATCCTCGGAATAGGCTATCAATAGCTGATGGGTCGGGGTCTGACTCCTGGGACCCTGACTCCTGGGACCCTCACGATTCAGTGAGCAAAAAGAAATGAAGGGGAAGCAGAGCTCGTACCAGCGCTGAAGCCCCTTTAAAACAGCTGAAAAACGGGGTCCCGGGAGTTAGACCCCGACCCATCAACTATTGATGGCCTATCCGGAGGATAGGCCAAGAATTTTCATTGGCTGGGAAACCCCTTTAACTAGCGAGTCTGTTCTTTAAAAAAAAAAGTAATACTTCTTTTTGCATCGCCGCATTCCAAGAGCAGTAACTTTTTTTTCTTTTTCCGTCGGTGTAGCCATAAAAGGGACTTGTTTTTTTGCGGGACAAGGTGCAGTTTTCATTGGTACTATTTCGTGGTACAATGGCCTTCTTTATTAACTTCCATTTTATTTTTTTGTGGGGTGAAATGAAAAAAAGAAAAGACAAAAAAACAAACACATTCATTTTTCCGTTATTCTTGAGGGTTTTTTTGGACGCCATTCACCCAGCGTTTTAATGAACTAGTTAAAATTGTTAAAGTCGTCACGACCTCGGCAATACAATGTATGTGTTATTTTATTTTTTATAGGATATATTCACCTGGCTTATTTTCAGCCGTTTTTCGGGCCGCGGTTTCCACGTAAAAAAACTCGTCAAAAAACTCAGTGTGAACAGGGCCATATACTTTAAATAAATTCACTTAAAAAAAAAGTGGTTATATTATTTTTTTCTGTAATCTTTTTATTTGTTTTCATAAACGGTTTTACATTTTTTTTTGTCCCACTAGGAGACTCCACTTTGCGAGCTTTTGATCGCAGATATAATGCTTTGGTATACTTCGTATACCAAAGCGTTATTGCCTGTCGGTGTAAGGGTATGTTCACACGCTCAGCAAAAAACTTCTGAAAATACGGAGCTGTTTTCAAGGGAAAACAGCTCCTGATTTTCAGTCGTTTTTGTATTCAATCTCACATTTTTTACGCCCGTTTTTGGAGCGGTTTTTCTATAGTGTCTGTGAAAAAAAGACTCCAAAAAAAAGCTCCAAAAATGACATGCACTTTTTCGCAGGCGTTCTTTAATGTGGTCGTTTTTCAAAACGGCCGCTTAAAAAAAAATTCCCATCGGAACAGAACGCGGTTTTTCCCATTGAAATAAATGGGCAGATGTTTGGAGGCGTTCTGCTTCCGACTTTTTGGCCGTTTACGTTTAGCCGTGTGAACATACCCTAAATCTGACAGGCAACCTATTAGGCAGTTGCTAAATGGCAGACCTGGGGACCTTTGTTAGGCCCCCCCTCCCGCTGCCATGGAAACCCATCAGCACACCAAGATCGCGTCGTGGCGGAGCCAATGAGGTGACAAAGGGAGCGCGCCCCCTCTATCAAACACATTAGATTCCTGCGGTGAATAGCTATCGACCACAGCATCGAAGCGGTTAAACTGCTGCAATCGGAGTGCTCCCCAATTCGGTCAGTTGAGGCCGGAACAGTATACAACAGCTGTGCTCCTGCCACTGATCTCGTGGGCACAGTGGCAGTATCCATGAGATCAGAGTGACGGATAAATTAGTCACGCGGAGTTAAGGGGTTAATCAATTATAATGTTGTGCAGTTATTACAATACATGTCCGCGATTCATTCTAAGTTGTGGCCGGCACACAGGATTTGTTTTGCAGTTATCACCGGTTCAAAGGGGATTAACAAGCACTAAAAAGAAGGTTAAAAGCAAAAGACTCCAAAATACAGCTCAATAAACATGGCAGCCTCATGTGTACATGACAAATACACTTTAGAATTTATTGCACACCAGTAGTCCTTAAGTGGGCACCATGACACCCCTCAGACTGCTGACCTGCTTTGCTGTCCATAGCAACCAATCCCAGTGCAGCTTTCATTTTTCCAGAGCCATCTAAGAAGTGAAAGCTAAACTCTGATTGGTTGCTATGGACAACAAGGCCAGTTTTCCTGTTAGACAGTTTTGACTAATGGGGCCCATGTCTGCCACCTCTCGAAAGGGGAAAAATAAAGCATTTGGTTACACAATTAATTCCCTTACCTGTAGATTTGTGAACGCTGTGCTCACACACCGCTCAGCTGATGACTGCAATGACTTAATGCCACTTCCTAATGTGGAGGTAGTGGTTGCCATACGTAGCTCTTCACAGCCCATCTTCACCACCGCCTGCACCACGCGGGACGCTCCCTGACACACCAAGACCACCTCGCTCCACATCCTAGGTCTAAAACATAAAGTTACGTTTCAGGGCAAGGTCAAAGAAATTCACGGACTACGGCTGTCCATATCTGTGTCAGAGGCCTCATTAGGATCCTCCATTGCGGATTCTGTCATGCAAAATAGCGCTGCATGCTGTGCTACGTTTCCCACTGAAAACGACAGAGCCCTGTCTGACCTCGTTACAACCAATGAGGTCAGCCGGGTGCTACTGGTGACAGATCAATCTCAGTTGCGGCTTCCGTTTGTAAAGGAAGCCACAACGTAGGTGTAAACATTGCCTTACACACAGATATCTATAACGTAGCACCAGCCCAAAAAAAAAAACTGTTTGACTGTGTAAAGTGTGAGCAAATGTTTTTCATAAGTAACGTGTGAGATAACAGACCCTTCACCCAAATATATGGCCTATAAGGAGACCAGATAATCCTAGGGAGCGTAGTTTAATGAAGACATCAGTGAGGGAGGAAGTAGCTAGCTTCTCCTCCTACTTGGGTATTATTAGAAATTAACACAGCTGGCAGCCTTGAACAAGCATGAAAAGAACGGTACGACATAGGATTTCTAAAACACCAGGCGAGATGAATATTACGTTTGTTACTTTATCCTTTTGCTGCTCGAAAACCAAATTCATTTCATACAGAATAAGGTCCTGACGTTTGACTTACTTTGTATGTTTGTCAAATTTCCCACCCTTATTTCTTCAAAGTTTGCAACTTCCTTCTATTCAAAGTAACTCTGGTTTGAGGGGGGTATTAAAAAATATATATAATTACTACATCAGTTATATCACGTGCTATCTGCATGCCACTGTGTCCTTCTCATTTGGAATAAGGACAATAGAAGATGCCCTGCAGTTCTAGCGCAGCTTTTTATAAACCCCAAAAAAAAAATTAAGCTACTAAGTGAAGCGTAAAGGGGGGGGGGGGGGGGGCAGAGTACATAGGAAAGATTATTTTTTTAAATCCCCACCTGGTTGTGACTTCAAAAGCCGCACACAAAAAAACAAGAATAAAAAACAAGTGGGCGTTGTACAGAGGAGTGTATGACGCTGACCAATCAGCGTCATACACTTCTCTCCATTCATTTACACAGCAGATAGTGTTCTTACTAGTGTGCAGTCACATACTCACACACTAAAGTTACTGAAGAGTCTTGAGAGTTAATAGACATCACGTCCAACCAGGACTGGATGTCTATTCATCACTGCCGACACTTCTCTAACGTTTAGTGTGGGAGTTAATGACAGCAAGCGTGATTTACAGCGTGATCTCGCAAGATTACGATGTAAACTGTCATTTCAAACGAGATTACGCTTGCCTTGCTGTAAATATCAGATGCTACAGAAGTGACTGGATTCTGAATAGACATCACGTCCCGGCTGGAGGTAATGTATATTCATTGTCAGGACACTGCAGTAATGTTACAGTGTGTTTATGTGGCTGCACATAGCGATATAGCTATATCGCTATATGCTGCATAAATGAATGGGGAGAAGTGTATGACGCTGATTGGTCACTGATTGGTCAGCGTCATACACTCCTCTGTACAACGCCCACTTGGTCATTTAGTACAACACGCCCAGTTGTCCATTGAGAAACTCAGTAGCATAAAGCTAATATAGGTCATAACTCCGTCAAAAATGATTGTTTTTCTAAATAAAAAAATCACTGCTGTAATCTACATTACAGCGCCGATCACATCATGTACAATATAGGGCACTTATAATGTGGTGACAGAGACTCATTAACGCATGACTAGACATCAATGACGAACTTGCAAATATAAAGCGGATGTTAAAGAGTGGCCATAACTAAATGTGTTCAGATTGTACAATAGAAGCGGTCAAGTCCCATCATATCACCCCTCATTCCTAATATAAATGCAAGAAAATCTAAGAAAAAGTTCAAGCCGTAGAATACAAAGTAGATAATGAAAAGTATTTCTTTATTCATGTAGACCACGCGTTTCTGGATCGAATCTGTCCCTTTGTCAGGTCGGATACCAGACCGGATGAAGGAATTGGTTCGGTCCAGAAACGCGTGGTCTACATGAAGAAATACTTTCATTATCTACTTCTTACTAATACTTCGTGATACTGGTTGAACTTTTTCTTCCATTTTCTGGCCTTCATTCCCAGATTAATTCTTCTAGGGATCGCAGTGGGTGGCAGCCGGCAAACAGTAACAACGCACGGACGCACAAGTTTTCTCTTGGTTGTGTGCCCACTACTGAAGAAAAGCATTTAAGGGGTTTTCCCATGAAGGACATTTATGACATATCCACAAGATATGTCAAACGTCAGATAGCTGCGGGCTCCACCTCTATCTCTAGAACAGGGCCCCCTAATCACCGTTCTAGCTTTTTGTGCTCACGCTGCCTCCCGGCCACTTACTGATTACATGGTCGGGAGTTACGGAAACCGCGTAACTGCGTTGTTTACGTAAGTCCCATAGTAGTGAATGGAAGTTACGGAAGCAGCATAGCATGCGAGCGACTATTCAGATCCCCATATATCTGGTTGCAGGGTCCCTTCCTTAGGACCGGTTCATATCTGCATCGGAAGTTCTGTTTAGGGGCCTCAGTAACAGATTAACCCGAAAATACCCAGCATGCTGTGATTATTTCCAGTAAAAATCAGATACCCTGACATAAACACAACAAAACCCATGGGTTCCGTCAGGCGCCGACGGTGTCCGCCATACAATGGAACAGGTGCTGCCAGTATTTTCGTTGTAACCTTCTCATGGAGCAGAACAAAAGAAACACCAATGCAGGTGTGAACCCGGCCATAGCCACATTTGCTACTATTGTATCCAGTCTTACCTGATACAATATATCAGTGTTGGTAAAATGTAGCAAAATGTCTGAACAAGAGAGAAATTTGTGCTGCTTTGCTCAGAGGATTATCTACGCTGGACACAATTGTAACAAAGCTGTGATAGGTATCAGATCTGGGTGTAAATGGTCCCATTCACTGACAGTAATCAGAGATCTTAAAAACAGCAAGGAACTAGAAGTATATTAGAAAGTTTCAGAACTTGTTTTTATTATACAATGATTAGCTTTACTTACATAAAAACAGGAAGGTATATTAGAGTTATATATGTGGCTATGGAAAAATTTATATAATACAGGTTTATAATATTCTTTACATTACGCCTATAAGAATGGCAGGGAACGTCTTGTATACACCCCTCCCTCATTTGGGACATTAGGTAACACATCACACCTACAGTTTTATAACACAAGCGATCACATATGCCAAAGGAAACTAAACCCTACCAGAGCTGCATTATTTATACACACAGTCGAGTCCCATTATTATGACCATCCAGAGTAACCGCCATGTGCAGCACGGACAGCAGCTAGACGGGCTGGGAGTGACTCAATAAGGTGCTGGTAGGTGGTCTCGGGTATCTGGAGCCATGCTGACTGCAGAGCATCCCACATTTGCGGGAGGGTGCGTGGGGGAGGATCCATAGAGCGCACAAGACGATAGACATGGTCCCACAGATGCTCAATTGGGTTCAGGTCTGGTGAATTAGGGGGCCAGGGAAGTACTTGGAAGTCTTGGTCGTGCTCTTCCAACCACTGTCGGACATTTCTAGCCGTGTGACATGTCGCGTTGTCTTGCTGGAAGATTCCATCTGCCCCAGGGAAGACAATCAACATGTATGGGTGGACGTGATCGGCAACGACGGATTCATACCCAACTGGATTCAGAGGGTCGTCCACATGGATGAGCGGGCCCAGAGAATGCCATGAAAATATTCCCCATACCATAACGCTGCCGCCACCAGCTTGTGTTCTTCCAGCAATGGTTGCGGGGTGTTTGTCCTCTAAAGTTTCTCGCCTGACATGCCAACGTCCATCCGTTTGATGAAGCAGAAAACGGGACTCATCGGAGAAGGCAACCCTTTGCCAATCATTGGTGGTCCAATTCCGATACTGCCGTGCAAACTGAAGCCTTTTTTTCTGATGCACCTTGGTTAGCAAAGGAGAAGTGACCTCCGGTCTGCCGCGGAGCCCCATACGCAGTAGGGTTCGCTGAACCGTTGTCTTAGACACACGTCTGGTCGCCCCCTGGTTGATTTTCATGGTGAGCTGCTCCACTGTAGCGTGTCTTTCAGCTGTCGCAAACCTTAGTAGCCGACTTTCACCTCCCACATCAATGGCGCGTGGCGCTCCGCAGTTTCCACGTCGGTTATTCCCAATGGTGCCATTTCTCCACTCACGACACACTTTCACCACAGCAGCACGCGAACAGTTCACAAACTGCGCTGTTTGAGAAATACTGCCACCCTTGGCCCGAAAACTAATAATCGTCCCTTTTTGCAACTCTGATAAATCGCCCCTTTTACCCATGACAACGAGTGATATGTGAGCAGACAGCGTATCCCACACCTTATACACCCACCAAGCCAGCCCATGACACATCACTTCCTTCATGGGCTACGTGCTGCCCATGTCGAAAGTAGGAAGTGGTCATAATTATGTGACTCGACTGTGTATCTGCTGCTAAATACAATGGAAGAACATGAGTAACTAACCTCTGTCTGTTATGCACTCACTGAGAATCATTTGCCGCCATCTTTATTAAGGGCAACACCCGCGCTCCATAAACCTCCGCAGTACCGGAGACGCTTCTATGTTTGCACGTATTCGAGAACGTACGGTACACTCCACCTGAGCGCCGGCTGTGCTTCAGACTACTGGAAATTACAACGCAGGGCACTTTCCTCTCACAGCCAATCAGCGCCCTATGTAGAACTGAGCAATCACAGCGCGGGTCTAATCTGCTTACGACTTGGTGGCAAATGAGAAAAGAAATGTGATTGGCTGCCAGCCGGTGACAATTTGAAGGTTATGAACTCCGAGGTATGGGTGCGGGAGGAGTCTCACGTGATGCAGTTATGAAAAGTTGAATTTATTTATGGCAGAACGTTCGTTCTTAAAGGAGAAATTACACCAAATGTATGTTTTCTTCAGTCACGTGGCCAGGTGTGAAAGTAACATAGGTAGAAGAGAGGACCGTTACCTAAACCCCTTCTGCAATGATTTCCAGTACTCTTATTGGTCTAGCACTAGTCCTCCAAAATAAATCTATATTAACTTTCAGAAATAAAAAATAGTTCCAAATTCTCTTCCCCTGCCCCTAAAACAGTGTGTATATAGTTTCAACCACATTACTCATGTAAATTTGCCAGTAAGGCCGGGTTCACATGAGCATGTTTGGTCCGTGATATACGGACCGTATCTCGACCGTATTTTTTGGACCGAACGCACTGCAGGGAACCGGGCTCCTAGCTTCATAGTTATCTATGACGCTAGGACTCCCTTCCTCGCTGTGAGAAGACTGTCCTGCACTGAAAATACGATTAGATTACGGGACAGTTTTCCCGCAGCGAGGCAGGGACTCAGCGTCATAGATAACTATAACGCTAGGAGCTCGCTCCCTGCAGTGTGTTCGGTCCGGGAAATGCGGCCGACATACAGACCGTATATCACGGACCAAACATACTCGTGTCAACCCGGCCTTAGGCCCTGTTCACACGGAAACCGCTCTGCAAAACTCGGCAAAAACCGGCCGAAAATGCCTCCCATTGATTTCAATGGGTGGCGGGGGCGGTTTTCTCTCGCGAGCGGTAAAACCGCCCCGCGGGAGAAAGAAGGGACATGCCCTATCTTCGCGCGGTTATGCCTCTGACCTCCCATTGACATCAATGGGAGGCAGAGAAAGCGTATTTTGCAGAGTTTTTTGCCTGTAGCACTCAATGGGCACGAGCGAAAAACGCACCGAAAATCGCGGCAAACACAGTGCAGGAAGGATAAAATCTGCCTCAAAATCCCAAACGGAATTTTGAGCCAGAATTTTCCTCCTGCAAAAAACTCAGCCTTAAAGAGGTTTTCCCACAATCATAAATTGTCACCAATCCACAAAAATACGTGACAATTTTCTGATCGCTAGGGGTCCCACTGCTGGGCCTTAATGGGTTGTATGGTTTAGGCCTCATTTACACGAGCGTGTGCGTTTTGCGCAGGCAAAAAAACGCAGCGTTTGGCGTGCGCAAAAGGCACTTGACAGCTCCGTGTGTCATCAGTGTATGATGCGCGGCTGCGTGATTTTCGCGCAGCCGCCATCATAGAGATGAGGCTAGTCGACGTCAGTCACTGTCCAGGGTGTTGAAAGAGTTAACTGATCGGCAGTAACTCTTTCAGCACCCTCGACAGTGAATTCCGATCACCATATGGAGTAACCTGTTTAAAAAAAAAGAGGTTCGTACTTACCGAGAACTTCCCGGCCGTTGCCTTGGTGACGCGTCCTTGGTGACGCGTCCTTGGTGACGCGCCTCTCTTGACATCTGGCCCCACCTCCCTGGATGACGCGGCAGTCCATGTGACCGCTGCAGCCTGTACTTGGCTTGTGATTGGCTGCAGCTGTCACTTGGACTGAATTGTCATCCCGGGAGGTCAGACTGGAGGAAGAAGCCGGGAGTTATCGGTAAGTCAGAACCTTTTTTTTTTTTTTACACGTTCACGTATATTGGGATCGGAAGTCACTGTCCAGGGTGCTGAACCAGTTTAACTCTTTCAGCACCCTGGACAGTGACTGTCTCCTGCCATGTTCGGTCAAAACGAGTTCGGGCCGAACCCGGTGAAGTTCGGTTCGCTCATCTCTAAGACACTCCGTTCGGATGTTTGTAAACAGAAAAGCACGTGGTGCTTTTCTGTTTACATTCAGTTTGACAGCTCTTGCGCGAATCACGCAATTCGCACGGAAGTGCTTCCGTGCGGCATGCGTGGTTTTCACGCACCCATTGACTTCAATGGGTGCGTGATGCGCAAAATTCACGCATTGTCTGCACTGCCCCATAGAGTAATATAGGTGCGTACGACACGCGTGAAAAGCACGCGCGTCGCACGCGCGTATATTACGCTTGTGTAAATGAGGCCTTAAAGAAATATATATAATTTCCAAATACTCTTAGTACATTTGGAGTCAATCATTTGTCACCGCCATCAGATGGGCAGAGTGGAAAGTGGCAACAAACAGCATCAATCCCCCTAAGTATCTGCCTGGGGAGTAACTATGCCCCCTTGCACCCAGGACAGAAATGTTGCAGATATTCCCTACAGATTTGTGCACGGAAAATCTGTAGTGCGTTACAGTACCAGCCACATGCTGCTGAGCATTTTCCGCCCGGAAATCAGAGTGTGCTGCAGATTGTTCATTCTGTTGTGGATGTTCAGAGCTGATTTCACCCTTTTCAATGTAGAAGTGGTGAAATCCACTGCAAATCCACACCAAAATTTGCATGTAAAACATTTGGATTTTGCTGCAAAATTTGCTGTGGAAAATCTGCACCAAATCCGCTATGTGTGTGGGTAACCTAAGGCTGGTGCTTTTTTTGCCTGACACCATTACGAGGATGTGGCCTGTTCTTATGACACATACAGCACTGTTATTGATATAGTATTATTGATGAATATAGAAAATGTTGTAGTAGATCTTATTAGGGTTAAAGGGGTTGTCCACTACCGGACAACTGATGACCTATCCACCAGATAGGTCATCAGTATATGATCGGTGGGGGTCCGACACCCGGACCCCGCACCGATCAGCTGCTTCGGCTGCCTCCGGGCTCCGGATATTATTGCACAGTATGCAATGTACGTTGTCGGAAGCAGTTGGCTCTGTACATTGCATAGTGGCCGTGCTGCAGAACCCACTTGAATAGGAGCAGAGCTGTAGTACTGCAGCTCGGCCGATATTCCGTGACCGGAGCCATCTGTTTCCAGCATGGACATCCGGTGCCCGGAGGCCACCGGAGCAGCTGATCGGTGTGGGGTCCGGTTGTTGGACCCCCACCGATCATATACTGATGACCTATCCTGTGGATAGGTCATCAGTTGTCCGGTAGTGGACAACCCCTTTAAGTCACCTTCCAGCAGACCGTAGTTCTACTTTCAATGCCTGCAGCCTCTCCCTAAATGTTCAGGAACCTCTTTAGTCAAAATCTATCTAATATAAAACAGTAAATACTAGATAGGGGGAGGATAGGGATCATAGTTACATCATGGGTTTGGCTCATAACGGAAGGCGTGACGCTGTGCTGCTTTTGTCTTATGACAGATCCAAATGGAGTCTGACAGGCCCCATTGACTTATGACGAAGTCAGTCAGGGTTATGTCAAGGTTTCCAAAATATTGGCGGCAAGAACAGTGCGGCAGCGTCAGCCTGTGTGTGAGAGGGGAATGGGGAGCATAAGGGCCGAATTTTACGACTAAAGTTGCTGCATACCCTTGGTCAAAGCCTGACCCACAGCCATTATTATGGCCCCACAGAGGGTAATTCCCAATTAGGCCCAGCTACGCAACATCTGAATAAAGCGCCTGAGCTGAGACCTGATTTCCACAGTATTTCACGTTATGTAAAATTAACAGATTGCGTATTTTAACAATATACATTTTAAAATGGAAAAGAGGTAGCATGCCCCCCTCCCCATACCTGGAGAGAAAGGTGAAGCTATTATGGTGTGTAAGGTAAGAAAATAAGGATTCCCTGTGGCCAGATTCACACGAACATGGGGAAACTCAGACGTAAAAGATGTGACTTTCTCATGTCCGTGGTGCCCCAGTGCAGGTTCCGTTTTCACGGATCCCCATAGACTTGAGTCTAAGGAGGGATCTGTGAAAATGGAACAAAATAGGACATTATCTATTTTTCAACGGACCCTTCACACGGTCCATTGAAACAACGGCCGTGTAAACGGCCCTATTGAAATACATGCGTCCGTGTAACGGCAGTTGTTTGCCGCCACACAGACATACTCTACGATTGTCTAAATTCGGCCTTAGGGCTTATTCAGATGAACGCTGAATACGTTCGTGTGACGGCCGTCACACGGACGCATGTATTTCAATAGGGCCGGTCACACGGCCGTTGTTTCAATGGACCGTGTGAGTGGTCCCTTGAAAACTAGAACATGTCCTGTTTTCTTCCGTTTTCACGGATCCCTCCATAGACTCAAGTCCGAGCTTCCCCACATTTGTTTGAATAAGCTCTTACAGTGAGTCCCATAACAGGGACCCCCAGCAGTGCCTCAGCTTAAAATTTTACATCTGCCTCCTGCGTTGGATTTTTCTCTTCGGTCTCATGCACACGAGCATGCGCATTTTAACTTGTAATACAGCTCGCAAAAAAGCATAATGTGCACCATATCGCCGCCACTTGGTCCTGAGGGAGGTCTAGTTTCATGGATCAGGTTTTTCTGGGGAGAACTCTGACCGATATGCGGCTTCTGATGGAGCAGGCTGTGATTTTTTTTAATGCAGGCTCCACATACGTTTACCACTATGGCCCCATTGAAATGCAGTTGCTACAAATTTATGACCAGGGTGATCCCAATTACGCTTGTAGGCATGAGGCCGTAGTCTGAGGTGCAGAGCTGATGCCCATATGTTAAACGCAGTGTCTGACTTTTGCTCCAACATTAATTACAGTGAAGGAGCCATGACCAGTACGTTGCAGCTGGTTCCGTAAATTTTCTTTAATTTTGCCGTTTGAATTGGCTGAATTGAAGAAAATCATAAAAAGTAGTATTAGGGCTGATCAAGTCATAGCCATCTTACAGACACACCAAAGCTCTGGAGCCTGAGAGGGCCAAAAAAGGTCTCCCTCGGAGTGTAGTTATAGAGGGTGCAGAGGTAGAAGTCGCACCTAGGCCCTGGTGCCTGAGGGAGCCCTAGGCGTTTTGCAACATAAGAAGACCCCAGTATAATAAATGGCACATACTAGGTTGGGGCCCTATTACAACTTTTGCATTGGGGCCCAGGATCTTGATGTTACACCTCTGGTGTAGAGGATTGAGTATTATGATATGTCTGATTTATATAGTTGTTTCTATTGTATCCTGTAATTGGCTAACACTTCCCTTTTGCTGTCTCTTGTGTCACCCGTATTGTGAGCAAAAGGAAGTGTCAGCTGGCAGCTTGGCAGACCGTGTCAACGGTGAGCTGCAGATCTGAAGGAAGATGACTATTTACATGAACAGGTATGTACGACTCAGACGCCTCATTTGCCTCCACACTGATATGAATCATAGTGATCACGCTGCTACAAATATATATTTTTCCTGGTACAGAAAAGTGTGTTGTGACATCTCAGGGACAGGGAACTTCCTGCATCTGTGGACGAGAGGATCTAGAAGGAAAATAGAGACTCCGATGAAAATATCTGATGATAAAGACTTCTCCTTCTGGTTATTTGTGCTTATTTCTAAAAAAAAATAATTCCTGTTTCGAATAATGTAGGACAGAGTTAGGTCAGTAGTTAAAGGGCACAGTTTGTTTTTTACACAAATTGTAAAAATTTTTTATAGAGACATTGAGATTTACAGTGTTACAAAATATAAAGGATAAATCTTCCCACAAGTCTTTCAAATGGCAACATCTTGTGTTATTTCCTTATCTGCACTGACTGGGAAGGGCACTAGAGAAGAAGCTGGACATGACAGGTTTTGCTTCTACAGAGCCAGCTTAGTGTTAAATGGGTTCTCCCATCAGGACAACCCGTGTTTGTATGCCCTACTAGTGAATATGGGTGTCACCCCCTCTATGTGCTGGAGCAGAAAGCCACTGTAATACTACATTGCGGTCGCCGTCTAATCTCCCCCAGCAAAAGCACCTGTTTGCTGAGGGACTTGAATATTAAAGGGGTTGTCCAGGTTGGGTGCTGTTTTTTATACTGATGACCTATCCACAGGATAGGTCATCAGTATATGGTCCGTGGGCATCCGACACCCAGACCCTGCACCGATCAGCTGTTCCGGCTGCATCTGGGCGCCAGAAGATATGCAGGGATTGGTGCCGGAAGGTGATGGCTCCATACACTGTATAGCAGCCGTGATACAGTACTGCAGATCTGCTCCTTCTCAAGTGAATAGGAGCAGAGCTGCAATAACCCAGCACGGCCGCTATATAGTGGTCGTAGCCTTCTGCTTCCGGCACCAACCCCTGCAAGGCTCCCGGTGCCCGGTGGCAGCCGGAAAAGCTGATCGGTGCAGATCATATACTGATCACCTATCCTGTGGATAGGTCATCATTATAAAACACAGCCCCCAACCTGGACAACCCCTTTAAATGTAATACAGCCAGAAATGTGTAACCTGCATAGACTTTTAAATGTACAATTCTCTCACTGTGTGGGCAGGAATTTAATGGTGTTATGTAAGAGCTACTCTGTGTGCTCTGAGCCAATCAGATGACTGTGTGCATACTACTACCATACAAATTTTGGCTAGGGTGGATTACCATATCACGGGTGAAATAACTTAAACAAAGCTTTAGTTAAGTTTATAGCGTGGGTTGACACGAGGGTCGGCCACAGCTTTATTATATATATTTATTTAATTTTTTTTCTTGTTTTTCAATAATAAACAATTGCAAGATATAAACCCTATATACACATAACGATTTTGTTACCCGAATGGCAGCACGCCTATGGAAGGGCATGTAGGTCAGACCTTTCTCCAAACACCGCCTGCTGTGACATAGATATTGCAATACAGAAGAATGTAAAGCAGACAAGAAACAGTAAATAAATAGACCAATTCGTCCAAATACAAATATAATAAAACAGGATGTACAGATATACCATTTGTCTATATATTATATTTCTGATCTCTCTTTATTTTTTTGGTATTTCGTACATATATATATATATTGCTTTCTTAATGTTTCTTATATTTTGTTATTTTTTTTTATTATTCCTGTTTTTGTTGTTGTTTTTTTAAAATTAAAACATAGAGATAAACAGTAAATAGGGAGGGAGGGTGGGACAAGTGACGGCCAAAAAAGGGAGATGTCTTCCTGTCCTTGCCTTATAAATGAATGCAGGGAGGAGGGGGGTAAACCCGCACATGCCACCCTAAGAACGCCCTGTAGGAGGGGACCCTATGGTCCTATAGGCTACCCTGCTAAAGGGAAAAGGGGGAGGGTAAATAAGACATGCCCTAGCCCTACTGGAGCTAAATTAACCCCTTCCATGCCCCACAGTCATAGGCCCAGCGGCTAATACGCCTGAGGGTCTGAAAGTCTCCACTTCTGCTGCAACCCCTCCCCTCTCCTCCTCTCATATTGTGTCACTTAAACACTGAGTGAGAAATTGCAGCTGCATCCCCCTCCTCTCCAGCTTCTATTTAAGGTTTTACACTAGATTGATTTTTTTGGGTGATTGTGGAGGTTTTTGAACATTTACAGAATCTGCCATCAGGGAAAGGGGATCTGGAAGGTGAGGTAGATGCCACTTTCCTTTATTAAGATGTATTACAAATATTGATATAGTCACAGGTACTATTGATTTCTTCAAAAAAAAAAAATAAATAAAACAAATTGTTAGGACAGGTGCTGGCTAAGTAATTGGTTTATTATAAAGAAATAGAAGGTGATTTATTTTATGTTTAAATTTAGCATACCCTGGCCGAATCTATGTACATGCAGGTAACACCTTATCAAGATTTTGTCAGCTTTATAACAAATAAGGAAATTATTAGACAGTGGAAACTGAGGCAGTGACAGGAAGAGTAATCATCTAAGATTTGTTGGTTTGTCACGCACACGTTTTGGGGTTTGCTTCATATAAAGCCCAAATATAGCCAATAAATCAGACCACAGTTTCCTTTCCAGCTGGCTCGGGTCGGGAAATTAAAACTTAATTATAATTATGACAGAATTGGCAAATTCTTACAATTCTCAGGAAGAAAAAGTATTCACAACAGGAGGTTTGATTGTCAGGCAGACAAGACATTGGGCACAATTATGTGTGTAGTGTTTAGCCTAGGGGAAACAGGAATCGTCCAAGTGGCGATGTCATATATGGCAATGCACTTATTGACTGAACTAGATACTTCACAACATTTCAGATGGTCAGAAAGACACTTAAAGGGGCTGTCAAGTTTGGACAATCCTTTATTGTTAGAAGAGTCCCCAGACAATAGGCTGAACACATAGTATACTGCTGCTGTGACCCCCACTAATCTGCTGTGATCTGTGGGGTAACCTGGCAGCACGTGTTAAATTTCCCTGCAGCGCTACCACAGGTGAAATGATGTATTACATTGTTTGCATTTAAATCAATGAGCTATGTGTGTAATGCACGGACATGCCAGGTCCTCCAGAGGAAGAAACGCTCTTTGACACTGCTCTCTTCTCTGTCTAAAAGATGAGGGTCCAAAAAAAGAGAGCCCCCTCTTTTATCTAATTTATTAACTTATTTCATTGAATGTTCATCAATTTTCCCAGCATCAAAGCTATTAGGAAACCAGGTGCATAAGGCAATGGCGATCCATTTCTTTAGTACCAAATACTATTAGGGCTTATTCAGACGAACGGGATATACGTCCGTGCAACGCGCATGATTTTCGCGCGCGTCGCACGGACCTATATTAGTCTATGGGGCAGTGCAGACAGTTCCGGGATTTTTACGCAGCGTAAGTCCGCTGCGAAAAAGTCACGACATGTCCTTTCTTTGGGCGTATTTCGCACATCACGCACCCATTGAAGTCAATGGGTGTGTGAAAATCACGCATGCCACACGGAAGCACTTCCGTGGGACGCGCGTGATTTGCGCAACAGCTGTGAAAAGGATGAATGAAAACATCCAAACATCCAAACAGAGTGTCATAATGATGGCGGCTGCGCGAAAAGCACGCAGCCGCGCATCATACGGGGCTGACACACGGAGCTGTCAAGTGCCTTTTGCACGCGCAAAATGCCACCTTTTTTGCGCGCGCAAAATGCACACGCTTGTGTGAATCCGGCCTTACTCTGTTTCCCCTGAATACCTGCAGTGGTGATTCTAGCCATTTTGCTTCCTGAGGTAAAAAATTAGGTGGTGCCCTCTTCCCTAAATTGGAGATGGGGAAAGTGCAGTGAGGGACTGCATAACTACCAAAATGCTGCCGCTGCAGTCAGAGAAGAGTCAAGCAAAGATCTCGCTTTGCCTCATGTATGGTACACGCCTGCATAGCTGTAAAAATCTTGACTGCCTGTTGTCACCACTAGGGGACCATCTCAGATTGACTGATTTACAGAAATAAATATCCAGGACACTGGGAGCTCCCTTCTTCCAGCGTTCAGGTAGCTTCAATGACAGTAACATCGGGATATCCAGTGTGGGGGCATTTTATGGGGTCATCTCTGTAAATAGAAGGTGTGGAAATGTTGTACCTATTTTTTGTACTTATTTCAGATTTTTGAATGTTGGAGATCATGATTTTTTACCACACGATGGAATTGTGTTCCATGGTGACAAACTCTGTTGGCAGTGTATGGATCTGTGAGCGCTGGACCCGATCTCCTTCCCAGTAGACGCCAGCGCTCACTTCCGCTCCGGTCCGCTGTGTCCCGTAGGGTGCGCGCGCTCGTGCCCACTCTTAAAGGGCCAGCGCGCACATGTAGGAAATCATCATCATCAACACACATGATTTCTTAGACTATAAGAAGGCCCCAGCCCATCTGATCCTTGCCTGAGCATTGTTAGTATACCCCAAGTCTGTCTTGCAAATGGTCCCTTAGTGTTTCCCGTTCCAGTTGTTACCCGTGCCCTGTTACCCGTTCCTGTATCCTGTGCTGTGTTCTTGTTCCTGTGCCTACTAGTTGGAGTCGTGTCTACTGCACCTGAGTCATCCGCCACGTCCTGCATTATCACTGCCAATCCTTTGCAGGTTAGAGACATCCCTCCGGGGAGGACTTTTGTTCATTTAGAAGACAGGAGAAGAATTCTCCGATGGGGACACAGTTCTAAACTGGCTGGGCAACCTGGTGTTCGTAAAACCAGAGACCTGATTGCTCGTCACTTCTGGTGGCCCACGCTGCCCAAGGATGTCGTGGAATTTGTCTCTTCTTGCACGGTGTGTGCTTCTAACAAGGTTACTCACTCCAAGCCTGCCGGCCTCCTTCAACCTCTGCCTGTACCCAATGCCCCCTGGCAGCACATTGCGATGGACTTTGTCACTGACCTTCCTCCCTCAGCAGGATGCAACACTGTCTGGGTGGTGGTGGACCGGTTGTTGAAGATGGCACATTTTATCCCGCTGACCGGCCTACCTTCTGCTCCCCGACTGGCGAGTCTCTTCATTCAGCACATCTTCCACTTGCATGGCTTGCCCCTTCACGTTGTGTCCGATTGGGGGGTTCAGTTTACCACGAAGTTCTGGAGGGCTCTCTGTAAACTCCTGGATGTGAGATTGGACTTTTCCTCAGCCTATCACCCCCAGTCCAATGGGCAAGTCGAGAGGATCAACCAGATCTTGGAGAATTATCTCCGTCACTTCATCTCCTTACAGCATGATAACATAACAGCTTCTTCCATGGGCCGAGTTCTCGTACAACAACCACACAAGCGAGTCCACTACTTCCACTCCGTTTCACATTGTATACGGTCAACATCCTAGAGTCCCTCTTCCAGTGTCTACTACTTCTCAGGTACCCGCTGCTGACTCTGCATTTGGGGACTTCCTGCAAATCTGGCAACCGACCCGGTCCTCTATTTGGCTGGCTGTCAATCGCATGAAGCGATACAAGAAGAAGAGAGCCGCTGCAGTATCTTCCAGGTACCAAGGTCTGGCTGTCCTCACGGAACATTAGTTTGAAGGTGCCTTCATACAAGTTTGCTCCCAGGTTCCTTGGTCCTTTTGAGATTCTGCAACAGATTAACCCTATCTCCTATAAACTGCGGCTGCCTCCTACCCTCAGAATCCCCAACTCCTTTCATGTGTCCCTCCTGAAACCCGTGGTCCTGAACCGCTACAGCAAGACTTCCAGTTCCACAATTGCTCCCAGCGGTTCTTCTGATGTGTTCGAGGTAAGGGAGATCCTGGACTGCAAGACGGTAGGAGGAAGGACTTTCTATTTGGTTGAGTGGAGAGGGTTTAGTCCTGAGGAGAGGTCCTGGGAGCCGGAGGAGAACCTCGATGCCCCTGCTCTCGTTAAGTTCCTCTCTCGCTGTAGTCCCAAGAAGAGAGGGCGTAAGAAGGGGGATACAGTAGCGTCCATGGCCGCGGGCCGTCGGGTCCACTCACTTCCTGACGCCCGGAGGATTTTCCCAGGAGACGCCAGCGATCACTTCTGTTCCGGTCCGCTGTGTCCTGTAGGGTGTGCGCGCGCACGCTTGTGCCCGCTCTTAAAGGGCCAGCGCGCGCATATGTAGGAAATCATCACCATGAACACACATGATTTCCTTGACTATAAGAAGGCCCCAGGCCGTCTGATCCTTGCCTGAGCGTTGTTAGTATACCCCAAGTTTGTCTTGCAAATGGTCCCTTAGTGTTTCCCGTTCCAGTTGTTACCCGTGCCCTGTTACCCGTTCCTGTATCCCGTGCTGTGTTCTTGTTCCTGTGCCTACTAGTTGGAGTCGTGTCTACTGCACCTGAGTCATCCGCCACGTCCTGTGTCATATGCCACGTCCAGAGGGATTCGCCACGTCTGGCGCAACCTGCGGCATCTGTGTCATCCGCCACGTCTGGCACAACCTGCGGCACCTGCTGACATCCGCCACATCTGGCGTTAACTGCTGCACCCACCTCCATCTGTGCCAGAGCTGCGGCCACTGTCGCGACTATCCAGGTACCCTTGTGCGGGACTTTGTATTTCTGGGGTTCCGTGATGTTTGGCCAGATGCCTCCCTGCTACGGCGGTGCGGCCTTATGGGTCCACATACCCACAAACCGTGACAGGCAGCAATTACCGAGCCCATGCCCATATCTTTCAGTTTTCCATGGATTCAGAATCACATAGAAATCTTCATGGAAACATTCACCCGCTACTTGTTATTTCTTATTGTTCTAGCTGTCACAGTAGTTCTGTCATTTCTTCCATTGTATTTATGAACGAGGAGGCTCAGGATGAACGTGAGTGCTGTTTAAAACAGAAAACAATTGTAGCACACAATATTGTGTGAGAAAGTAAACCTTAGGCTTCGTTCACATTTGCGTCAGGGCTCTATTCTGACTTTCCGTCTGAGCTTTCCGTCAGAATGGAGCCCTGACTGACACAAACAGAAACCATAGGTTTCCGATTCCATCGCCATTGATTTCAATGGTGATGGATCCCGTGCCAATGGTTTCCGTTTGTCTCAGTTGTGCAGGGGTTCCGGCGTTTTGGTGGAATCAATACCGTAGTCGACAGTTCCCTTTAGTTATGAGAATCACAGACAGATATTTTAGAAGGCTCATTTACATGGAACAATTATTGTCACACAGAACATGATAATCAGTCGGGAGTCTGAGATAAAAATGAGATAATAGTGTCAATTTATTATACATGCAAAAAATTTATATAATCACTGGTTATGAGAACACTTTGGAATCACTTCGATATGTGAAAACGGGAAGTATTGCAATTGCAAGTTTGCATGCGTGGGTGGCAATTTCCACACGTTTTTGCCGCTGCAGCAATTTGCCGTTAGATGTTACAGTATTATGAATCGGATTTTAGGAAACTTTTATATTTTTTATACTTTATGGCCCTTTTAAAAATGTTGCTCTCTGCCATAGGAAACAGACAGGAGATGACCTCAAATCCATTGTCAGATGTGGCAGCTAACTGTGTAATGGCGTGTAATGACGAGTGTTGGTATGAACGCTCCTTCCCGATCATTGCCCTATGTAAATACGGCAGCGATCATCCAACAAATAAGCCAACGCTTGTTTGTCAACTGATCACATCTTTTATGCGGCCCAAATTTTTTTTCGATTGTCGGCAGCACATCTCCCCGTATAAACCAGGGTGTGAGGTCGATAAGCTCTATGGGGACGAACAATCGCATTAATGATCGTTGGTCCCCATACTCATGATCATATTTGATGCATATAAATGGAGCAAATAAATGCCGGCCGGCATGTTGTTATCGTCTATCGGCGCTCATTACCAGTCAGGAAATCTGTCCGTGTAATAGGGCCTTTACTGTAATCTCAAATCCCAATATGCAACGCTCATTTTGTATTCGAAAACAGAATTCCAAGAAATGGAGAAGAGAATATCATCAACACAAAATCAGTTCAAGATAAAGTAAGAAAAGTATTTACACAGTTGCTCATCACTAGATCTTAAAAGGGTTGTCCCATATGGCTGAAACCCCCTGTGATCAGCTGTTATAGTCGGGATGAAGCTCCAGGTGCCTGCATATAGTGGCCACTGCTGGAGAAATGGGGCATTACATGGTGCCTATTCAAATAAATGGGTGACCTTGTAATACATGGTTATGCTGAGTCCTCCAGGGTGGGAGAAACTCTTTGCGATGGCTCTCTACAATGGCTGATTGAGGGGTCCTGAGCAGGGGAACCCTCTCTATGACGTCCATATGCCCAATTAGAGCTTATGGAAAGGGGTGGTCCAAATGGGACAACCCAACTAACTTGAAGATGTTGCAAAAGATTGTTCAGAAGTGGAGTTTTCCTTTAAAGATGACTCTAAAATATATGGATAGCCTGGATTTGTAGAAATGCAACATAAGCCTGAGCCACCCTGCAGTCGGAAATATAATTTTAGGATTCTGAAGTTCTAAAATTTCCCATTTTCTGTCATTACTTTGGTATTTCTATATTACATTGCCCAGAGGGGTTAGTAGTTATTAGATTGTATTAATAGCTGTGGGCATGGCTTCTACCTTGGCTTCTTTCCTATTGGCTGTGCTAAATATTCGGGGTGGGTAAATTATACCAGACTTAGCCGCCTGATCACTGACAATGCCACCATGCCAGGACAACGATTTTGGGATTCACAGCTCCATCATCAGCGGCCACGTAGGTATCACTTCCAGCACAATATTATAATAGAACTTCATTATGTGATAAATTACACATGTAGCGATTTTCAATCCAGTGATTTAATTACCAGTAATCTCCACGGCTTGCAAATTTGTTGTAATTCAAGGGTTAATAGCACCCCTGAGTGAAAAGACTCAGCGAATTCATTAATTAAGGGTTAATTGGCATAATCGACAGTGGGGTGTCCCTATGGTATATACCGTATGAGGATTAAGGCGATTATGGGCGTGAGAATTTATATTTCCAGTCTGGGCATCGCTTTGGTAAAGTTTTGTGTTTATTTTTATATATGACTAACTATGAAAGCAATGCAAGTTATTTTGTTCTTTTTTATGTCCTGCCCTAAATTTCGGATAAACTTAATTACAATGGAGTTTATTCTTGGTTTAATTCTGTATAATCCACTCAGGCATTTGTGTAGCAAACTCCAGAAGGAATGAATGTTGTGCTGTAAATATTTAAAGGGATTGACCAGTTTCATCAAATTAATGTTATTTTTGTATAATTAAATGTTATACACTTTTCCAATATACTTTTTGTATTGATTCCTATAGTTTTTTTTTTTTTTTTTTAACAGCTCTGCTTGTTGTAATTCGGTAGAAACCTCTATTGTTTAATTCAAGTGGATAAAATTCTGTCCATGGTCATGTGATGGACACACAGGTGCACGGCTCGTTACAGGGTCATGTGATGGACACAGGTTCTGGGATCGTTAGAAGACACAACTTTGATACACATACTGTAACGAGCCGTGCACCTGTGTGTCCATCACATGACCATGGACAGAACTTTATCTACTGGAGGTAAATAACAAATTTTCCTACTGAATAATAACAAGCAGAGGACTTGAAAACCGAGAGGAAAGTATATTGGAAAATTGTATAACATTTAATTATACAAAAAATAACATAAATTTGCGGAAACTGGACAATCCCTTTAAGTCATTATTGTTATACAGAACAGTGTGATTATTATTAGTGATTGGTATAAATAGTTAGTGCCCCTCTACATATGTATGACATTCTCATGTATACTAATAGAGAGGGGAACAAAGGGTACAAAATCAACCCTCTCAGTGCTTATTGATACCATCAAATCCCCATCCTGGGACAGGAGGGTTCAGTACTTATTTACCCCACTTCCCTTTCATTGTAGATCAGTCACAACCAGGCCCCTACCCCTTAGGGCTCATTCAGACGAGCGTTAATCTCGTTGGTGTGTTGTGCGTTAAAACAATGCACAGCACACGCACCCATTGATTTCAATGGGGCTACTTACACATGCGTGAGTTCATACGCAACGTGTGTCCGTTGCGTGATACTCCCTGCATGTCCTATATTGGTGAGTTTTCACGCACCTAGTCGCCCATTGAAGTCAATGCGTGCGTGAAAACCACGGACAGCACACGGACGCACATCTGCGTGCTGTCTGTGTATTACGCATAAAATACATTGAAAAAAAAAAGTGCTTGCGAGTGCGTGAAAATCACAGACCACACGCAAAGCACACTGATGCAAAACGCAACGCACACGGACAGATTTACGCACGTTCACACAGCGGATTTTGTGCTCTACTATTTATTAGAGAGAACATTTAGGGTGCAAATATACAATACGATCCTTTGTGTGCTTTTGGCTCTGTTCACACTTGTGTCATGGTTTCCATTTAAAATGGAAATGAAAATGAATAGCAGGATCTGTAATGCGACGGATACCACTGCTTCCCGACAGATACCGTTGACTTACAATGGGTCCGTCTGGTCCTGCCAAGGAGGCGCCAACGCAGATGTGAATAAAGCCTCAATTGCTTAGATGTCGCAATACTGTATGTTGTAATTCAGTTATAGCAATATTGTGTGGCCTTATTTGTTGCTTCACCTTATTTATTCCTGCATCACATAGGGCTCTGCTGGTCAACTCTTTATTATAATATATATTTATTTAATGCTGATATTTGGCCGCATGTAATTCTACACTTCCCCTGCAGTGGCCGCTACTGATTGTTGGGTGTGAAAGAACTTGGACTCGCGTCGATCAGCTGATCGGCACTGCCAGATTTATTTTCATTTTATTTTTGTAAATGGGATTGTCTCATGAAGGGACTTTTTAGATTGTATAGATCCAAATGTATACTAGGCTAATGTATGAAGACATTGTAAATATATGAGATAGCAAGTTGCGTACGTTTTCTTACAGTGCCTGCTATGCTATCTGGAACCTTAAAAAATTTAGCATTCAGAACTTTACTAGGCCATATTTACAAGTCTCCAAAAGCTAGAATTTACACAACAGGTTTCCTGTCCCAGCCCTTTCGTTTATATAAAGGTACAAGACAGGGCTGCCCTCTGTCCCCTCTACTGTTTAACCTGGCATTGGAACCTCTGGCTCGTTACCTGGTCTCGTCCGACTTGTTTAGAGGCATCTTGGTGGGGAAAACAGAGGTCAAGGAAGCGTTATTTGCGGATATTATTCCTTGCGAATCCCTCACAAGATGTCCCAATCATTTTCCAGTCACTATATGAATTTGGGACTTACCGTATTTTTCGGACTAGAAGACTCAGAGTTTAGCAAGAATAAATCTTGGTAAAAAGTCCCTGCGTCTTATAGTCGGCGGTCAAAGGGACACGGCAGCGCCACAGATATGTAACATGGTTTCTGGGCCTGCCCAAACATTAAAATATTTTGGAGAGGGATCGCTTCCTTATTACAACAAGTGAGTAGCTTTAGGGGGGTCCTGGGCCCAATGGAAGTTCTTTGTCATCTGAAACATGATGGAGAACTTGATGATGTGGAGGTGACACACCTTCCTCCCATAGCACACGCCAAGCTTATAGTAGCAAAGCATCGTGGCCTTCAAAATCCCGGACCACAATTTAGTAATTCAAGGGATGAGGAAATTGTTCTATCTGGATAGAGCCGGCATCTTAAATTACAAAGATACACAAGGCAAGAAATTTTATTGGAAATGGAAGCTGTTTCTCGCATACGGGGCCGGCCCTAGGATAGATGGCGCCCTGTGCGAAATGATCTTTCGGCACCCCACCCCATCATTAAAAAAAAAATGCCCCATAAAAAAAATTATAATGCCCCTTTAGTGCCCCCATACAGTATAATAATAATATTTAATAATATATATTACAACCCTTTCAAGGACAAAGTATTTTGTCCTCTAATTGTGCCCACAGTATTATGCCACCTGTAGAACCCCTACACAGTATAATGTCCGCTTAGTGGCCCCCACACAGTATAGTGCCCCCCTGTAGATTCTGCTATATAGCCTCCCTTTAGACAGTGCCATAATCCCCCACCTCCTTTTTGTAGATCGTGCCATACAGCCCCCATACCTCCCCCTTGTAGACAGTGCCATACAGTCCCCCACCTCCCCCTTGTAGACAGTGCCCCCAAACAAAAACAAAAATTGTACTCACCTAGGCCCCGTTCCCATGACGAACTGAGTTGTTCCATGACGGGATCCTGTAGCCTAGTACAGAGTTTCCCTACCTTTTTGGACTTGAGGCAGCACTGGAAACATAACATTTCCTCACGGCCCCCCTACCAAAAATTGTTTTGAGAAAGACAGAAAACGGCTAAGAACAAGCACTACACTTGTAGGGTACGTTCACACACATTTTTTTGTAAGGCAAAATAAATCTGCCTCAAAATTCCTTCAGCAACTGACAGCGTTGTGTGACCTTTTTTTGGTGTTTTTTCTTAAGCTGTTGAAGCGAATGCAAAAGACACAGGAAAAAAAGCTCCAAAGGGGCGCCGCATGTATTTTCTGCCTCCTATTAATTTCAATTGGAGGTCAGAAGCGGAAACCACTTGAAGACCATCAGCCCCCCTCTCACAGTAAAATGACCATCAGCCCCCCTCTCACAGTAAAATGACCATCAGCCCCCCACTCACAGTAAAATGACCATCAGCTCACCACTCACAGTAAAATGACCATCAGCCCTGTAGGTAGCGCCACACAGCCTCTTTTAGGTAGTGCCACACAGCCCCTTGTGGGTAGCACCACACAGCCCCTTGTAGGTAGCACCACTCAGCCCCCTTGTAGGTAGCGCCAGACAGCCCCCTTGTAGGTAGCGCCAGACAGCCCACTTGTAGGTAGCGCCAGACAGCCCACTTGTAGATAGCACCACACAACCCCCTGGTACATAGCGCCACACAGCCCCCTGTAAAGAGCGCCACACAGCCCCCTGTAGAGTGCGCCACACAGCCCCCTGTAGGGAGTGCCACACAGCCCCCTCTAGGGAGTGCCACACAGCCACCTGTAAGGAGTGCCACACAGCCACCTGTAGGGAGTGCCACACAGCTCCCTGTAGGGAGTGCCACACAGCCCCCTGGTAGGAAGTGCCGCACAGCCCCCTGCTATGGAGTGCCGCACAGCCCCCTGGTAGGGGGTGCTGCACAGCCCCCTGGTAGGGGGTGCCGCACAGCCCCCTGCTAGGGAGTGCCGCACAGCCCCGCGGTAGGGAGTGCCGCACAGCCCCCTGGAAGGGAGTGCAGCACAGCCCCCTGGTAGGGAGTGCCACATAGCCCACAGCCCCCTGGTAGGGAGTGCCACACAGCCCCCTGGTTGGTAGTGCCCCACTTCCCCCTGGTTGGTTGTGCCCCACAACCCCCTGGTTGGTAGTGCCCCACAGCCCCCTGGTTGGTAGTGCCACACAGCCCACAGCCCCCTGTTTGGTAGTGCCACACAGCCCACAGCCCCCTGGTTGGTAGTGCCACACAGCCAACAGCCCCCCTGGTTGGTAATGCCACACAGCCAGCAGCCCCCCTGGTTGGTAGTGCCACACAGCCAACAGCCCCCCTGGTTGGTAGTGCCACACAGCCCACAGCCCCCTTGTAGGTAGTGGAAGGACTACAAAATGACCCTGTCGGACAATAGACAATAGACATTCAAAAAAGGACAACTGTGCACACAAAATACCCAGCTTTTCCGGCTATCAAATAAATGTGTGGAAATAAACTAAGATATAACTTTTATTTAGTCTAGCTAAAGGATTATCTTCGTTTATTTCCACACATTTATTTGATAGCCGGGAAAGCTGGGTATTTTGTGTGCTCCTGCACAGTTGTCCTTTTTTGTAGGTAGTGGCAAACAGCCCACAGCCCCCCTGTAGATAGCAAACCCCCTTCTTTCAGTATAGATAGCGCCACTGTAGCTCCCTGCTATGACCGTCGATTCCACTCCAGGAGAAGCTCCTGTCATCTGTATCTATGACGTCATTGGCTTCTCCTGTAGTGGAATCCCCGATCATAGCGTCTGCAACGCCGTGACCCGGGATTCCGCTTCAGGAGTTTTCCCTGATGTCACTGTCCATATATGGACGGAAACATCAAGCAGCGCTCCAGAAGCAGAATCCCCGGCCACACGGGGATTCCGCTCCTTCAGGGAGCTACAGTAGCGCTACAGTGGCGCTAGTAGATAGCAGAGCAGGGAGATAGCTCCCTGCTCTGCTATAGTGCCGTCGCTACCGCTATAGCAGCCGCAGCAGCTGCTAACCGCGCCACCGCACTGATGCCTGGTGCCACCGCTAGCAGCCGCTATGGCTGCTACAGTGGTAGTGACGGCCACTAAGTGAAGAAGCGCCCGGGTGGAAAGGCGACTGCAGTTAGTGTGTGTATCCCCGCTGGTAGTTGCAACGGCGTGGGGACACACACACCCGCTGGCGCCCCTCTTGCAGTCTGGCGGCTGGCGCCCTGTGCGACCGCACTGGTCGAACGTATCTAAGGCCGGCCATGCTCACATATCACTTCTCTACATCGGAATTACTAAATATAACTGCTCCATTCACTGGTTCATCTTGGAATCTTCTAGAAGACCTCAAGGGCACATTAGGGGTATTGAAACCTCCTCAAACATAGCAACAATATAGCACCCTTCTTTTCCATTTTACATATATGACATCATTAACATACTTTCTTTTGTATGTATATAGCTCCAAAAAGCTCCAGTTTCACCTCCCATACATGTGCAGCTGATTGCAGCATGTAATGGGCAGGGCTGCACAAATCCTGGGGCACTTTATATTTAGATATCGGTGCCGTTATATTTGTCGGCCGATATTTAAATAACCCCTTGAACTGTCAATGGGGCGTGTAACTGGCAAGGGGGCGTGTTACTGTGGCTGTGACACTGTCCAATCAGATACGGACAGTGTTACAGCAAGAGCGAGGATAGAGGAGAGAGTGAGCGCGCACGCTCTCCCTCTTCAGCTTTCAAGATCAGTCTTCTGCTGAACTGGCAAGGGGGCGTGTCTCTCATCTCTTCAGCTCTTGCGACAGATCAATCTTGTACTTTGTCTGCCGAACTGGCAAGGGGGCGTGTCACTGCTACGGACAGTGGAAGAGCTGAAGATAGGAGAGCGCACATACGCGCTCTCCTCTCCCCTTAGTGATGCGATCGTTAACAGCTCAATCATGCGTGACAGCGACACGCTGACACTGAACCTGTCAGTCCCGATAACCTGACGGATTCAGGCCTCAGTGCAAGATACAGCTGCTTAGTATACAGGATACAAAGCAGCTGTATCTCAAAAGTAAAAATATTTTTTAATAAAATGTATTTAGGAAATTGTACCAATCACACTGATGCACAATTTTATTTAAAAAACAAAAAACGATGTCAAAAAGTGTACATAGCCTTTGAAGAAATATTCCTCCCTGTGCTGTAGTTTAATTGTAGTTCCACTAGAGGGCACCACTAGTCCTTACTCTAGTCGGACTGTATTGAATACCTGATATATTTTTCTATACTGTTTTTTGTTTTTTTGCTATATAATGATATGAACGAAGCATAAAATAACGTCTTCATTATAACTGACCAGTACTGTTTCATTATCGTTAACGTGCATCTACGGTGACAAAACTGTTTGTTTCCAATGAATAGAAATCTCCTCCATTGGTTATTAAATGTATTGACCACGCTTCTTAATATTTATCCTTGATAACCATCATCAGTACCATCATAGCATCTCATAGTAACTGCCAAAGACTTACCTATGTGGGGTAATACTGGGAAAACTGGGTAACATCCCCCATTGAAGATGTATTGGCTACCATATTATCCACCCAGCTTTCTCAGAAACAGATAAAATTAAGGACAGTTATGCATCAGTGAGAACTGACACCTCTCGCCATCTGGAATGGTACCTGCAACATGAGACGGGGGGTTATTAATATTACACAATCCCTGTAATGATATGACAGGAATGTGTATTGTGTCAGATATCACTATACGGCCTGCTGCTAGGTGTCATACTGGGTCACTGTAAATCCCCGTGTCCGGTTTCAGGTACAGTCGGAGGTGCTATAAGCTGTGCCTACTTATGGAGAAGATGCCAATATAGGACTTGTGCCCACATGCACATTATTTTTTACTCCCCCTTTATTTCCTGTGAGTGGGTGTTAAAGGGCACAGGCACAAGGACATAATACTGCACTGTTTACATAGATGACCCCTTATTACTAGGGGTATAATTGCCCCTGACTCCTATAAACTTGTTATGGAGCCCCCTCCTCACTGTCATCCCCACTCAACCCCCCAAAAATGATTGCGCCTCTCCCACGTGTACCTATTTACTATATCTGTAGGAACATTTATGTTGATGATTGCTCAACAGGATTAATGACAAATTCTAGACATGATTCTTGAGTCATCGTACCCAAAAACAGCGCGAGCTTGTGACTGACCCTTATCTGACAGCACTCAGCAGATCTCACATCTGGCTCAGCATTGAGGTGTTGTACTGCAGTTCTCCGTGTCTGGCAGAAATATTATCTGAGCGTTTCCACAGAAGATGAAAAACATCACCAGTAAATATAAATTCTTGCATTTTTTAAGTTTATTGATTGCCATTATACCTCCCATAGGGATTGTCACCCAGCTTTTCCAGACTCCAGAATGGCAAATCAGCCTAGCACTAACTCTTTGCATATTGCTATTATTAATACAGAACTCTACAGAGGATTAATAGTATCAGCGTATAGATATTCAGTATTTGTGTACAGTGCCGGATAACCATCAGTGCATTGATTGCCAGGCGGAGTGCCAGGTTTGCCCAGGCACACCCTAATATTACATATCAGAAGTGATGGCCAAGTATGGATTTTTTTTTGCCATTGTGCCCATACATGTGCCGCTCATAGTGCCCTGATAAGACAATTTAAAGGGAGTCTATCACCAGGGTGTTTGTTAGGGCAAAAACATTACTAGACAGGTTCTACTGGAATGACTTATCCAGAAAATCAGCGAATCTGAGCAGTATTAAATGTAGATGCCCTATTTCCTGTGGCATACCTAGCATAGAGTCAGGGTACGCAACTGCTATGGAACCCAGGGTGAGGGAGGGGGAGCTGCAAACAGATCCATACAGTTCCCATTGAGTTCAATACTAGCTTTATAAATAATATATAGATTGCTCCCCCTAGTGGTTGCTTCATGCAGACAGAATTACATAATTTATCAAGTCAGAAAAACAGTCATCTATATAGCTATCTTATGAAATTAATCAGGACAGAACTTTAAACCTAAAATCAGAATCGTAGACATTACAGTTATTTCAGTGTACGTCCTGATTATAGCTGAGCCATTATCTGTAAAATATTGCTCATCATAAATAATATAGCGGAGCTGTCATCTGGACAAACACCCTCAACATTAACAGTAACAACTCCTCTAACCACCTGTTTTGATGAATGATTCCTTGTACAGGGACACTAAAACCTAAAGTCTATATTATCTTAATTTGTTGTGCAGGTGAGTGCTATCTATTGTTCACTGTCATCTGCCATTTCTGGGAAGTTACTGACTGTAGTGTTCTTCAGTGGGATTACTGAAAGTCCAGATAATTGTTCACAAATGCATCTTGGCCTCCGTTCATACCAACAGTGGGAACATAGCCTTATGAACACATATCCCCAGTTCTGGGACCACCATGCACTATGGTGGCATTATACTGAGTGTGTGGGGGCACTATGGGGGTATTATGCTGTGTGAGGAGGCCAATGGGGGCATTATACTGTGTGTGTGGGGCACTATAGGTGCTTTATACTGTGTGTGGGGTACAATAAGGGCATTATACTGTGTGTAGGGGCACTATGGGGGCATTATACTGTATGGAGGGCAATATGGGGGCATTATACCGTGTGTGGGGCACTATAGGGGCATTATACTGTATGTGGGGCACTATAGGGGCATTATACTGTGAGGGGATTACTTTTAGGACATTATACTGTGGGGGCACTATGGAGCATTATACTATGTCGGGAGGCACTATGGGGACATTATACTGTGTGTGGGCACTATGGGGCAGTATACTGTGGGGAAGCACTAGGGAGGAATTATAGAGAGTGTGGAGGGGCACTATGGGGGAATTATACTGTTGTCTGGCACTATAACGGAATTATACTGTGGTTAGGCGCTATGGGGGCATTATACTGAGTGTGGGGGTCACTATTGGGGGCATAGTACTGTTTGTATGGGGCACTATAGGGGCATTATACTGCGTGTAGGTAGGGGGCACTATTGGGATAATTATACTGTGTGTAAGGCACTATGAGGGAATTATACAGTGGGGGACACTTTGGGGGCATTATACTGTGTGGGGGTCTCTTTGGGGACATTAGACTGTGCACAAATGGGACTGGGTATGTATGGACAGGGATTGGTCGGAGTTAGAAACGCGGGTTAATGTTAAAAAAGTTGTCCCTCTTTACAATCGTTGAAAGTCGGAGTTATGTTGTTGTTTGGCATCTTCAATGGGCCGCTTATTCAGTTTAATGCCCCTTTCTTACACATGCGAGATGCAGTGAAATAATTGTTGCTTCCTGGGCGTTTACTGGAATAGTTGTGATGTAGATGGAGTAGTGCGGACGCTCAGAATGATTGGAAACACTCGTAATTGAACATTGTTATGCAATATTTCAGATTGAGAATTGTTAGAGTACACTGTGTTTTTATTGTGTTTATCTGTCAGATCACACTTCCTTCCTGACGGAGACAAACGTAAGAGTCCTGCTTAATTCATGTTACGTGTTTGTGTAACATCTGATCTCACTCCACGGTATCAGGAAGTCTTGTATGTAATAGAGAGTTCTCTCTGCTCTCAGATGTGCCCTGTGTAAGTGTTTATTCAAATCTCATCATCTTCTTCTCATGTTTTCCATGGACTGTTCAGAATCGATTGCTTATAATGCAGTGAAGTGGTGTTTGCATGTTTCCTATAACTATAAAATCATTGGGCTCATGTTAGAATGAACAGACCCTCTACAATCTGCCGTATGGGAGTTTTTGGGGTGAGAGGTCCCTTGCAGAAAGCAATGTATAGAAAGTGTGTGTTCACTCTACTTATTATTGCCTGTATAGCAACTCCATAATAAACTGTAAGGTAATAGAGCAGGATGGGGATAACCAATCCTAACCTCATACGTGACAACTCTCCCGGATAAAGGGTCGATCTCTCCAACTCCCAAAAGAGCAGGTAAATCTCCCGGGTGCCCACGTACTGACAAAATACTCACCTTTCCTCTTTTCCTCACTCCCTGGCGCCGCTTCAGATGTCATGGCCGGCGTCTGGACGTTATATACAGCAGTGCCTGGGAGTGAAGAGGACTGCAGGAACAGGGGGAGGGGATATTTGGGGGGTCTGTATTTAGGAGGTCTGGTCTAAGGTCTATATTAGTTTAAAGGTGTATGGGGTGTGAATTTATTTAGGGGTGTCTATGGATTGTGTTTAGGGGGTCTGGTCTGGGGCCTTGTCTATGTGTTTAAGGGGTCTGGTCTGAGGTATGTATTAGTTTAAGGCAGTGGTCCACAACGACCGGGCCGGAAACCAATATCGAGCCATGAATCATTTGGTACCGGGCGCGGTATCCGATATCCAGTATCCGCCCCGGTGGCCGCAGGGAATTCCAAGAGAAAAACCGCACCAAACTGTGGTGCAGTTTTTTGCCCGGAATGTCCGTTGCAGAAAACGGCAGCATTTAGCTGGCCTGGAAGCACGTTTCATTCCAGGAGACCGAGACCGCTGCACCCTGTAATTGGCTGCTGCGGTGGTCACATGGGTTGAAGCGTCATCCCAGAAGGACGGCCTCCTGGGATGTTGTTTCATACCATGTGACCGCCGCTACAGAATGTGATTGGCTGCAGAGGTTGATGAAATGTCACCCCAGGAGGCCGGCCTGGAGGAAGAAACACAGACTTCTGGGTAAACATAAGATTTCTTTATGCAATAAACGCAGCAACTGCTATTTGTTGTCGGTTTTACCTCCCATTGAAATAGATGGGGAAAACCTGCAACAAATAAGCAAATAGAATTGACATGCTGCGGAATAAAATTCCGCATCGCATGTCAATTTCTGAGCGTTTTTTCCGCTCGGCATTTACGCAGCGTGTGGATGACATCTGCTCTATCTCATCCACTTTGCTGTTACTGTATTATGCTGCAGACTTTCCAGAACTAATTCAGTTGCGGAAAATCTGCAGTATTTACGCAACGTGTGAACTGACCCTAAAATAGTTTTACTTTTTATTTCCATTTAATTGCAGTCTGCAGGGTGTTCTGTAATACGCGTGATAACACCCAGCCCCCCCCCCCCCCCTGGTCCATGGAAAAATTGTCTTGCATAAAAGTAGTCCTTGGTGCAAAAAAGGTTGGGGACCGCTGGTTGTTTAAGGGATCTGGGTTTGTATTTATTAAGGAGGTCTGCATTTAGTTAGGGGGTTTATAACGAGGTGGTCTGCGGTTTGTATTTGTTTAGGGTTTAGTGATGAAGGATATGCACTTTTTTCCGCTTTATATGGCGTAGTATGGGGTCTTGTCTTGTATAAATGAACTTATGTATGAAAATTATAGAAGCACTTTTTAGATTTTTGCTCAATTAAACCTAATATGGTATTGTTATCGTCACGGCGTTATTTGCATTTTTTTGTTCGGTTGCCATCTTTGGACCATTGTCTACTTCTCCTGGTCTCAGAAGAAGTGCTTCCTTTTATGTACCCATGCAACGACATGATGTCAAGGTAGGGGAGGAGGCGTTCAGCGAGGAGATCGGTGTACATTGACTAAAGGCCCTTTTATACTGGCCAATTATCGGGCAAACGAGCATTCATAGAACGTTTGTTGCCGATAATTGCCTTGTGTGAACAGGGCAGCGATCAGCAGACGAACGAGCAAACGCTCCTTCATCTGCTGATCGTATAGTTTAAAAAAAGTAAAATAATATCGCATCTCCGACATGATAATGTATGGGGACGTAGTGAGCGCTCGTCCCCATACTAGCTCCTTGTGACAGGGGCAAATGAGCGTCGATCAATGAGCTATCTCGTTGATCGGCGCTCGTTTCACCGGCCAAATTTGAACAATCAAAGTAACAATCGCTCGTCCCCATACATAACCGATCATTTCTCCTTGTGAAAGGAGCAAACGAGCGCCGATCAATGACCTGTCTCGTCGATCGGCACTCGTTTTCACGGCCCATATGGCGCATAAACCTGTATCAGGATTTGGACCCTATTCTGATGTCACTTCCCCTGTGGATGATTCTTTATGGGTATATATTATTTATGTAGACATCGGACAGACGTAAGCATGGAGAATTATAAAATATCTTGAAGTATATTGGAAGGATGTCGGCGATTAGGAAATTATTTAAAGAAAGAGTCCTTAATAGTATGCTAATGATATAGTAATTGCAGCCCGTTTCCCAGCACTTTCTATTGGGGTTTGGACATCCTGTAGTATAGTGTTTAGGTATCAGTGGTGTCATGATTTGTGTTTTAGTATCTGCCCCAGGGCCCGCAGTGATACAATGCATCAGTCAGGCCTATTCCTGGCAGCCGCACGTTTTTGTGAGTCACAAAGCAGCTGCTGACAAGCATGAAATTCATGCCGGCGTCACCCATCAGTCACATCAGTGCGGCCACAATAAGTCCCCAGCTGAGATTGTGTCACTAGGACAAGTTTGTACATAGTATTGTATTAGTGTATGAAACTCAGGAGTCACGGATGTGTTTTATTGTGTGCGCTCGGTCAGGCTGCCATCATCCACTGCTGGGTCTGCATTCCCCAACCAGTCCCCACTCCCAGCACCCCCGCCGATCAGATATTTTGAAGGGGCCCCTTCGTTATACGAGTCGGACCCCCACCGATCAGATATTGATGGCCTATCCTGAGGATAGGCCATCAATTTCTTATAACTGGACAACCCCTTTAATTATTGCTCTGTGTCAATGTCCCTCTAGGCACATCCTCCTCTTTGAAGGATTAGAAAAACATGGCTGCTTCCTTCCAAAAACAGCTCCACAACTGTCCACGGGTGGTGTCTGGTATTGCAGCTCAGCTCTATTGAAGTGAATAGGGCTAAGCTGCAATACCACAAACAATCTGTGGACCGGTGTGGCGCTGTTTTTGCAAGAAAGCAGCCATGTTTTCTAATCGTGGACAATACCATTAAATTGAACATAGACATTGGATGATTGTTGGCCGATCATGCCAAATTTGACAGGATCCGTTCACAAAATTATGTTGATATCCTGGTGGACTCTCAAACAAGGGTTTTCCCCTAAAGATAAGCAGCGCCAAAGGTTTCAAGCAATAGCTTATCTTCCGAAGCTTCATTGGGCATTGTGGACGCAACTAGGAATACCAAGACGGTGTCGGGGGAACCCCCAGGACAGGAAGACTAGAACAGGCAGGCGTAAAAACTTGTTGTCATTTCTACAATTGTCGGAGCCACGTAGTGGCGGATGCATTTTCCGATTAAAAAAACTGCATATTTTCCGTAAAATCCTAAACAATATAGGGTCGATTTATAGGGGTGGAAATCTGCATACAAAAAAAATGCAACCATTTTGCAGTGTGTGAACAAAACTGCAGTGTAAATTTGGCGCCATGGCGAAATTAATGGCGTGTCATTTGCGTGAAACGTTGACATGAATGTTGTGCTGTGCAGGTCAGCAAAACAGGTGAAGGGTGTCTAAAAAAAAGAGAACTGGAGTATTCTGTTTGTAAATAACTTCGCTATATACTAGTTGACAAAGGTTTACACACGGTGTTATTTTTGTATCTCCACAGATAAAACGCTTGGACGTGTATAGAGATAACACTCCCTGAAGTGAGGAAGTAGTCACTGGAAAATAGAAGTGAGACTGATGTGACATTATTATTATTGAAGCCTCCCGAACTATATCTTTAAATGGAACTATGATGCGGAGGAATACTTTTTTTTAACTTGGATTCTAAATTTCTCGATGCGCAGTGATCCGCAGCACTGAATGCGTTGCCTGGAGCCGGACAGCGCCCACTGTTCTTTGATTGGAAGGTTATCGAGTGACGTTTCCAACAGGAGGTGGGAATCTCTGGGAACGGTGGCTGGAATGGGACAAAACTATTCTGATCGCGCAGCCGACGCTGCTGTAGGCTTCTCCACTGCCGGAGAGTGGAAGAAGCGTCTCAGAGTCCGGAGGAGGCGGAGAAGGGAAGACAAAAGCCCGGCTGAGGACCCCACTTCTTCGCATAAGACGGAAAGGGGCAGAGGGCAGCCTCCTACTAGAAACAACCTCGGATTAAGTACAGTGCAGGGTATACAGCAGCCTGAATCAGAAAGCAGACAATCAACGAGTCTCATACAGGGAAGAGGACGCAGTGAACAGAGGTCTGATGAGAGTTGTAGTACTGTACCCAGTACAGTGCAGAGTATACAGCAGCCATATACTAGTCATAGCCTGACGTCAAGTACAGTGCAGAGTATACAGCAGCCATATACTAGTCATAGCCTGACGTCAAGTACAGTGCAGAGTATACAGCAGCCATATACTAGTCATAGCCTGACGTCAAGTACAGTGCAGAGTATACAGCAGCCATATACTAGTCATAGCCTGACGTCCAGTACAGTGCAGAGTATACAGCAGCCATATACTAGTCATAGCCTGACATCAAGTATAGAGCAGCCATATATTAGTCATAGCCTGACGTCAAGTACAGTGCAGAGTATACAGCAGATTGCTATAAATGTAGGTTCAGTGCAGAATTCACCTGGCCTCAGCACAGCGCAACGTATACCAGAAGATCCAAGACGTAGACAAGATTCTGGACTGGACTCGGGTGGGGAAGAAAGCCCATCATCCACTTGCCGGGCTACAGCACTAAGTACACAAACTGTTGCGGCTCCTGTCATGAGACTGGATGGGCAGGGTGGGCGGCTCAGAAGGGATATGTCCAAGTGTGATGCCGCCAATCCTGGAATGACCACAGGAAAAGAAAGAGTTTGGCTGGAAGACAGCGGGAAGAAAATCCTGGGGTCACCGAGTGACAGTCTGAGGAAAATTTTGGGTGACCCAGAGCACGCAGTTGAGGTGGTCAGCAGGAAGGGGGATACTTTGGACAATGTGGGTGATAACTGGAGAAGACTTCATCATCCAATGAACCACCATGCTATGATTGGAGACCAAATTTCTAAAAGACCCCCGTGTGACGTGAAAACGACCGAGAGGTGCAAAGACTTATCTGATTCACCTTGTGGTGGAGTTTTATCTCACGTGACCATCTCTGTAGCCCCCCAGTCTGGGACCGATCAGAAAATGGGATCAAACAGTCAACCTCATCCTTGCCCAGTTGAGGAACTGTGGACGAGTGACTCCGGAATTGGTGGCCTTAAATTAACCATTGCTCAACCGGATACAAACTGTGCCCCCAAAACCTCGCAAAGTGGTGATCACACCAGAGACTCGCTATTAAACCGCAGAGGACCCCCTTTCCTTATGAACTCCGATACCCACACCTATGCCATACCCCGACTTATTGTCACCCGAGATGTCAGTCCTAAGCGCTGTGTCCCACCTTCCTTGTCGCCCCAGTTCCATGAATCGGGCTTCAGCCTTGATGTTCCCTTCTCAGGTGAGGCAGAGTCGCCCTGCTCGGATAGCGGCTGTGGCGGATCCCCAGTGCCTTCTCTCTTTCTCCGCAAGTTGTCCAGTTCTTCTGGTCTCTCATCTGCTTCATCCTTTGAGGAATCTGAAGATGACTTCATTAGCAGCGATTTGGAGCCCAGTGGGTTAATGCTCTGCAGTCCTGATGAACAAGGAGCATCTGTAAGTATAGAATAAAGGTGGTCTATTGTGGACTGGGATGTTTTAGGAAGACTTTGTCACCTTTGGTCAAGTTTTCCGATATGAATTGATTCCATTCATTCTGTTAAACAGTAGTCTGTAAGCTGTGGCGGCTCACCAGTTACGGGGAAACTACAACTCCCAGCATGCCCTGACAGTCTGTGTCTGTAGTTTCCAACAGCTGTAAAGCCACAAGTTGCTGACCACTCCTGTGAGGTCTGAACAGATATTTTACGATATTACGCTATGCTTGGAATGATCTTCCCATTGGGCATAATTAGGGTGAAGTATCCACGGCGACTGCCAAGAAATCTCAATGTTTCTCTATAGGGGAAAATTTGTGGGCAACTTATGATGATCTTATAAATTCAGACCATGTTGGAATTCCTGCAATTTGTCCTGCGACTTTTTCCCAATTGGGAATCATGGCGAATAAGTCATCGTGGAGCCATAGCCTTATAGATATATGTAGCCACCTTGTTTCTGTTTTTCATATACCAAAGTATTCTGCAAATCGGTCCCTAATTTCCATATCTCAAGCACAATCGCTTCAAGGGACTTGTCAGAAGATAATATTGGTCTGATACTGCTAGTATGGCGCTCTTCTGCGTAGTTCCCACTTGAAATTGATGCTATTGCAAGCCATAGCATAAACAAGGGGCTACAGATTGCTTTCTATTTGTAGCGATCACTGGGTGTCCTCAGACCACCAGTGATCCCCATTAACCATAGGTGTGTTCCCATAATAGACTGTGGGGACGGAGTTAATCTGTAGATATTTCAAGTGAACAGAGGATCAGCATTCCAGAAGGTTACTCCATTGTATAACTTTTACAGTTTTCTTTATTTCTACAATACATCTAAAATAAAAAAATTAAGCAACTTTTTAATTGAGAATATCCTGTTTAGTGTATGCAGCTTCTATGCCGTTCTATGTGTCTCCATGGTTACAGACTACAAAAAGGATTATAATGTGCGTAGTCTAGTCCTGCAGTCGGTTAATCCACTCGCTCTTCCTCCTCTTCATGGGAGCAAGAAGCACTAGGCGGATGGACCCCTTTCCATAACACCGCAGTCAACGGTGGTCTGATGCTGAAGGGGAAATGCATTGGGCCATGGCTGGATGGCGAATTTGGCCGTAGCACAGGTCGCGCGTCTAAAGATTGTCTCTTTGCGACCCACAAGTTACCATGACCTCATAGTCTCGTGAAGTCCAGTGGATGTGGATTTCTTACGATTATGGAATCACGGCAACTTGCGGGTCGCCGAGCGATCACGTTAACTTTCATTGTGTGCGGTGCAGGCAGGATGAGGCAGCCATCTTTTTGGCAATGCGGCCAAAGACGCTGTGTAGCCCTAGACTTACTTGGTGTTCAAATAAAACCAATGGGTGACCATAGGCCTAAATGTATTAAAGGCCATACAAGTCTCGCCCAACATCTATCTAATTTTAATGGCAGCCCAGAGGTCTAGAAGGCCTCCATAAGTTATGAGACCCATGTGCGGGCAGCACCCTCTTTTCGTCTGTGCTGTGGATGTGTTCGGTCAGTTTGCATGTGGCATTGGGCTGAGTACAGCGTGTTTTGCTTGATAAGAATAGATATCCGTGGCTGGGTTTTATTGTCTGCTCAAGTTATTTACATGCTTCTAAAAATAAGCTCCGGAAATGTACCCATCCCTCACCTTGGACGCTATTTTCAGAGTTACTTGGAAAAACCTGTTCTTAAAACGTTGGGTGAGGATGTGTGAATCAGTTAATCCCTTTCAGTGGCACCCTAATCCAATGACACTTCTTGCTTACACGGGAGTAATGCCACCCACTCTGTAGTTAGGATGCGGTCAACACCTGTGTCTAAAAATGGCTTTCGGAATTCTCCACCTTTTTGTGATTTTAAAATCTTTTGGAAGCCTGTTAGTAAGTTGCATAAAGGCAATATTGATCTCTATGGTAAAGCTCATCAACAACCGTGTATCAATGGCAGCAACACTGGGAATTTTTTTATGTGAACCTTTCCTGATGAGTTTGCTACAATGTATCAGAGTAGGTGGGGAAAAAAAAAATTAGGTCAGGATGTAAACAAAAATCTTTCCATTCACTGACAACAACCAGAGATCTCAAATCAGTATTTTTTTGTTGTAGTTCCTCAACGTTTATCAGCTTTCTGCCATAACCCCTTCCTGTACAAAACACCAAATGTATGTAGTTTTAATAGGTTGCAACAAATTAAGACCCTGTTCATATCTGCGCCAGACTCCGCATGCAGCGCTATTTTGTCTAGAAAACAACAGATACCCGATTGAACCCATTAAAAGTCAGTGGGTAAAATACATCAAAACTGGTGCAAAGGAAAAGTAGAGTAGTTACCCATGACAACCAATCAGGTTGCTGCTTTCATTTTCCAAAAGGCCTCTGAAAAATGAGAGGTGGAATCTCATTGGTTGCCATGGGCAGCCTCTCCACTTTTCCTTTGCACCACTTTTGATATAACTCCTACAATGGGTTCTGTCGGGTGCCATTGGTTTCCGTCATTTGACGGATCTGGCGCTTTTGTTATTTTTCGTTATTCTATTCACATGACGGGACCGAAGAACAGAAATACAAACGCTGTGACTAGGCCAAAATCTCCTATATTACCAATATGATCTTCTCACGTGTATCTATAACATATCAGGAGATAATTTTCTTTGGATTTCCCCTTTGAGTAAATTGGTCTAACACGTAGTATTGTGAAGATCATTCATTCTGGATTGTCTTTTAGAGATATTGGAGGAAAACTGTTTAACAGTAAAATAATCTTAGTTGCCTATAGCAACCAATCACAGCCTAGCCTTCGTTTTTTTAACGTTCTCCTAAAAATGAAAGCTATGCTCTAATTGGTTGCTAATTTTCCTAAATCTCATTGGAGGAGATATATCAGCACTGGTGCAAAGGCAACCAATCAGATATCGCCTCTTATTTTTCATAGGCCTTTTGGAAAATGAAAGCAGCAACCTGATTGGTTGCCATGGACAACTACTCCACTTTTCCTTGGCTGCGGTTTTGATTACTAATCGTGTTAGGCCTTATGCACATGAACGTGTTTTTGCTGTCGCGATTCACTCGCAAATCTGCGGGTGAATTGCGGACCCATTCATTGCAATGGCACCATGCGCACGACCGTGGTTTTCACGGTTCTTTACAGAACCGCAAATATGAGCGGCAGAAACTCAGGACATGTCTTATTACGGCCCGAAAATTTGCTACGGGCTTGCCCGTAGAAATCAATGGGCCTGTGGAAACTGCGGATACACCTTGTGGAAGATATATTGTCGCTCCATTTTTTATATAACTTTTTTTTTTTTTACCCACAGTTTCCAGAATTTTAAGCAGTAAACTCTGCGTCAGGTGACTTAGGCTTCGTTCACCTCTGTGTCAGGGCTCCGTTCATGGGTTCCGTCAGACCTTTCCGTCAGGTGAAACCATGAACTGAACCCAAACGGAAACCAGAGCTTTCCGTTTGCATTACATTGCAAATGCTTTCCGTTTCTCACGTTCTGTAAGGTTTCCATTGTTTTGACGGAATCACCGGAAGCCTTACAGAACGGTGAAAAACGGAAACCATTTGCAACAGATGCGTTACCATTGAAATCAATGGTAATGCAAACGGAAAGCTATGGGTTCCTTTTGTTTCAGTTTTGGGTTCCGTTCATGGGTTCCCCTGACTGCAAGCTCAGACGGAACCCATGAATAGAGCCCCGACGCAGATGTGAAAGAAGCCTTACTCTGTTCTTTCTACCGCTGAATTCGTATCATTGTCACTTTCTCCTGTTTCCTGTCAGCTTCTGCTCTCATTTATTTTTTCGGCTTGTGGTATAATCGTGTTATTTTGTTACTGCGCTAGGAAGTCTCCGCTGATAATCCTGGGCAGCCCCCCTAACATAGCTCGCCATATACTAGGTAACATAGGTTTTGAGTTTTAGCTGCTCATTTTAATTTATTTTCGTTAAAGTATATTTCTCTGAAGTTGGGCCCATAGAAATGTATGCAATGGTACATTGTCCCCACAGGGGCGTAAGCCTTGTCCTTATGCTCTACTGGACTTCATAAAGGCGGGTCCCCCACTCGGGACCCAGCCCTCTATGAGCCAAAGTGGCGGGCTGCTGACAAGCAATGGCTCCGGTGGATTAGGGCAACTCAACTGAATGGCCGCCATGTAATATTACATTTTCTCTGCAGCGCCGCTGCAGGGGAAATGTCTTGCTGGCTGCGTTCTTGGGGGTCAGACCTGCGGTAATCAGATGTATGCTGCGGAGGCTTCCATATTAAAGGAATACTGCTGTATATATGGTGCGTTCTGATGAATAAATTAGAGATTTACCCCAGAGAAATCCAATCCCATCTTGTAAAAAAAATAAAAAACAAGTTGTGTAATGGTTTAGTAAAACCCTGCACGGTGCTGGTGCCCGTGACGTTTCCAGAGCCCGCCTGGACCCTGAACAGGTTTGCAGTTTCGTAATCTGGTTGACCACAATGTTTTCCATGCCGGGCTCGGGGCAGGGAGTTTTGTCTTTTTGAGTATTTGTTTTGTCTTTTTCTCTCCGTGCGCAATGTGTTACGTTAGAAGAATGCGTCCCGTCCATGAATACACCGTCATTTTACTGATAGCCTGTCTACGGGCCTAATGGTAGTTGTTTTGTCTGGATCTGCCCTTGAATTTAGACATTTGTCCTCAACGTTTCTCAGACAACTTCATTTTACTGCTTTTTTTTCTTTTCTTTTTTAGATGGAAATGCTGTAAGTTTGTTGTGGTGTTTGGCATTAGAAATAAAGGTTGTCTTATTTCTTCAGAAACCGCGTCACTCTTGTCCATAGCCTGCGTCTGATATTCTAGCTCAGGCCATTGCTATACCAGCCGAAGCCCATGGACAGGATTGGCGCTGTATGGGTGGGTTTATTTGTGGCGTAATTTTACAACATGGATTTGTCCGTAGCGAACATGCAGATTCTTTTGCAAATTTGCCACGGCATCTCTGCGGATTTCCCCCTGCATGCAGATTTTGCAATGGATTTTCTGCGAAATTACTCTTTCTGGGAAAAAATATGACATATAAAAAAATATAAATATATATAATTATTATAATTTTTTTTCCTTCAATGAGTCATTCAGTTATCTTTCTCTGCCAGGTTATTGCTTGTTCTATTCAGGTATTTTTTAGTTCTATCCACTCCTAGGATAGCTGGGTGACAGCCAATATGGCTACTATTAAACATCATGCAGGTGCAGTCAGCCAGCTTTCCTAAACGTCTGCTTTATTTTGCCATCTACCATTTGAAACCCTGGGAAAGCTGGGTAACCACCCTTGTTGAAAAAGTAGTGATCTTAAATTGTCACCCAGTTCTCCCAAAAAACAATGTCACTAAGGCTGGGTTCACACACACTATTTACGGACGTAATTCGGGCGTTTTAGCCCCGAATTACGTCCGAAAATGCGGCTCAAAAGCGTCGGCTAACATCTGCCCATTCATTTGAATGGGTCTTACGATGTTCTGTTCCGACGGTCATTTTTTTTATGCGCCGCTGTCAAAAGGCGGCGCGTAAAAAAGACGCCCGCGTCAAAGAAGTGCTTGTCACTTCTTCAGACGTAAATGGAGCCGTTTTCCATTGACTCCATGGAAAAACAGCTCCAATTACGTCCGTAATGGACGCAGCGAAAGACGCCTGCACATGCCATTACGGCTGAAATTACGGTGCTGTTTTCTCCTGAAAACGGCACCGTAATTTCAGCCGTAACGGACGCTGCCGTGTGAACATACCCGAACGCTCTGTTCACATTAACGTCCCATTATCAGTCAGATGCAGCGACGTTAATGACGGTCACCACGACGAGACTCGAAGGACCCCATTGTAAGTGAGTAGGATGCGTCGGGCGCTGGTGTTATCCATAGTACAACGGATCTAAATTCTTCTAACAGTCGTGGATTCTGTTCAAGTGTGAACATAGCCTAAGGGTGGCTTCAAATGCTACGATAATGTGTGCGATTGTTTGTTCCATGATTCCCGGCCAATAGTGAAGGAGGTTCGAGGCGAGTATTTACATGTAGCTATTATTCGATATTTTCGATCACCACTGCACCGTGGTCACGTGGCTCAGTAGGCGTGGGGAAATAGACCAGGGTATAGACCCCGATACAAGGAGGTCATGTATTGATATGGGCTATTTCGGTCTCCACTCTATTGAATGGAGTCGGCATGAATTCCTTAGTTCTGTGTCAGAAATTCCTGTCTCCCTGAACAAACAGCAGGGTGTGATCTCCCCACCTTCAGGGGAAGCGACTGATACGCCAACATCTGGTTCGCCAGGTCTAGGAGACCAATGCGTCCATGTTAACCCTTTACCGGCTAGTGTATAGAGTTGGTCTTTGGGCAACATCTAGTTAAATTCATGTACCAATTCTTACCCTAAGCCTATGCTCCACAACCCAACCAGAGATCAGATTGGAAAAAAAAAAAAAAGTTACATTTTTCTGTTTCTTTCCCCCATTAATACCATCCTACCAGTTATGTCCCCAGTGGGCACTCCCGAAAGCCACTGCACATGGTGCAGAGTAAAATGTTTGGGCGCTATATAGGCTCCGTTACTTGGCCACTGTGTATATCGTATAAAATATTTACCTTTTTTATTTGCTGTTTTAGAGTTTATATGTAGCTATGATTTTATGGTCCAAAACTGCATTCACAATTCTTATGGTACCCATTGGAAACCATCAACAAGCTAGACCACATTCTAACGGAGCTCCAACAGAATGCAGAGATTTCAGCTCTGAAGCCTTTCAAATTGTGAATCCAGCTTTGGACTTTGCACACAAACTGTAACTCCGTAACATTGCAAGATAAATATTGCGTTGTATTTACAAAGTTTCTTGACTTTTTATGTCGATTAAATCTTTATGTAACCCGTACAATGATGGTCATATCGGTAGATTAGATTTATGGTATTCCCTTGATACTAGTGAATTATCTGTGTATTGGAGCATTAGCTGCAACTTCCGAGTCTCCAGCTGATGGTCAACCACCACTCCCAGCATGTTTTACCAGCCAGGTCTTGCTGGGAGTTGTGGTTCTTCACCAGCTAAAGAGCAGCGGGTTGCGGACCTCTGTGGGTTTTGTCTGCAGACCTAAGTTGTTAATTGAGTGTGGAAATATCAGTGGCTTAGATTCCTCGCACATCCAGAATAAAGATGTGCTGTATACTGAGTGTCTGTAGACGCCGGTCTGGTCTCATAATCCAGTTGTCCCCGGATGCCTCTGAGAGCAGCGGTGCACATGTTAAGCTGCCTTATGCAAAGCGTTATCTGTCTCCCTGCGAGGAGTTAATCTTTTAGTTCTCATGTACGTGGACTGCGAGCACTGCGGACTTACCGCTTCCAGGTGACACCATTTATTTCTTTATATTTGGCAGCCAGTGAGAATTTACTGCAGTAAAATGTTCTATGCCACATATAAAGGGGCTCTCTAGCGTTATATTACCATGGCTGAAATAAGAACACGCCAATTATTCTAACTCCGTAAAATTTTATCCGCAGGGTTGAGTCACGGAAGCAGTTTTTTTTTAGAGATCTACTATAGGTAGCTGTCCCTTTTTTTTGTCTATCTGTATATCCAAGGGCTCTTAGCCTGAGCCAAATTTTATTTTCTCAGAACCGTCTAGGGCCTCATGCACACGACCATAGTGGTGTGCACGGGCCGTGGTTTGCGGCTCGGATGGCCGTGGATTGTGACCCGCGACCACCCGCAAATCACGGGCCGTGCACATTGTTGTGTGCATTAATTTTGACGAGCCTGTACTGCAAAATTAGACATAACGAGACATGTTCTATCTTTTTGCGGTTCAGGCTCCAGGGCAATTCACGGACTGTGGAAACCATGGTCGTGTGCATGGGCCCGTTAGCGGGGGAATTGCGGCTGCAAAAATAAGTTTGTGTGCATGGGGCCGAAGGCTTTGTTCACACTTGTTGATGGTGGCCCGTTGGGGTTTCCAGTCTTTTTGTAGTATGCAACACTATTCTTGCCGTCTTGAATACTGGAAACCTGACAGACCCCATTACATCAATGGGGTCCATCAAGATTTGCTGGTTGAAAACCGATCCAGCACAGTTGTTAGGGCTCCGTTATAAACAGAAGCTCTGAAGCTAGGGGAACCGAGCCTGAATGATCAACAACGGTCTGGAAAAATCCAAATCTATTTTGTCAGCAAAGTGGAAAGATTGAAAGGCCCTATATATAGGCTTGAAGCGGGGCCTTAGAGATTCTGAAAAAAGGTATCCAATAAAGAGTACCTCTCTCGTTCTAAGGGTATGTTCACACGGCCTATTTACGGACGTAAATAGCGCCTCAATAGCGCTGACAAACATCTGCCCATTGAAAGCAATGGGCAGACGTTTGTCTGTTCACACGAGGCGTAAATTTACGCGCCGCTGTCAAATAACGGCGCGTAAATAGACGCCCGCGTCAAAGAAGTGACCTGTCACTTCTTTGGCCGTAATTAGAGCCGTTATTCATTGACTCCAATGAATAGCAGCGCTAATTACGGCCGTAATTGACGCGGCGTTCAAGCGCCTGCACATGCCGGTACGGCTGAAATTACGGGGATGTTTTCAGGCTGAAACATCCCCGTAATTTCAGCCGTAACGGACGCCCTCGTGTGAACATACCCTAAGGGGCTAAGCTGCAGTACCCAACACAGTCCGTGGACAAGAGTGGCGCTGTGTCTTGGGAAAAGGTCCCTTGTATGTGGTCCTAGCAAAACCCTTTATACAATCCCATTTACGTCTTTTCCATTCCTACTCGGGGCTACACAGCGACTTTGAGAGCCGCGTGTCAACATGGTTTCTAAGTTGTTCATTTGTCACTGTTGTATGTAAAAAAATGTCCTGCAAAAGTTGTCCGATGCAATGCGCAGGTTGTTTTTTTTTGTTTTGAGACATACTTTTCCTTTTGAGTGTGTGATCTTTCCTTGTATACCTTTTACATCTGGTTCCTTTTATACAAATGACAGGAAGGAGAAGATCCACACCATGGTCTTCTTATGGCAGAAGATATTAACATGCTCATCTCCACCAAGAGACCGGTGTTAGGGCCTGTCCACATGTAACGGAATTGCTGCAGAAACTTTCTGCAGCAATTCCGCAGAAACTGGCAGTAATTCCTCTGCGGAAAAACCGCACCATTTCCTGTGTTTCTTTTCTGCAGAAAATGGTGCGTATTCTGCGGCATTTTTTTCAATGTTGTGACATGGTGATCTCTCCCCTGAAAAACGCAGCTATTGGGTCCACGTTCCGCAGCGGGTATTGACATGCTGCGATACGACATATACGCACAGCAGGTTAATTTTTGGTCGGATTTTCTATGCAGCGTGTGGATGAGATTTGTTCAATCTCGCCCACTTTACTGCTACTGTATTCTGTGTATATTCCGTCCGCGATTCCGAATGGAAAATACGCAGAAATTCCGCTACGTGTGGACAAGCCCTAAGGTGTAACCTTGCAATTTTTGGATGTGGTCCCTTTGAGGTCCCTACATTCAGCTTCTCCATTTAACCCCCCCCCCCCTTCTCTCTCCAACCTCTGACCTGTGTTGGCTCTCTCCCCTGGTCACCTCTCTCCTTGCCCTGTGCTGGCAGGTCCACAGGTCATTTACCTGAACTGGCAGCTCTGCAGGAGGTCAGGGGTTAACCAGTTACACCGACACACTATTTTTTTTTCTCTGCTGTCATGGAAAAATTCTCCTGGGGGTTGCAGTTACTGAGCAACTTTCCAACGTCAGCACCAACCCCTCCCCTCTGCCAGCGATGATTGTGTTTTCAGAGAGCACGCTGTAGCGGAGACCGGTGTAAGCGCGGGGTATGTCCTGGTAACGTAGACTCTCTACATCTTTCACAAGCGGAATAAGTCCTCGGACCAGTCCTTTATAGTGAGTCATACCTTTATAGTTGTGGTCTGCAACCTGTGAGTCTCCAGCTGTTGTAAAACCACAACTCCCAGCATGCTCTCAATGCCACAGGCTGGGAGTTGTCACCTTACAACAGCTGGAGAGCCACAGATTGCAGAATGTTGCTTTTAAAGCGTCTCGCGATATTACTACTAATACCAATGTGTTGGTTACTAATGGGTACTTTTACCTGTTTGTGTGCTGGTAATGGGGCAGAGGACTTTGTACTTCTTTGTAGTGTTTGGTTTTAATACACCCCAGTGCTTCTCGGTCTGTCCAGAAGATTTTGTGTGCCCATGACATGCTACCTACTATGTACCTACCTACATGGACGGGGCTCCGGTTCTGTATATAGCAGTGCATTTTGTACCAACGTGCCCGCCACCCGTGTATTTCACGCAGGTTATCCTGTACCTGGCCGTCGTGTGACTGTGATTAGTACAGTTCTGCTTATAGAAAGTTCTATATACTTATAGAGAAGTCTTGGATAGAACATGTGCCGTACTATAAATTATAAAGTCACTCTCCCCTTATGCAGGTTTGAAGCCAGATTACGATGCTATCAGACAAGTAGTAAAGGGTGATCCAAATTATGTGAACCCCTGTGGTCCCACTCTAATAAGCGTGAACGACAAAAGTGTAGCGTCATCCACTTCTAAAAGAGTGCGGCTAATCTGGCTCGCACATTCTTTTTATAGTGGCGGTCACAAGAAGGTTGCTGGGAAAAAATCAAAAACTCTATTTTTTTTTTTTGGGTGGGGGATTTAAAACTTGTAGCCGGATTCCTTTTTATGACCAGTATCCATTCCAACGTGGGCTGGCAGAACTCAAAACGAGTGGAGAAGTTCTCAAAGTTACTCTCTCTTACTCTCTCTCACTCTCTCTCACTCTCTCTCACTCTCTCTCACTCTCTCTCACTCTCTCTCACTCTCTCTCACTCTCTCTTACTCTCTCTTACTCTCTCTTACTCTCTCTTACTCTCTCTTACTCTCTCTTACTCTCTCTTACTCTCTCTTACTCTCTCTTACTCTCTCTTACTCTCTCTTACTCTATTACTCTAGCATCTGTGGTGTTATTGGTCTCCTTCAGTAGACAGGGGTATTGGCTCTTCTATCCGGCATATGAGTAGACCTTCAGCTGCTAGAACTCATACTGAACTCATTTTAACCTATCAGGCCCTTTAAACAATAAACCCAATGACTTTTTTTTTGCACAGATTTAATGCCACGTCTCTGGTGCCAGCAGTGGGAAGCACCATCTGAATGACATGAGCTCTGGGTGTGTGAATTTTCATTATGCACTCATTGCCCTCATTATTAAAATCCGGTCTGTTACTGATTCTGGGAACAGATTGCAGGAGAGGTCGTGGGGCTGTCTCCTGTCTACTTTGTGTTGTCCCCCCGACAGTACATTGTGTTTGAAAATGCTTCATGGGTGGTCCTAGGAAAACGGCTCAATAATAATTTGGGTCCAAGATATGAAAAACGTGAGTTTATTTAGTAGATTCTATTAACTGTTTATCAGATTTTGATGATTATCACTACCAGCGATCAATGATTGGTATCAATCTTCGTGATCACCTGTCACATGACATTAAGGGTCATGCCCGGTTATAAATAGAAGAACTTGAAGTCAAAGCAGAAAGTATAGGCTCTTGCATATGACTGAGTGCCACTCGGGCCGTTTTTCGCAGCATCCGAGTGGCCCCCGATAGTTTTCACGGACCCATCCACTTCATCCATGGATCACGGACGGTACTTGGGCAGCACAAACGGTCGTATACGGCAGACATACGTTTTCTAGATTACTTAGTTTTAACTAGGGAACTCAAAAAGACCTAGTCTAGTTCACACGTCATATGGCCATAGACCTATAGGATAACAGTCTGACAACGGTTCTTCCCAGTACCACCGTTTACATGCAAAGTCAGCTCATGTATGTTCTACTTAAGGGCTCGTCCACACGTAGCTGAATTGTGGATGGAAAATACGCAGCGGAATACAGTAGCAGCTAAGTGGGTGAGATATAACAAATCTCATCCACATGCTGCATAAAATTTCCTTGCTGCAGAAAGTGGACTGAATTGCTGCGTTTTTCAGGGGAGATCTCCCAGCGTTGAAAAAAAACGCAGAAAATTCAGCACCATTTTCTGCAGTAAAAAACGCAGGAAATGGTGCGGAATTAGGGCTTGTCCACATAAAACAGAATTGCTGCAGGAAATTTCTGCAGCAATTCCGTCGAAAGTTGCAGACTTTCCGCTGCTGCAAAAAACGCACCATTACTTGCGGTTTTTACGGCAGAAAATGGTGCGTATTTTGCTGCGTGTTTCACAATGCTGGGAGATGGTGACCTCTCCTGAAAACCCCAGCAATTCTGGCCACTTTCCGCAGCAGGAATTGATATTACTCACCGCAGGTCAATTTCTGCACAGAATATTTACGTAGCGTGTGGATGAGAGTTGTTAAAATATAGCTAAACGTTTGACAAACTTCTGTCATGTCATAGTAAGCACTGAGATCCCACCAATCGCTAGAACGAAGCAGCTGAAGTGCTCGTGTGAGTGCTCAGCCGCTTCGTGTCCGGCTTTTTCCGGAAAACTGATGTATCGGAGTACGGGCTCATAGACTTTCTATTGAGTCCGTACACGATACATTTATTTCCGTAAAAAGCCGAACAGACAGGAAGCGACTGAGACGTCACACGAGCGCTTCAGCTGCTTCATTCTACGATTGGTGGGGGTCTCAGTGCTCGGACCCCCACCAATCCAAACTTCTGACATGTCACTATGACATGTCTGAAGTTTGTCAAACGTTTCGCTACACTTTAAATCTCATCCACTTTGCTGCTACTGTATTCTGCTGCATATTTTCTGTCCGCAATTCCGCTGCGTGTGGACGAGCCCTTACTGCTAGTTTCTGTGGAATTGCTGCAGAAATTTCCTGCGGCAATTCTCTTTTGTGTAGACAAGCCATAATAGAGCATGGGGAGATAAGCGGCGCCAGACATCCTCCCAACAGTAGTGCTTCGCATATATGGTTCGCTTCATTTTATTCCTGACCTATAATAAGCACGTAGAAATACCTAATACAATAAACCGGCTTCCCATAGTTTTTACGCTGTGCCTCTTTATTCCATACGCCGTACATACTAAACTGATGAATGGGTAGATCTGCTCAGGGAACCATTGCATGTACATATAACTTGTACTTGGCTCGTTGAAGCGTAACATGCAAAGAGCAGGTTTTCTCTATATGGTAACCACAGGACCCTGGGGACCTTACAGAGGTAAATGTCATTATATCGGGCGCGTATGAATGGTACAGATGTGCATTAGCGGGCACGTTGTATATTGAAGGCCCTGGCACGTTAGATCACCTGACGGTCTTACATGAAGGATGTGGCATGTCTCTGCAGCTCTGCCATGTTGTTCTGTAGAGGTGTGCAGCGATCCTGTGTACATCATGTTACATCTCTGATCATCTCGCTAACCTCTAACCACAGGCAGGCCGCAGTGGAAACAATCTGTCATAATATGGAAGTGATGTTCAGTAGGAAGGAGGCGCTGAATCACCCGTCTTTGCAGTTTATTGGCTTCTTTATGAACGGTTTGTGTGCCCTGAACTTGCTCGTCGTGTTATATTGGTGGAGGTTATGTCTGACGTTCAATACAAAAAATTGCAAAATCTGTGACTAACCCTTGTGCAAGCCGAAACTTGAAGTTGTGCTTCTGTATGGCGTCGGCATCCCATAAATAATATGCTATGTACAGAACGTCTCTTTTTGAGGTCCGTGGAAAGAAATCTCTCCTTGGTACTTGGGCTCCCAGCTAAAGCTTAGGTGCCAAGAATCTAGATGGCCATGAGGGGGTTGTAAAGCTCTGACACAGAAGATGGGTGGGGACCGGGTGGCACGGAGGTTTGCAACAAGTCTGTGCACCTCCGTGCATCGAGATGTAATCCTCTATATTAGACATGTAGGAATCTGTATACACCCATATAAAGGTTCACATGAGTGGGGGTGGAGGTTGATTTTCCTCAGGCTACATGTTTTTTTTACAGGTACAAAACCGAGATGAAATTGTTAGCGTGTTAGTGCAACACTAAAGTGCATAACCGATGTATATATCCACTATACAACTATTTGGTAGAAGTCCATGCCAACTATCAGAGAATGTCACATCTAGGCTTTTGGGACATTCAGTTGGTCTGCACAAAGCCCAGGATCCACATGGCCAGTGAAAGGCCAGATTGGCTACTGGAACGGTCCTACTGGCTCCTTATAGAGGACCTGTCACTAGGACATATAAGTTGATCTGGTCAACTGACCTGAATAACGCTTTATCCCTTTTTTTTTTTTTCTGGGCCCCCCTGTTCTAGAGATATGGCCCACTGTTGTGTTGGCTCCCTATAGGCTAATTTGCGGTAGCTAGCCAATGGGGTGGAGCTAGCTTCTCTGCGCCTGATGCTGACCAATCAGCGTGAAGCAGCTTGAGGGTAGTTCATGCCCTGTTGGCTAACTACAGCAAAGTGGCATATAGGAAACCAACACAACAGTGGGCCATATCTCTGGAACGAGCGGGTCCAGAAAAAAAACAAAAACCGTGCTGGAATCGGAGAGACAGCACTTGTCAGGTCTGTAAACCAATTCAGCTGCTATAATTTAGTGACCGGTCCTCTTTAAGTCTATAGTACTTGTTCCTTCCATGATGGAGAGCCATGCTGACTAGCTGTATTCCATCCTCTTACGTTTGGGTGTCTTACCCTCCTGAAATTTCCTGCTCTGCATTATATACTCTAGACAAGCTCCAGTTTTGGACTTTCTGATTTAAAGAGGCTCTGTCACCAGATTTTGCAACCCCTATCTGCTGTTGCAGCAGATCGGCGCTGCAATGTAGATTACAGTAACGTTTTTATTTTTAAAAAACGAGCATTTTTGGCCAAGTTATGACCATTTTGTATTTATGCAAATGAGGCTTGCAAAAGTACAACTGGGTGTGTGTAAAAGTACAACTGGGCGTGTATTATGTGCGTACATCGGGGCGTGTTTACTACTTTTACTAGCTGGGCGTTCTGACGAGAAGTATCATCCACTTCTCTTCAGAACGCCCAGCTTCTGACAGTGCAGATCTGTGACGTCACTCACAGGTCCTGCATCGTGTCAGACGAGCGAGGACACATCGGCACCAGAGGCTACAGTTGATTCTGCAGCAGCATCGGCGTTTGCAGGTAAGTCGATGTAGCTACTTACCTGCTAACGCCGATGCTGCTGCAGAATCAACTGTAGCCTCTGGTGCCGATGTGGCCGACACGATGCAGGAAGTGAGTGATGTCACAGATCTGCACTGTCAGAAGCTGGGCGTTCTGAAGAGAAGTGGATGATACTTCTCGTCAGAACGCCCAGCTAGTAAAAGTATTAAAAACGCCCCGATGTACGCACATAATACACGCCCACTTGGACTTTTACTTTTAAACACACCCACTTGGACTTTTGCAAGCCTCATTTGCATAACTACAAAAATGGTCATAACTTGGCCAAAAATAAAACCGTTACTGTAATCTACATTGCAGCGCCGATCTGCTGCAATAGCAGATAGGGGTTGCAAAATCTGGTGACAGAGCTTCTTTAAGTGAAGCAGACCTGTGAATCCATATTCTAAACGGTGTATAGAAATTTGTTTGTATTAATTTTTTTTTTTTTGTGGTTTCCCGTTCTTGGGCTTGGTAGACAAGAAGGTGACGGCGAATATATTTCGGTTTCTATGGTTAAACTATCAGCAAGTGTATTAGTAGAAAGTGCAGAAGACCGAAAGCAGTAAACCATGTCGAGATCTCAATATTTGTAACGGTGAGATTGGCCAACTGCTTAGCTCCACTTCTGCAGAGCAAAGACCCCCGGCCCCTCCACACTACCTGTCTATACCATCCGTCCCGATCTTCACCGTCACTTCTAATCTTCATAACCTGCAAATATTGAATTTGTATCCAAACAATCATTTAAACTTTGGCGTCAGATTTCTCTTTTTATTTCTATCAGTCAGCAAACACAGCCGTCTCTTTGTCAACATTTGCTAAACGATGCGTGCGGTAAGATAAGAAGTGACATTGTATTATATAATGTGGATCTGCTGCGCACACACTCTCTCTCCAGTCCCTCTCCGGTGACAGATCTTTGCCCATGAATCAAGTGAATATTGTTGGTAAATGCAGTCCTCTCTAGTTTTTAATTTTGGTGCTCATGCCAACTACTTGTCTGTCCAGATGCGAGTCGGGACAAGCGTCCGAGAGACATTACGGTGCGGCGTGCGGGCCGTCTGATTTGAGATTTAAAAAAAAAAAGTTACGTATAATTTATTTCGGCTTATTCCTGTTGATCCCCCAGCACCAGAATGATTTTGCCCGCTACTTAACCATCCAATCTCGGATACCAACCAGTTGAATTCTTTGGATGTGTTTTTAAAAAAAAATCCTTGATCGTAATCATAACCTGTATTTGTCAATCTTCCTTGGGATAATTGACATTGTGTTCATGGTTACATACCCTTGATAATGTTACGGTGACCGTGGCACCACAGTTAACAGAAGTCCAGCTGGTTTCGATTCCTTGTGACTACGGTGTAACGTTTGAGGCAACTTGTGGGAAGCAAAGCGACTACATTCGCGTTCATTTTCTGCCACGCCCGCAGCATGACGCAGCAATCTTTGGCTGCGCGAACTTTGTCTCTCTCTGAAGATTTGGAGCTCTGTATCAGAAAAATGGCCCACCTATAAAAATATATTCTATAATCGTCACATAATGTTGGTCCTGAAAATCACACGGTGTTAGAAGTGGGCATTTACTTTAAAGGGTAACTAAACGTTAAAAAACTTTTTGATCGGTGAGGGTCCGAGCAGTGAAACCAATCACTAAAACGAAGTGGCAGAAGCGCTCTGGTGAGCATTGTGTCGCTTAGTTTCTGATCGGCTTTCATCGGAGCGGTGTACGGGCTCAACAGAGAGTCTATGAGCCCGTTCACCAACTGCTTGCCTTTTCCGAGAAAAGCCGTTAAGAAACGAAGAGGCACAGTTCTCACCAGAGTGCTTCTGCCACTTCGTTTTAGCGCTCGGTGGGGGTCTCCGTGCTCGGACCCCCACTGATCAAAACTTCAGACATGTCAAAAGTGTTTAGTTACTCTTTAAAGTTGTCCAAATCCCAGGAGTCGGGTAGCCAGTGCACCTAGAAATTGACTACTGGCACATAACTTTTTTAACTTGTTTCCTTTGGTTTGTCGTGTAAACATGAAGTTGAAACCTACACTGAATGTCTGCTCTTTGGTGAGACGGGTTTGGCTTCAGTTACAATGCAGGGTGGCAGGCTGCCCATCAGGGAGTGCTCCGTGATACAAACTGAGGTGTGGTTGTGTCCTTTTTTTTTTCTTCTTTCTATTCTACAGGGTGTTTTATCCCTAATTGGACTAACGTGAACTTTTCTTCCCTATCAGTATTATTTGAGTTTGTCATAAGCGTAATGTGACCTGATTTATTGCAGTCTTCGTACATGCACCATAAAAATTTTTTCCTTATCCGCGGATTTCTGTGCCATTACAACCAATAAAAACCCTTGAGTCAGAAAGTTCCAGTGTCCTATTTGTCATCTCTGAGGATCTCTGCTCCGGGACACTCACTGCTGTCATTTTGTTGTGTGTCTTCTGGAGAGTTTGAAACTGGGCAACCCCTTCTTAAAATTGCTCCTTAAAGAGGCTCTGTCACCAGATTTTGCAACCCCTATCTGCTATTTCAGCAGATCGGCGCTGCAATGTAGATTACAGTAACGTTTTTATTTTTAAAAAACGAGCATTTTTGGCCAAGTTATGACCATTTTTGTATTTATGCAAATGAGGCTTGCAAAAGTCCAAGTGGGCGTGTTTACAGTAAAAGTCCAACTGGGCGTGTATTATGTGCGTACATCGGGGCGTTTTTACTTCTTTTACTAGCTGGGCGTTCTGACGAGAAGTATCATCCACTTCTCTTCACAACGCCCAGCTTCTGGCAGTGCAGACAAACAGCGTGTTCTCGAGAGATCACGCTGTGACATCACTCACTTCCTGCATCGTGTCGGCCACATCGGCACCAGAGGCTACAGTTGATTCTGCAGCAGCATCAGTGTTTGCAGGTAAGTAGCTACATCGACTTACCTGCAAACGCCGATGCTGCTGCAGAATCAACTGTAGCCTCTGGTGCCGATGTGTCCTCGCTCGTCTGACACGATGCAGGACCTGTGAGTGACGACACAGCGTGATCTCTCGAGAACACGCTGTGTCTGCACTGCCAGAAGCTGGGTGTTGTGAAGAGAAGTGGATGACACTTCTCATCAGAACGCCCAGCTAGTAAAAGTATTAAAAACGCCCCGATGTACGCACATAATACACGCCCACTTGGACTTTTACTTTAAACACGCCCACTTGGACTTTCGCAAGCCTCATTTGCATAAATACAAAAATGGTCATAACTTGGCCAAAAATGCTCGTTTTTTAAAAATAAAAACGTTACTGTAATCTACATTGCAGCGCCTATCTGCTGAAATAGCAGATAGGGGTTGCAAAATCTGGTGACAGAGCCTCTTTAAAGACCTGTCACCTCTGCTGACATGTCTGGTTTATTAAATACTTTTATTCCCCATGAAACATTAATTCTGGAGCATCTTCTCTATACGGTGTGCCATTCCTCTGTTATTCCTACTGGCAATGTATGAATAAATTGACAACTGGGTGTTACCATTCCACTTCTCAATCGGGTATAAAACGGTCAGCGCTGATTTTGGACACTCGTAGGTATGAACATGCCCCATTGACCACGCAATTTTTGAAAACATATGGCACGTCAGAGATTTGCAGCAGTGGGTGGTCTGAGCTGGTGCTCCCACAATCCCTAGAAGGATGCGGACCCATATCAATCCTCTCTGAGATTCCCCCCACCAATTGGTCCCCAAGGTGTCTGATTCTTCGCTTTCCTATGAAAAAAGGAGAGATCAGTCATGTTGGAAACCCTCTTGGATATTGAGGGCTTGTTTTCGATCATCGCCCTACGTATGGACACGTTTCCACTAAGCAGTATGGCTGCCATGAAGCAAACGTTCTTGATAGGCTTTTCAACGGGACATTTTCTAAATTGCCTGCGTATCTGGATAATCTAGTCAAAGAAGACAAAGGCATAAACCCCCAGGCCCGAACAATACACCCTTTATTTGTGAGAAAATGAGGCTGCGGAGAGCCTGTTTGTTTAGTCTTAGCATCAATTAAACCCATTAACCAGCAGCTATAAATAGTGTGTGGAAGTTCAGACTTGCTGGTTAATGAGTCCGTGTGCGAGCGCCTAAATCAATGTGACACTTGATAATTCATGAAATTAACAGATACGCATTTTTGGAGGCGGTCGTCTTTTACTCTACAAGTCGAGGCAAAGTGTCACTAATGGATTTGTGTTCAATTCTACATTAAGTGAGGAATGTTCCTTGTCTTTTCCGCTAAACAACCAGTAAACCGAGGAAATGCTTTCTCCTCTCCCTGTTTTATTTCTTTGGCCAAGTTTCTTTACGAAGTCTTGAATTAAAGATGAATTCTAAAAAGTAGAAAGTGAGCTCTACGTGGGCAGATGTATTCATCTTGTCCTACCCCTGCTGCCACAGGGTCCAGTCACATGCTTATCACCCCCTATGGGGCACGATTTGTGGGCTGGGAAATCCTAAGGTCACGTTGACATCTGATTTTGATGGGTCAGACTGGAATATTTGGTCAATTGCTTGCTAGAGCCAACAAAAAATTAGGCAACCTATTCAAGAGAATCTGGCCAGAGTCAGGACCTCTGGATCGTTTTTCTCAAGGTATATGAATCTTGTCTGATTCAAATTTCGTGTTGTGACCAAGCACCCAACAGCCAACTTGCCCTACAATGCCCACCTTTTTTTTAAAAATTGTTTCGTATGGAGAAATACAACTTGTGCAGATGGACAAAGATGAAGGCTGAGGTGTAAACCATGTAGTGTAGAGACTGCCCATTGATTTAAGTGGGCACCATGTAATGCTTCATTTCAACTGCGGAGGTGCTGCAGGAAAATTGAACACTTGCTGTTGGGTTCTCCCACAGATTACAGCTAAATGCTTGGGGTTCCAGCAGTGGAATGCCCTTTGATTTGCTTAACGTTTGGGTAGCCTTCTAACAAATAGTCATTGTCCAAAGCGGACAACCCTGTCTACAACATTGTCACACAATGACATCATACATATTAATAGACTAAAGGGGGTTTTACATTGGGCGATTATCGAGCAGACGAGTGTTCATATAACGCTCGTTGCCAATAATTGTCCTGTGTAAACAGGGCAGCGATCAGCAGATGAACGAGCAAACGCTTGATCATCTGCTGGTTGTATCGTTTTACAAAAGTAAAATATTGTTGTCGGCAGCACATCTCCTGTGTAAACAGGGAGACGCGCTGCCGATATGATGATGATGGTATATGGGGATGAGCGATCAGAGTAACGACCGCTCGTCCCCATCCATAGCTCCGCGTGACAGGAGCAAACAAGCGCCCATCAATGATGTCTCATTGATCGGCGCTCGCTGCGCCGGCCCATTATCGGCCGGTGTAAAAGGGCCTTAAGTTACCATGTTTTAATTTTCAGAGGGTTATTACACTTATTTAGAGGATAGCTCTGGAGATAAAGGACCACTTTGGAAAGGAAAAATAATCAATGAACGTTTACAGAATTAAATTGAAAAGTCGGTGTTTGGATCCCTGTAGAAAGTTGACACCGATGATTGCTTTGTCATAGTAGTCCATACATATATGAGAAGCGTGACTACTTCCTGCCGAGATCGGATTGAAATGGTGCTGAAAATGGCGTTGGCGAATTGTCTAGGAGCCGTTATATGGAACATCGCGGCCTTGCTGACAGATGGTCTCCTTTGACCGTTGTCTTTAACTTCGACCAACAGCCGCTCCTCTTTGTATCAAGTTCTTGGTAAACACTTCTAAAGAACAAATATGGAGCGTCGCGGCGGTCTGGCTATTTCTGTAGCCTTGTTTACTCATGGATTTTTTTATAACCATACTTTTGTGTATTTTTCCTCTCCAACAATGTTCACGCTTGTGTGACTGCGTGATAGCCGAGAGCCGACCTGAGCAGAACAAAGAAATCCCTGTGTTTGGACAGAGTCATGGCTGGGTGGACTAAGTTAAGGAGTCCAATTCTTGATAAAATTGGGTATAGTTTCCTAAAAGTTCCCTCTGGGGAGTTTATAGATTTAATGGGTTATCTCCGGTCAAGAAAAAATGCCCTCTGTCCTCTCTACTTTACCGGATGCATAATAACCAAGACATTCATGAACGGAGATGGAAATTTGCGAGGGCATCCTCTCTGACAAGTTATCTACGTCTGAAAGGGGTTGAATGTCCTCTATTGGTCCCTGTTATCAGCCGTTTAAAGCTAGGAAGAGGCTGACTGTAGTGTTCTTAGTTGGATTACGGGCAAATGTCTGCCCGCGTGATTCCATATATCTCCGGTTCTGACGCGCTTCTAGGAACCCTACAAACATAAGTGAAAGATATTAGCAGTTCCTATAAGATAACTACTTTAGATGTAGTGGTCCTGAACATGTCTTTGTTACCCATAGCAACCAATCATAGCGCAGCTTTCATTTCTCATAGCGCTCATGAAAAAGAAAAGCTGTGCTTTGACTGGTTGCTACAGGCAACAGACATTTTGTGTTTTAGACCATTTAATAAATCTGCCCCATTTATGTTATTGAAGTGAGACTCCAAAATGTGAAGGGCAAAATGGTTGAGGTGTTGCCCGTAGCAACCTATTTAGTTTCGACTCTCTCATTTTTGTTGGTCCTTTGGAAAATGAGCGCATTGTCCTCATTGGATCCATTCTTGTTTTTTGTAATGAATTATATGTATATAATCTGGACATAGAATACAGCTATGTTAATGCACTCTTTGGGTATGTTCACACAGGGCGGATACGCTGTCTAAAAGCCCGCAGTGTATCCTCCCTGGGCGCTGCAGGGAATTCCGGCCAAAAAAAAAAATGCACCAAATTGTGGTGCAGTTTTTGGGCTGGAATTTCCGCTGCAGAAAAATGCACATAGAAGAGAAAAAAAAAAACGTTTCATACTTGCGTAGTCATGGCGACACGTCTCTCTGCCGTCATGCAGGCCGGCATTCTGGGATGACGTTTCGTCACATGGGATGAAACGTCATCCCAAGAGGCCGGCCTGGATTAAGAAGCACAGAATTCTTGGAGGGGGGGGGGGGGGTGTGTGTTTTCTGAGCTGCTCATTATTTACGCAGCATGTGGGTGAGATTTGTTCAAATCTCATCCACTTTGCTGCTACTGTCCAGTATTATGTTGCGGATTTTCCGCAACGGGTTCTGCAGTGTTTATACTACGTGTGACCTGTCCCTTTGGAGAGTAATATATTGAACATTTATGAAACCAGCTGGTGCTAGCAAAAAGTGAAGCACTTGCCTGTAGCAACCAATGGGGTCATTGCTTTGCTTTTATTTTCAAACCAGCGATTAAAAAAAAAAAGCGCTGCAATCTCATTGGTTGCTACCATAAACCAGTCCTTGGGTTTTTATTGCTGCTCCTATAGTCGCCGCCCTATATATGACTACTTGCCATTATTTTTATTTTTTTGTGGTGTACCCAATGAACCCATTTGAATTAGTTTGAATCATTATACATGTGCTCGGCCTTCACGACACCACACACACTCCCTCATTGTCATTAGTCATGTCCTCAAATCATTTCCTTATAAATTACGCTTATGGAAAATGCTGCTATTTGCCAGCAAGGGCTCTTATAAACGCATGATTAATGGAATAATATAATTTGGGCGTTCGTAGACAATCCCATGATCCGCATAGAGACAAAAATAACCGCATTGTATTGTGCTTGGTGAATCGGTTTGTGCCCTGCGAGATCAACAGACCTTGCGGGGCATTTTATGGTGGAGTTTTCTGGTAACAGAAGACTCTTTCATACATTGGGAAAGTACGGCTTATGGATCCTATGGGGACGACGTTCTGAAATTCCACAGCTTTACACGTATTGCAGCTGGTTTTCCCCAGTATTAAAAATAAATGCGACAAACATCTTGTCTCGTACGTATGCACAGGTACTTGCTTGCGGGAAACAAGTATCAGCTGACTGTGCTGAAAAGAATTTCTGATTTTGTGACTCTTCAGCTCTCAAATTTCCACATAGTTTTGGAATAGAGTCAGAACGCAGTAGGGTCACCACAATCTGGCTCACCATTTTATGGGTGACATGGTGTCTGAGCTGCAGATCACTCGGTCGCCCCTTTTGACTAAATTTCGCTGTAGTTTAAGTCAAGGATTTGTTAATTTTACCTCAGGCTTTTATTGTAAGTTATGTCATCTCCTCCATGGTTCCGTTTTACAGGTTTTTTTTTTTTTTCTACATTTGCCTTACAGATGGTCGGGAATTTACATTTTACAATTTCTCGTTTCCACTGTTTGTGTAAATAATGCTTTATTCCGACAGCTGCAACCTCTACAGAATGGAGTTCATGTAAACAGTGGTGTCGAAACGCAACGTCTATATCGTTTTTTTGTTGTGTTTTTTTGTTTTTTTTTTAATATACAAGTTTAGTCATCCTGACAGGAAAAGTACAATTATTAAACTCCAAAGCATTCTGTAAGCAGACATTTGTCACGGCATTGGCCTCTGGACTCCGGATACACTCAGGAAGTCAGAAATGGACTTGGCTGGAGCCACTCCACATGCGATTGTCCACAAAATGATATACAAGTTTAATTCCAAGATTCCTGGAGTGATGTGTTCTTGCACACGGTGGTGTAATAAGCAAGATTCTCTAACATAGCCCCTGAGATGGTACAAATTCCTTGATGGAACTTTTCTGCATAGAGAGGTGAATTAGGGCTCCATAGAGCAGTTTGGGAGCCATATTAAAAGGGTTGTCCAGTCCCAAAAAGTTTGATGGACTCTCTTCAGGATAATCCATCAATATGTGATCGGTCTAGGTCCGACTCCCGGTATCCCCGACGATCACTGCCCACAATGGAAAAACAATCGTATGCCTTGATGGCATCTTTGACGAGTTAAGGCCCTTTTTTCACTGGGCAATCATCGGGCACACCAGCGTTCATAGACATAGCAAACGCTTGTTCAACTGCTGAGTTTATCGTTTTAGACAACTGAAATATTATCGTTGTCGGCAGCACATCGCCCTGTGTAAACAGGGAGACGCGCTGCCGACATGATGATGATGTATGGGGACGAGTGATCGGAGCACTCATCCTCATGCATAGCTCCTTGTAAGGGTAAGGCCACACGATGCGTCGTTGACGCGGTTTTGTTGCGTTTGAAAACCACATACAGTCAACTGCATGCATTTTTTGTCTCTGTAATGCTGCAGTTGTGTTGCGTTTTTAAAGTAAATTATTGATGGACATTGTTTTCACCCTTGTTAAAGTTTGTTATGTGCTTCCTGTATATAGTTCATTACAATGCATTGAAGAACTGTTAGCCCTTATGCACACGACAGGGTTTCCTGGCCGTGCGACGGCCGTTCAAAAAACGGCCGTCACACGGCTGCAGTAGGAACAATAGACCCCTAATGGGGCTAGTCACACGACTGATTTTTTTTGACGGCCCGGGAAACCCAGCCGTTGAAAAATGGGACATGCCCCATTTTCGGCCCATTTCTCCCGGCCCCCATAGAAGTCTATGGGGCTGGGTAATATACGGCCATCACTTGAATGTGCTCCAAGTGACGGCCTTGTCTTCCGTCGCTCGCTCTCTCCTTCTTCTCACAGTGCGAAGTGCATGTGAGGAGGAGGAGGGTATGTTTTTTGCTCCCTGTAGGAGCTTCGGCAACGCTGTGGCCGAGGATTGGGGATTCTGCTGTGTGCCACTACCTACAGGGGGGCTGTGTGCCACCACCTACATGGGGGCTGTGTGCCACCACCTACAGGGGGGCTGTGTGCCACCACCTACAGGGGGGCTGTGTGCCACCACCTACAGGGGGGCTGTGTGCCACCACCTACAGGGGGGCTGTGTGCCACCACCTACAGGGGGGCTGTGTGCCACCACCTACAGGGGGGCTGTGTGCCACCACCTACAGGGGGGCTGTGGCAGTATCTACAGAGGGCAGTGTATGGAAAAAATTGACTAATTAAATTCATCCGATTTTAAAACGGACAGGGGAAAAAAACTGATGCAAAACGGGTCAAAATCAGCTGTTAAAAACGGCAACACGGAACGAAATCGGAACGGATGCAAAATGGATGCAAACCGGCCAGGAAAAACTGCTCAAAACGGCCGATTTTATCGGCCGACACTCAGACCCTGTCGTGTGAATAAGGCATTAGCAAAAACGCAAGCAGTTCAGCAACAACATTGACAGCGCGGTCATTAACTGCATGCGGTCGGACATTCTGAAGATGCATTAACTGCACAAAAAACACATTGTAATATAATAGCAGCAATCTGTCCATAACAAACATTTCACCATTGACTTCTATTGAAAAATGATTTGCTGCGGTTTAAAAACGCAACATAAACGCACCGTGTGGCCGCACCTTAACAGGAGCAAACGAGTGCCGATCAAGGAGCTGTCTCGTTGATCAGTGCTCGTTGCATCGGTGTAATAGGCCTTAACTATCTGTTGGAGTACATTTCCAACAGATCTTTGCTTTGTTGATTTGGTTAAATTAATTTCCCAACAATTTCCAGTTGTTGTTTTCATCGAAACGTCCAACAGTCTTATAAAATTGACTTCACCAAGGTCCATATACATAATGCTATGCGACTAGAGTGTAAACCCATCTGATGCGCAGGTGAATGCTATACATTGTTTACCATTGCGGGCTGGGGAGGAGATAACACTCAATGAGATTTCCCTCCCCCCCCACCAGCAGAAACATTAACATACAGTGTGAATTATAGCAGGAGCTCTTATATACCTCCACTTTTGTAAGCGAAGTCAATAGGTTTAGTGCTCCTTTAACCAGGGGTGTAGCTATAGGGGGCGCAGAGGTAGCAGTCACACCTGAGGGGGCCCAAAGGGCATGTAAGTGCACACTAGTATTATAAATGGCACATGGTAGGTGGGGGCCGGGACCCAGGAGCTTCATGTTATGCCTCCTCCGTTACCTCTATAGCAGTGGACGAGGAAGGGCTTGATTTCCGATCTGTTTTACAACAGGAGTGTTCAGGTTTGGACTTCGTACAGTCACTTGACTGTCTATGGTAGAGACGGCGTGTAATCACATGATTAATCTCGAGGTATTTATACCTGTTAACACCCCAGATTTATATTTACTTTGCTTTTAAGAAAATACATTGTTTTGTTTTTTTTGTACAGTTTTATGTTTCTTTTTATACGTATTCTCTCAAGTGGCTTGTATATGTGATCTGATCTATGGCTGGGGATCTGCCCCTTGCACATCCAGCAGACCCATTACTGGAGTTAGGACTTTGCCCCGTGCTGTGTAACACTTGAAGAATCCATGCTTTCAGTATAGTTTACACACACACACATATATATATATATATACACACCTGACGTGGCTGCAGCTCCCGGACTCCCCGTCTTCTGGACTTATGTGGGTATCCTGCTGATGGATGTGTCCAGTGATGAGGTAACACGATCTCCTATACGGTTGGTTTCCCAGGTTGTCTTTTGGAGTGGTTTATCTCGTGAGAAGAAAATAATAATACGGATACGCCATGTTCCATAATCGTGTGCCTCTCATTGGGCAGATTTATTACTACTGTCTTAAAGGGGTTATCTGATATGTAAATTTTTTTTAAAGGGGCTATAAACCAGAAAAAGCTATGCTTACCCATCCTTGCCCTCGGTGATCCAGCACTGAACCTCTGGCGGCACTTCCGGTGGTTTACATGCATGGAACAGCTGCAGCCTATCAGAGGGTTCAACGGGGCTCACTGGTGGCCAACCGTAATAGATTCGGAACACGGTTTCAGTGTCCAAATCCGCGCCAGAAAACTCTGTGTGAACTGACCCTAAGATGATGTCTGTTCCGTAACATTTCGATTAGGCATGGGATGATACCACAGACTTGTTAAGATTCAGTTAGAAAACTCATCCCTGGACCACCTTGGATTATTGGTTGTGGTGAAGCCTCGTGCACCCGTTTTCTTTTCTGGTTTGAGATGTTTTGCGGTCTTTGTGGTTGCAGGCGTCTTGTGACATGCAGTGAATATTGACTGCTCGCTTTGCTTTAAGTGTCAACAAGCCGCAGATGCCTGGCCCAGCGCGTTCGCACCTCCGGCGAGGGCTTGAGGATCGGCCAAACACACTATATTGTTTCTATTCACCTTGGAGTCTGTCCAGCGGTTTAATATATTTGCAGATATGTATAATATCAGCTCGCAACCATTTCCTCTCCTGCCAAACATTGCAAAGCCGCAGGTCACAAACTAATTATATGACATCTAGGTTGTTGGCTGCAACACCATCCAAAACCGAGGTCTAGTCGTATGTGAGGAAGAGGAGGTCGCTTGCTACTCTTTGTTGTTGTACTAAGTTCACGATGGAGTTCGTAGCATTTTAAATAAGGTCATAAATGTTTCTCTACAAACTTTTTTTTTTTTTTTTTTTCATTGCTAATCTAGAATCTCCCACAGGTGTCAGGTTGACCGTTCCGGAACTGTAACCAGATTGCTGGGTGGTGGCTTCACAAAAATCCTCTGAATGTTTTTTTTAGTTTCTAAGATAAACCTGTGGTTACTTATGACGGTTCCTTCAAGAACGTCTTGTGCTTACGGCTCACTGTCTTTATGGTGCTTTCTTTGCAGAGGACATCCTGGAGGAAGCTGAAGAACATGGTCCATTGGTCACCGTTCGTGGTGTCCTTCAAAAAGCACTACCCATGGGTCCAACTGGCGGGACATGCAGGTAACAGAACATGGACCTTGAGATCTTGAACGCTTCCATTTCTTGAAGAATTTTGCTGTATGTAAACAATGTTCCTCAGGAAGTGAAGTTTATAATGGCGCAATTCTGTGTCTTGTGTATTTATACCGTAGAGTTATTTCATCTCTATTTTTGTAATGTTTTATTATAAAAGTGTTTGTTTATTTTGCCCAGATTTTTCTCTGTAACTTATAAAGAAGTTGATCTTCACCGTTGATTAGCTGTGGCTATACAAACACACCTGGTGGGCAATAAATGAAGATTTGTACATAGTCCTCTGCCTGTAATAAATCTCATGACGAAACCTTTCCTAAGAAGCGTTGAGAAATGTACTCCCCCCCCCCCCCCCCCCCCTCCCTATTAAATAATGATTCACGGTTTCTTTCCTGTAGGAAACTTCAAGGCTGGAGAATACGGGAAAATCCTGAAGAAGTTCTGTCAGTGCGAGCAGCAGTGTTTAGAGTGGTTGAATAGAGACTCTCTGCGGCCATTTGTACCTGGATATTTCGGCGTGGTTGAAAAGGACGGAGAGACTTACAACCAAATGGAGGACCTACTGTCTGAGTTTGATTCTCCTTCCATCATGGACTGTAAAATGGGAGTTCGGTGAGTGATGTGACGTTTGGGTAGTATTCCCTTCTTGTGCACCATCTCTTGTAGAAATAGTGGAACTGTCCTTAAAGAGGCTCTGTCACCACATTATAAGTGCCCTATCTCCTACATAGTCTGATCGGCGCTGTAATGTAGATAACAGCAGTGACCAATCAGTGACCAATCAGCATCATACACTTCTCATTGTTCCAGCCCCGCTTCTTTCACTGCACAATCACACTGTGCTGTGGATCATGCTGGGCTGGAACAATGAGAAGTGTATGATGCTGATTGGTCACTGATTGGTCAGCCTCATACACTTCTTTACAACACACACTTGGTCAAAAGTAAAAACACGGCCAGTTGGTCTTTAAGAAACAAAATCTAAAATTGCTCATAACTTGCTCAAAAATGATCGTTTTTCAAAATAAAAACCACTGCTGTTATCTACATTCCAGCGCCGATCAGATTATGTAGGAGACAGGGCACTTATAATCTGGTGACAGAGCCTCTTTAAAGAGTAACTACACTTACATCAAACTTTTGATATGTCTTAGAGACCTATCAAAAGTTTGGATCGGTGGGGGTCCGGGTGCTAAAACCCCCACCGTTGATGAAACCAAGGTGTAGAAGCGCTCATCGTCAGGCTGAAGATGGCTCCCAAAGATGTTCTATGTAATCCGTCTTCAGCTTGACAATGAGCACTGATCACAGCCGAAGGAGCAAAGCTCTCAGCTGAGCGCTTTTGCACCTGCGTTTCAGCAACGGTGGGGGTCTCAGTACCTGGACCATCGATCCAAAATTTTGATATGCCTCTATGACCTATCAAAAGTTAAGGTAGTTCTTATTTAATCTTTCCATGGGAATGTTTTTGTGGGATATTTAACTTTTCTGGAATATAAACAAAAGGAGGATCAGTCACCTAAGACCAAAGTCTTAAGGCATTCATACATTGTTGATAGGTGAACCGCTGATCAATCTGACATTTGGAACTGCTTATCTCCAGAGGAAACCTGAATGGTCAGGTAATGTCCTACTAGTTTCCCCCTGTCATGAGATGTCGGGGACTGCCCAGCATCTCCCACTGAGATTACAGTGTTGGTCGATCATTCAGACGAGCGTGATTTTCATCCGTGTGCTGTATAGTGAAACAACGCGCAGCACACGGACCTATTGATTTAGGGCCGTTCACACATGCAGGAGTTTTAACGTAGCAAGAGTCCGTTGCGTGAAACTTACTGCGTGTCCTATATTGGTGCGCTATCACGCACCAATGCGCCCATTAAAATCAATGGGTGCATGAAAACCACGCACCGCACATGGATGCACATCCAGGTGCGGTGCGTGATTTGCGCATCAATTCAATTGAAAATATATATTTTTTGAAATGTGCTTTGCGAGTGCGTGAATAACGCATGCCACTGGCAAAGCACACTGATGCATAACGCCACACACACGGACCAGATTCACGCGTGTTTTTCACCCACATGAATCTTATACGCTCGTGTGAATGAGGCCTTAAGAGACATTTAGTGATTATGTTCATCTGTAGTGCTTTGGGCAGATATGATGACCCCATGTAACTAAAATGTTTTCCTTCTTCAGGACATATCTAGAGGATGAACTGGTCAAGGCTCGAGAGAAACCCAAGCTCCGAAAGGACATGTACGATAAAATGGTCACTGTAGACCCTGATGCCCCTACAGAAGAGGAGCACAGACAAGGGGCAGTCCTGAAGCCCAGATACATGCAATGGCGGGAGACGCTTAGTTCAACCGCGACCTTGGGCTTTAGAATAGAGGGAATCAAGGTAAGCAAAACAAACCCGTCTTGTTCAGAATTTCCGACTTATCTAGAGGTTGTTTTGTCTCCGTCAAACTTTGGAGATAGGCTTTTCCGGGTTAAACAAACATTCTTGAAATTGCCTCTTACCGCCTTGCAAGTTATAATTGTATCAGTCATTGTGAATGTTAGTCCGAGGCTGCCCTGGTAACGAAACAAACTGTGGGTCGTAGTCTGAGTACTAGCTCCCACTACACAATGGCTGTCTAGGCTATTACTAATGGGGTCACGTTAATCATAGACTAAGTAATGTACCTATTTTTCCTTTATTGCGTGACATCATCATCGTTGTGCCTGGAGCCAGGCTGGATCAGCTACTGCTTGAGGCCTGTAAACTGAAAGCTAGCGCAGATGGAGGGGATTCTACAGTATAAGGCCATGATCACACTCATGCAGGTTTTGGATCCGGTTTTTTTTTTGTGTTTTTTTTCTACCCAAAGCCAGAAGTGGATCCAAAAGATAAAGGTATAAAGAAAAGACTGACGCCTCTCCTTTTTTTGGTTTCCACTCCTGTGTTTGGCTTAAAAAACGGAGTAAAAAACGTGATTAAAAACTGCGCGTGTGATCCTGGTCTAAAACGGTTAGTGGGATGGAAGCATCCAAGATTATGAAGTCCAGACTGTACTATTGACCGAAACATGTTTGTTAGGTATAATGTGTTAGAACGATTATTTTTAATGTCAACCATTTTTTATTTATTTTTGGTTAATCCAGCGAGCTGATGGGACATGTGACACAAACTTCAAGAAGACCAAACATCGGGAGCAGGTGATGAGAGCAATGGAAGACTTTGTTGATGGCAAAAAAAACATTTTGGTGAGTATCTGAAAACCGAGTGAGACGTGTGGTCACATTTACAATAACATGATGGTCAGAAGAGAGATTTCACCATATTGTATTTTCTCATTTTTAATGGCAGAGAAACTACTTAACAAGATTGAAAGAACTTCGCATTGAACTGGAAAAGTCAGAGTTTTTTAAGCAACATGAGGTATCTATCTCTATCTATCCAATCTATCGGATCGCACTAATCGATCGGATCGCACTAATCGATCGGATCGCACTAATCGATCGGATCGCACTAATCGATCGGATCGCACTAATCGATCGGATCGCACTAATCGATCGGATCGATCTAATCGATCGCATGTACCCACATGAAAGTTAATCCTGGACAGGGGTCTGGAGTCCTTCCAAAGTCTCTACTGCAGCTACCAGCCATTCTCATGTTTTACTACATACGTCTACTCAGAGGGACAAGGGATAGACATGATATTAATTGAAATGGGAATTTCTGACCAGATCAGATCAATAAAGGGATTTTTTCCGTTTCAGCCGTTTCCGTTTCAGCCAATAAACACATTTTCTGTATAATTTCCTCACGGTTTTCAAAATATCTGCTTGCTGTCATTTAATTGGAACCTTCATTCGTTACTTGCAGGGGATTTAAATCTGTGCCAGTCATGTGATGGACACTGGTGTGTGGATCATTGGAAGACCTAGCTCTGATGGCTGTACTGTAACGAGCCGTGCACCTGTGTGCCCACCTCATGACCAGGACAGATTTTTATCCACTGGAAGTAAACACTGAAGGTTCAAGAATACAAGCAGAGATTTAAAAAAAACGTGACGTCCTTCTCATTTTCTAATTCCAATCAATTGCATTGCTGCAGACTCCATTGCAAGTCCTTTCTTTAGCCTCTAGGCACTCCGTGTGCGCCACTGTATGGCGCCTGCGTGAAGCAATAATTGTATTGGAGAATACCCCTGTAATACGGCCTGTTCACCGCATACCTCAATTATTTTTTTTCTCTCACACATGTAAGGAAAAAAACCTATGTGTGCCTTCGTATAAAATCAGGGGCACACAGAGGTAAAGCATTAGACCATAGAAATCTATAGGTGCCAAAATATGGATCAGTACCACATAGATCCATAATACAGTTATATGCACGATGCCTGAAGTGTCGTTGGGCATCTTCTGACTACCTACTAGTCTTTTAATAATCCTTATCACTTTCAAGAGGCTCTGTCACCAGATTATAAGTGCCCTATCTCCTACATAAGGAGACGGGCGCTATAATGTAGGTGACAGCAGTGCTTTTTATTTAATAACACGATCTATTTTCACCACTTTATTAGCGATTTTAGATTTATGCTAATGAGTTGCTTAATGCCCAAGTGGGCGTATTTTTACTTTAGACCAAGTGGGCGTTGTACAGGGGAGTGTATGACGCTGACCAATCAGTGACCAATCAGCATCATGCACTCCTCTCCATTTATTTAGGCAGCGCATAGGGATCCTGCTAGATCCTTATGTGCTGTCTTATACTAACACATTAACAATACTGAAGTGTTTAGACAGTGAATAGACATTCCACGGGATGTCTATTCACAATCTCTGCACTTCGTTACTCTGTCTGTGGTAGTTTCAGCAGAGGAAGTGTGATCTCGCGAGATCAAGCTGTAAATGACAGGTTACAACGAGATTACGCGTCCTCTGCTGTAACTACCACAGAAACCGTAACGAAGTGCAGAGATTGTGAATAGACATCCCGTGGAATGTCTATTCACTGTCTAAACACTTCAGTATTGTTAATGTGTTAGTATTAGACAGCACATAAGGATCTAGCAGGATCCCTATGCGCTGCCTAAATAAATGGAGAGGAGTGCATGATGCTGATTGGTCAGCGTCATACACTCCTCTGTACAACGCCCACTTGGTCTAAAGTAAAAACACGCCCACTTGGGCATTAAGCAACTCATTAGCATAAATATAAAATCGCTAATAAAGTGGTGAAAACAGATCGTTTTATTAAATAAAAAGCATTTCTGTCACCTACATTATAGCGCCGATCTCCTTATGTAGGATATAGGGCACTTATAATGTGGTGACAGAGCCTCTTTCACTCGTTACAAAATGTGATACCTGGCCAGGTACCGGGTTGTGTACATTTTATGATCTCCTGGGCACAGACCAGTCAAGATTTCTTGCAAGAGGTGACTTCAAAGTACCTCCAGAGGTCTTCTGAGCAGCTTCCATACCTACCAGTCCTTATAGCTTAGTCTGATTTCTGTAAGCTGCATGTTTCACGTGTAAGGCTTCATTCACACTAGCGCTAGTATACGTTTACCTCTCCTCCGTCAGAGGACGCGAGGATCGGAAGATTAAACGGAAAGCAATGGTTCTGTTAGAATTACTATTGATTTCAATGGTAATTCTTTGGTTTCAGTTGCTTTCCGTTTGTTTCCGTTCACTACGGTCCCGTTTTTTTTAAATGTAAACAGAAGTTCTGCAGACTGCACTTTTGCTTCCATAAAAAAAAACCGGAAACCTAGCGAATGGCGATAAACGGAAAGCAACTTGAAACAAAAGAATTACCATTGAAAGAAATAGTTATTCTAACAGAACCGTTCCTTTCCGTTTAATCTTTCGTTCCTAGCGTCCTCTGACGGAAGAGAGGTATACGTATACTAACGGCAGTGTGAACGTAGCCTTATATATATAATGTACATGAACCTATACGTGTGCCCGGACCCTGATCTAACTCCTGCATGTTTACCTCAGGTGGTTGGCAGCTCCCTGCTCTTCGTCCACGACGCTTCAGAACTGGCCAAGGTTTGGATGATTGACTTTGGAAAAACTGTTCGGCTGCCGAGCAAGCAGACACTAAATCACCGGGCGCCTTGGGTGGAGGGCAACCGGGAAGATGGCTACTTGTGGGGGCTCGACCACCTCATAAACATTTTCTCTGACATGGTGCAGGACTAGGACTGGAGATTGGCACAAGAAAATAAGCTGCAACATTCTGGACTCTTACAGTGGAATGAACTGAGAAAAAAAAACTGAGAAATCTTGGATTCCCAACCTCATCTCTAAACAGCTGTATCTACTTCAGCCTATTGTATTATAACTATTTTATTTATGCTTTTTGTAGACTCCTAGAAACAGAACACTGGAAACGATGTACAGTTTAAAGCTGGGAGAAGCGTTGAGCTCCGTTCTTTTATAATTTGTACATATATATTTTATTCTTTTCAAACTGATTTTATTATATATTTTATTATTTTTTTTTAAGCTGTTCACTTTAATTAGAGGAAGCATAACCGCTTCCGATACAGGTTGGCAATATTGTGCTGAAGCAATAGTTACTATACACAGGCCACAATCCTTATAACCAGCATTGGGTGAGCATTGTGATTTGTCCCGTGTTGTAGTCTCTTCCAGATTCGGCTGAGCTGCAATACCAGACACAACCTATGGACTAGAGTGGCGCCATTTCTGGAACAAAACAAAAAAAAAGCAGAATCTTTTTTTCCTAATTTTAGGCAACCCCTTCAAGGTCCATGCAACTGTTTTTTTTATATTTTTTTTAGCTGCTTGGAAATTTAACATAACGTTCCTATTAACGTTAATGGAGGAACCTATTTAAAAAGTTGTAGTATCTGGAAAATAAAAAAGTTTGCATGGAGAGAGCCCTTATTATATTGGGGAGATCATTACATGTGCCAGTATCCGTACTTCGTCACTAGTAAGTGCAGAGCTGGCGTAGTACCTGCAAGCTTGACCTTAGCCTTGCCATAGACATAACGATTATGTCTATGGTACCAATACCAATCCGTTCCAGCTAATGGAAATCCGTGACGCTTGGGGTGTATTCACACATCGCATAATTGTTGCGGAATCCGCACTAAAACTCAACCGCAGCATAAAAAAAAAATCTACCGCGGATTCTAGGCATGTTGCGGGTTTTTGCAATCTTCAGCATGCCCTATCTTTGACGTAAATGCAGCGGATTTTCATAACTGATTTCAATAATTGCAATGAGTGAAATCCGCAGCTAAATTCTGCATCGAAATAAAGCACAAAATCTGCATCGATCACATGCAGATTTTGGTATGGATTTCGGTTCCACAGCGTAATATTTATGTCATGTGTGAACCCGGCCTTATTGTTCATGCTTCAAGATTCTGGCTCATTAGTCTGAGAAAAGTGCATGTGGGGCAGCGTAAAGCCAATCCCACCGTACCAATGGCTTTCCATGAGAACTATCTTTCATGTAGTGGGAAATATTCTGAGGTGGGATTGGAATATTACAGCAAAAAATTTACAAACATAGCAAATATTGAACAGCTCTTGAAACTGGGGCTGAGCCATTCATGTATGTCCTTTATTACATACAGAGGGAGTCATTTTATGGGTAGTGGTGCCTCTACTGGGTCCCATGGAGGTTTCCCAGAAGACCATAATAGTAAGAGATTTTACCTTGATAGAAGGTAGATGTAGGGATTCCCCAAGAGGGGAACATTTTTATTAGGGGTCCTGAAAAGGTTGGGAATGACTGACTTAAATGGGTTTCCCATAATCCTTATTTATCCCCTATCCACACGATCCAGCGATCACGAGAAGGGGCCTACCTTACCGTTCCTGGGAGCTCCATAGGCATGGAGTAGTAGTTCACATGCTCGACCACCGCTCCATTCATTTCTATGGGGCGCCGCTATCTTCATCAGCTCGTGATCGGTGGGGGTCTCAGCAGTTGGGCCTCTACCGGTCAGATATTTAGCACCTATCCTGTGGATAGGTGATAAATATTGATTATCGGAAAACCCTTTTAAGTGAATGGATAGGCCGAATATACAAAATTTCAGACAAATTGTGTGCAGATAATGCCACACAACTGCCTCCTACCGAACAACTATTTTGTTTGTTAGGACTGTAATCCTTTGTTTTACTCATGTTTGTGATCTATGTGCCCCTTGCGGCTTTTGGGATGTTTGTTTGTCTTTCGGTTGCACTTTAGTGTCACTTTGTTCTAGATTAGTAGCTGTTGTCTAGGACAATATATAAGCCAGAAACTACTGCCCCGAATTTGACATCTTCCTCTTCAGATGTGTGGAGATTGTCATAGTCTAATGCTGTATAGAAAATCCAATCGTGTGAATTTTGTTTTCATACAAGGACGGGAATTTTATCTTTTCCGGCATAACCAAGGGGTCGTTGTATTTTGTTTGTAGGTCTAAACCAGATTCCCCCAACCTGTGGCTCTCTAGCTGTTGCAAAACTACAACTCTGATAGTTGCAGGCTGTCAGGGTATGATTGGAATTGTAGTTTTACTACCGCTAGAGCCATAGGTTGGGGGAACTCATCCAAGCTTGTAATAGTGTGAACGCGTTGGGCTGTATTCTCTTGGTTGGATTCTTGGTCGGTGTAGGATCTATATATTGTTTTGCCAAATTTGAAGGGTTTTCCTTCTCTCTGTTGGAATCTGTTCCTACTTTTAATATACAGATCACGCACAAACCAAAAATTAGGACAATATGAATGAAGTCCTTGGCTGGGTATACTAGTCCAAATTCTGCCTGGGCCAAAATTGGGCCATTCATTGAGTGAGACATATTCCGATCTATTGACCATTTACGTTTTGCTAAAAAATTCCAATAGTTTAGTTGAAAAGGAAAACTGTGGCCCAGATATTTATTACGTACCAGCTCATGCAACCTGTCCCGTCCCGTCTCCCCCCCCCCCCCCATACCCACCACCACCGGCTTGTTCAGGACTACAAGTCCATGAATGCCCGGCAGGACTCGTAGCAGCTGAAGCCACCAGTTGTCTACTTCTTTGGCAGCTTTAGAAGTATTACTTACCTGGAACAAGGAGTTGCAATATTTGTAGTGTCATACAAAGCAATAACATTGATGCAGAGTGAAATGTAACAATCGGCCTCCTGGGTTGACTAGTAGAATTTTTTTATTTTTTTTGTTCCTTTTTAGCCAAAATGACTTATTTTTACACTATTTCTGTACAACATTTGGAATATGTTTTTTTATAATAAACAAGACCTTTAAAAAGGAAGTGGATCTGGTTTACTGATGATGTGTGTGATAAATGTTCTATTCTACAAAGCTGGAGCTCTAAGCATCAGAAGAAACCAAGGAAGTGGGGGGGCGCTCTGTACACAGTGGAACAATCCGGAAACTAAACAGGAAGTGAAAAGTACAGTCCAAAATAGCTTCCCCTGCTGCTAAATATCTCCCTCAGATACACAGCATACTTCTAGCGTTTGGAAACTGAAATGTAAAGTGTGGCTTATAGGTGACCTTTGCATAATTCCACAATTAAACGACCCCTTGAAATAACACCGTTTACTGTAATTTGTCTTTGGGAAGAATGGGGATATTTTTCCAGCTGTAAAAACTACTTTAATTTAGTTATTATTGGTAAGCCCTAGGCTACATTCACACGAGCGTATCAGATTCACGCGTGTGACAAAGGCGAGTGAATCTGGTCAGTGTGCTTTGAGTGGCATGCGTTATTCACGCACTCGCAAAGCACATTTTTTTCAATCAAATTGGTGTGAATCAAACGGATGAACGGTGCGTGGTTTTCACACATCCATTGACGTCAATGGGCGAGTAGGTGCATGAAAACGCACCAATATAGGACATGCTGTGAGTTTCACGCAGCGGACTCTCGCTGCGTGAAAACTCAAACGTGTGACAGGCCCCCCTGAAATAAATGAGTCCGTGTGCTGCGCGTGATTTCCATGTGCAGCACACGGACGTTATTCACATTTGTGTGAATGGGCCCTTTAGCTACAAACACACGAGCTTTGAAATCGTCACACGGCCGCATGTATTTCTATGGGGCTGTTCACATGGCCGTTGTTTTAACGAACCGTGTGAACGGCCCGTGAAAAAATAGGACATCCTATTTTCATCAGTTTTCACGGATTCCTTATTCAGACTGAAAGAACAGTTTTTCATGCATGGCAGTTCCTTCCGAGTGGCATCAGTTTTTTATGTTCGTGTTGGTGCACATTTTTTATTTTTTCCCTCAGCCTTTCTTTAGCAACTGTTGCGTGAAACAGAGCGCACACTGATGATGTCCGTGTGCTGTCCGTGATTTTCACACACCCGTAGAACTCAATGGGCGCATGGTCCGCAAAAACGGACTAGAATAGGACATGCTGTGAGTTTCATGCAGCGGAATTACACTGCGTGAAAAATCATGCATGTCTGAATAGCCCCATTGTATTGCATAGGTCCGTGCATTGTCCGTTGTTTTAACGGACTGCACACGGACGTATACGTTTCATCTGAATGAGGCCTAAGTCTGAGTGGTCTGTGAAAATGAGACCTCCACAAGTGCAAATCGGCAGTGAAAAACGGCCGTTTTTCACACGTTCATCTTAACAGGCTGTACTGATAGGGCTCACACAACTGCACATGTCAATGCCTGATAAACAAATCTGTCCAACCCTTTAGAGTAGCTCGTTTGTAAAAGCTAAACTAGTGGGCTCAATTGCATGCGCTTATCTCCTCCAGGACTGACCCATTTACCCAAGGACATTCATAAGGCTTCGTTCACATCTGCGTTGGGGTCCCGTTCTGACGTTCCGTCTGAGCTTTCCGTCAGAACGGGACCCTGACTGACCCAAACGGAAACTAGAGGTTTCAGTTTCCATCACCATTGATTTCAATGGTGATGGATCCGGTGCCCGTGGTTTTCGTTTGTCTCTGTTGTGCACCGGACCCGTCGTTTTGCCGGAAGCAATAGCGTAGTTGACTACACTATTGCTTCCGACAAAACTACGGAACCCTTGCACAACGGAGACCAACGGAAACCATGGGCACCGGATCCATCACCATTGAAATCAATGGTGATGGAAACTGAAACCTCTAGTTTCCGTTTGGGTCAGTCAGGGTCCCGTTCTGACGGAAAGCTCAGACGGAACGTCAGAACGGGACCCCAACGCAGATGTGAACGAAGCCTTAATGTAGAGAAGTCCTTTAATGCATTTGAACTGATGAAGTAATTGCTGAGACTACAATGTCTGACTATCTGGCCTGGGCAGTGATAAAACTAGTCATACAGGACCCCATCCCGACAGCTGCACTTATCTGGACACTCAGACCTGTGCACTATACAGCCAGGCGGTTATTAAGTCTAATGGCGGCAGCTCCATCTTGGGAATCCCTCTTTCTGTCCCAGAGAGAATAATTACAACTGTGTAGAAATCATCTAGACGGCCGGTGATTTAAGAGAGAACACAGAGGGGCAGATTTGACTAATTCTGTCCTAACTTTAGAACTGGAAAAACTACACGCCAGTAATAAATCCGGCACATTGTCTAACTCCTCCGTCATGCTCTTTATTCTAGACATTTTTTATAAACTGTTGACGGTGCAAAAAGTGTCTAAAACGCATCATAAATTTGGCGCATGCGATGTACGCTGGTTTTTTGCCGGTGTTTATGCCAGAATTCTGAGCACGTTGCTTACTAAATCTCAATATTCAAAGTGCAAATTATCTGAAACCACAACTCGCATTTTGTTACTTCATGTGATCGTGTGAAGAATATATAAAATTCCTGCAATGTTTGTAGTGTGTGTGGCTTCACAGCTCCCTCATGCTCATATGGGTGTGTAATCCTTTACAACCACTTTTATTGCTCCAACGCATCTAGAATAAAATAAATAAAGGGTAACTAAACTTTTAAAAATCTTTTGACATGTCAAATGTGATAGGTGGGGGGTCCGAGCACTGAGACCCCCACCGATTGCTAAAACTAATTGGCGTGAGCGCTGTGCTGCTTAGTTTTTGATAGGCTTTCCTCGGAAAGCTAAGCGGGCAGTGTAAGGACTCGTAGACTTTCTATTGAGCTCGTACACCGCTCCGAGGAAAGCCGATCAGAAACTAAGAGGCACAGCGCTCACCCGAGAGCTTCTGCCGCTTAGTTTTAGTAATCGCTGGGGGTCTCAGTGCTCAGACCCCCACCGATTAAAACTTCTGTAATGTCGATACAAGGGCTTGTCCACACGAAACAGATTTGATGCAGGTTTTCTGTATGGAATTGAGGACTGAAAATATGCAGTGGAAAACAGCAGCAAAGCTGGCGTAATTGAAAAAAGGTTATCCACACGCTGCAGAAAAATTCAGTCCAGAAATTCACCCGCGGTGCGTAATTTTAATTACGTTTATGTTAAATTACTGCTGCGGAATGTTGACTGATTCCCTGCAATTTTCTGAAGAAATATCACCATCACGCAGCCTTGAAAAAAACCGCAGCAAAATGCGCACTATTTTTCGCAGTAAAAAACGCATGATGTGGTGCGGATGGTCTGCTAGTTTATGCGAAAATACTGCAGAAATTTTCAGCAGCAAATCTGTCATATGTGGACAACACGCCAAAAGCTTTTTAAAAGTTTAGTTACCCTTTAAGCAAGCTAGCAAATAGTCTTAATTAAAAATATCCTTTCTTTCTGTGTTTACAGCTTCTTTTCAGACCTGTGTATCTCCATGGTTACAGACTACAAACAAACCCAGTGTAGTCTGATGCTGCAATGATGTTTCCTTTGATCTGTCCTGTTTCTTGCTAACCTACTGAATGTATGTTACTCAGAGCGCCGCACTTCCTCTCTTCTCATCAGTTGATGGAGTAAGGCTACATTCACACGAGCGTATCCGATTCACGCTCGTGAAAAACGTGCGTGAATCTGGTCCGTGTGTCTTGCATTATGCATCAGTGTACTTTCCGAGTGGCATGTGTTATTCACGCACTTGCAAAGCACATCTATTTTTTTTGTTTTTATTTTCAATTGATGCGCAAATCACGCACTGCACACGGATCCGTGTGCGTGCGTAGTTTTCACTTCAATGGGCACGTAGGTGCATAAAAACGCACCAATATAGGACATGCCGTGAGTTTCACGCAACGGACTCTCGCTGCGTGAAAACTCCTGCATGTGTGAACGGCCCCATTGAAATTAATGGGTCCGTGTGATTGCCATGCACAGCACACGGACGTTAGGCTGGATGAACACGAGCACATTACGTCCGTAATGGACGGAACGTATTTCGGCTGCAAGTCCCGGACCGAACACAGTGCAGGGAGCCGGGCTCCTAGCATAATAGTTATGTACGACGCTAGGAGTCCCTGCCTCGCTGCGGGACAACTGTCCCGTACTGTAATCATGTTTTCAGTACGGGACAGCAGTTCCACGGAGAGGCAGGGAGTCCTAGCGTCGTACATAAGTATGATGCTAGGAGCCCGGCTCCCTGCACTGTGTTCGGTCCAGGATTAGCGGCCGAAATACGTGCAGTCCATTACGGACGTAATGTGCTCGTGTGAATCCAGCCTTATTCCGTTCGTCTGGATGAGCCCTACGGGTATGTTCACATACAGTGTTTTCAGGCAATTTTCATAGCATAAATGCCATGAAAAACACATGAAAAAAAACTGAAGCTGAACGCCTACAAACGTCTGCCCATTGATTTCAATGGGAAAAACTGCGTTTCGGTCAGACCGGGTAATATCTTACGCTGCCGTTTGAAAAAACAGCACGTAAAAAAAACAGCGTAAACAGAGGTAGCATGTCACTTCTTGAGCCGTTTTTGAAGCTGCTTTTCATTGTCAACAGAAAAAAAGCTCAAAAAAAAGCATAAAAAAAACCCAACGTTTGATGCTTTAAAAATGGCTGAAAATCAGAGGCTGTTTTCCCTTGAAAACAGCTCCGTATTTTATAGTCGCTTTTACTTTAGCGTGTGAACATAGCCTTATAGGTCATGTGTGCATCACATTACTATGACAAGACGTTCCTCTCTTCACCACTAGATCTAAAATAAGTTTTAAATGGAAAAGTAGGAAACACAAATATCCATTTTGCCCAGAGAACCGGATATGGAGAAGAGTCAGTAATAGCGGGAATATTCCATAACTCCCCAGCACTGAACATTGCTGGAAACGAAGTGCTGCCGCCTCCAGTGTTGGGGGTATTCAGACAAAAGTAATATATGTGTCTATTATAAAGCCTGATTTAAAATGATAAGGCCTCATGCACACGACCGTAGCCGTGTGCACGGCCGTTATTTTCGGGTCGGCCAGCTGCGGACTGTCGGCCGCAGGCCGCCCGCAAATCGCGGGACATGCACATGGCCGCCGCCATTGTTTTCAATGAGCCCGGACCGCAGAACCGGGCCGTAATAAGACATGCCCGTTCTTTCTGCGGTCCGGGCTCCCGGGCCGTGCAAGGACCGCAAAAACTACGGTCGTGTGCATGGCCCCATAGAAAAGAATGGGGCCGCAATTCTCCCGTGGATTTTCGGCCGCAAAAACACGGTCGTGTGCATGGGGCCTTAAACAGCGGATCAGGCCCTCAGGGCCCACACAGCAGTCCGTTCTGACCCGCTGCCAATGTATCACTTCAGAGTTGGCTCTGAGGTAACTTTCAAGGTAAATCAGCAGTAAACCAGTTGTAGTCTGTATTACCAGGATCTCCAGACAATCAAGTGCCAGATTAACAGACTTTTACTGTACTTTGTTTCAGTTCCTCATCTTTTGCTGTTAGTGAATGGAAACATGCTGACATCCAGCTGGTAAAAACTCTTAGGATAAGGCCCCACGGAGATGCAGATAACGGCCGTATCGGCACCCCCGTTTGAATCGGCTGTCAAATTGCTTGTTAATGGTTGCGGGTAAGGCCGGATTCAGAAGAGCGTTGCACATCTTGGAGGTGAAAAACTGAAGTTTTTCACGGCCGAGTGCATCCGTGCTCTGCGGGATGCGTTATCACGCATCCCCCATAGACTAGTATCTATGGAGGGATGCATGAAAAAATAGAACACGTCCAATTTTCTCACGGACCCTTCACACAGCCCCATAGAATTACATAGGTCCGTGTGACGACCGTTGTTTTAACGGCCGCCACACGGATGTATAACTCGTTCGTGTGAATAAGGCCTCAAACAGCTGTTTACCTGCAACATCGTGCGGCCATAAAGATTTCATTCATTAATGGCCGCAATATTTTGCAGGTAAACAGCCGTTGTACCCGCGACAATACACGGCCGTTAACAAGCAATATGAAAGCTGCACCAAACAGGGTGCCAGCGCAGTTGTTGGCCACACCTGTGCCCCATCATGCGGCTTTACCCTCACAGACCTAGGCCTGTTCATAGCTGGGTAGTGGATTCAGCTATATACGGTCTAAGAAATCCTCTAAAAGGCTCTGTTCACACTGGCCCTATTCGTTAGGTTTCCGGTGCTTTTTGGCGGCATGAATAATGTAGTCTATGTGGATATTATTGAAACTTCATGAACCTCAAGTGTATTTGAAAATGGATCCATTAGAATTGGAATTGTAGCCATTACCCTAATGTGAACAGAGCTTCAGTCTGGCCATACACATTAAACAACTCCACCATAAAAAAAAAACACGCACACACTTTGGCATATTGTTATCTTATATATATATATGGTGACCTTAAATACACAAGCAAATTTTTTAGGACAAGGAAGGGATTTGTGATGCTGATATATTAAAGAGGCTCTGTCACCAGATTCTCAAATCCCTATCTCCTATTGCATGTGATCGGCGCTGCAATGTAGATAACAGTAACGGGTTTTTTGTTTTTTTAAAACGTTCATTTTTGGCCAAGTTATGAGCTATTTTCTATATATATGCAAATGAGCTTTGAAATGGACAACTGGGCGTGTTTTTTTCGTTATGTCCAACTGGGCGTGTATTGTGTTTTTAACTGGGCGTGTTTACTTGTATGATGCTGACCAATCAGTGACCAGTCAGCATCATACACTCCTCTACATTCATTTACACAGCAGCGATGAGCAGCCGAATACACAGAGATTAACGTTAATCAAGTGTCCTGATAATGAATACACATGATCATCCAGCCTGGACGTCATGTGTACTCAGAATCCTGACACTTCTGAATCTTTTCTGTGAGATTTCCAGCAAGGGAAACGAAATCTCGTTTACCTCGTAATCTCGCGAGATTACGCGTGGCTTGCTGTAATCTCACAGAAAAGATTCAGAAGTGTCAGGATTCTGAATACACATGACGTCCAGGCTGGATGGTCATGTGTATTCATTATCAGGACACTGCAGTAACGTTAATCTCTGTGTATGTGGCTGCAGATCGCTGCTGTGTAAATGAATGGAGATGAGTGTATGACGCTGACTGGTCACTGATTGGTCAGCGGCATACACGTAAACACGCCCATTTAAAAACACAATACACGCCCAGTTGGACATAACGAAAAAAAACGCCCAATTGTCCATTTCAAAGCTCATTTGCATATATATAAAATTGCTCATAACTTGGCCAAAAATGAAAGTTTTTTAATAAAACAAAATGTTGCTGTTCTCTACATTGCAGCGCCGATCACATGCAATAGGAGATAGGGATTTGAGAATCTTGTGACAGAGCCTCTTTAAGGTCACACAGGATTGCCTAGACTAGATATGCATTTGGATGTAAACAAGAATGTTTTAATCCATTGACATCAAGCAGAGATCCTGAAAATGGTAACAAACACAAAGTATATTAGGAAGTTGTAAAACTTTTCATATTACTATGATTAAGAAAACCTCATTTGGCTGGGAGAAAGGAATATTTTGGAGGCTTTTATTATGACTCCATGCCGAACACCGGATTCGGTCCAGAGCTGGGAATGCAGGAAAACCTTCCGCCCATTTGAATAAATGTAATGGCCTTTTATAATAAATAACTTGTCACTGTTGCGCTTTCAGTCTCTTTGTGCTTTTAATGCACAGAGTATTTCAGCAGCAAAATTTTGCCACACAGCCCAGCTTGTACGCCGCCTTCAGGTACCACATAGACATTGCCATCACAGCTTCTCTTGGGGTCCAGGTGAAGTAGTTGACTATTACTGCGGCTCAAAGACCCGTATTCCCACAACTGGTATCGGAGGCTCTTGCCCTGCTTGGCGACGAGGTAGAGTTGTTCAATGTCATCTGTGTTGAGGGTTGAGGGACAGGGTGGTGGGTGAAATAGCCTAGGGACTTGGGGATCAGGTTCAAATGAGCCATTCTGCATCCCAAGAAGACCCCCTAAGAATAAAAAAATTAACACTGCCATTGAGCATTAGACAAGTATTATATATATTAAAAAAAAAATATATATATATAGATTGTGGGGTCCCACCTCTAGCACCCAAATTCCCTAAAATGAGGATGAAGAGGAGTCGAGCAGACAACTTTAACTCTGTCTCATACAAGTAAAGGGGACACTGTGCTTTACTAACGATCATGGGGAGTCCCAGTGGACGAACCCCCACAATAAGCAACTTGTGGCACATCCTAAGGCCTTATTTACATGAACATGTGCGTTTTGCGCTTTACAAAATTAAATGAAGGAGGTGGTTTTTGTTTTCCCATCATTTCTTGAGCAACTGTTGCGCGAATCACGCACAGCAATGATTCCATGTGCTGTGCGTGATTTGTGCACTAATTTTATTTAAAAAAAATAAAAAATAATGTGCATTGCGAGTGCGTGAAAACAACAGGCCACTCGCAAGCACAGATGCAATAACGCAAAGTACGCGGACCAGATTTAACTGCGTTTTTTACACGTGTAAACCTGTCACGCTCATGTGAATGTAACATTACAGAACTTTACAGTCTATGTATGTACTTACCTGAAATAACTGCCCAGTGTGCCCGGTGTCCATCTCTCTGGCAAGGCTCGTGATTGAAGTCCTCATCGTATCTGTATAAGCTGTTAAATACTTAGATACACAAATGCTTCTGATAAAATTCAATATCAAATGCAAATTAATGTAAATATGTGATTATTGCCTCTGCACTCCGTACCAGTCCAGTTGATGTCAATTTGACTTTATGCACTGTTGCTGCCACCTGGTGGTCATCAAGCAGAAAGCACTCTATAGTATACAGTCCTCAAAGGTCCTGACCTATGTAGACATTTTGTGGCACTACAAGACGTGTCATACTTCTATTGTGGGATAAACCAAGGAATTGAATCTTATTTTCATACATAAGTAGATTTTTTTAATTTATTTTTTTTGTCAGTCTTTAAGCAGTTTAAGTAGATTGGTTATTTTATAATTACCTTTAGTACACAGCAGCGCTCCTCATTATTACAATCATTCCCGCAGTCTGTGCCCCATACAGCCAAAGAGATTGGGCCCCCCCCCTCAGTTACCAGGGGTGGGCAACAGAAAGTGTGGCGCTCACGTTTGTACGCACAAGTAACTGATTTTGTTACTGACGTCAAGTTACAGTGAACGAAACCATGAAGCAGTCAGTGACCAGTTGATAACTTGGATTTTATTGAATTCAGCTAAAACGTTTCCCACTGCATGGCATATAATAGGATACGTCGCATGAGGAATGGCCCTGGGGGAACTCCTGAAGTCTCTGTCCATAAATGGACAGAGACGTCAGGAGCTTTCCCTGTTCCAAAGTCCACGGGCAAAGTGCTTGTGATGCTCTGCCTGGGGACTCCGGCATTGGCAAGCTCCTGACATTACTGTCCATATAGTGTTGTCAGGAGCGGTATACGTTTTTTTGTGGGATTTATCAGGATGGAATAGCAGAGTCTACTACGTTATTCCATCCTTCAAAAAAAAAAAAAAAAAAAAAAGAAGTATGGAGACCAAAATGACATAATGGAGCCCTATGAACACATTTATCGTGTACGTTGGGAGCTTTTCCGACGTACAAGATAAACGTAGGGCGATGAGGGCTCGTTAAGAGAAGGTGAAGCACTTGCGAGGATGTAAGGGGCGTATATCTCGTCCGTGTGACACACAGATTCATGTATTTCCATGGGGCCATTCACACAACCGTTGTTTCAATGGAGTGTGTGAATTGTCAGTGAAAAAATAGGACATGTCCTATTTTCCTGCAGTCGCGCATCCCTCAATAGTCTCTACTCTATGGGTGATCCGAGATAACTCGTCCAGCAGTTTTTCCATCTGAGGTTAGCTACGCTCGTCTGAATAAAGCCTGCGGCAGGTAAAAGAAAGTGCCTATACTTACCATGCCACGCGTCCCTCTGACATCCTGCAGCCCGGCCTCCTGGCATAACGTTTCCTCCCATGTGACTGTGCCCGAGATCGGCGGCAGCGGTCACATGGGATAAAACGTCATTCCCGGAGGCCGGGCTGGACGCTGAAGCACAGAGTTCCCGGTAAGTATACGTTTTTTGTTTTTTTCTGAGTTGCAAGTTTTTTGTGACAGAATTGCAGCTTTTCTGCTGCAAAAATAGCAACATCTGCTATTTGTTGTGGGTTTTACCTCCCCATTGAATTCAATGGTGAAAACCCACAACAGAAAGAAGCAATTCTGCAACATAAATTGACATGCTGTGGATTAAAAAGCCGCACCGCAGGCCAATTTATAAACGTTTTAAAAGCGCAGTTTTTACGTGTTTCCGTATGTACTGACACTTACAGATTTTGCTAAAGTTTGGCAGCAAATTGACCCTTTGCATTGTAAAGGGTGAAATGCGTGGCAATTTTGCAACACAATGGGCATGCTGCTGATTTAACAATCAGCGGAAAACCCTAAAGCCCATGCAGATTTTTTTCTGTTGCATGTGAATGGGGTTTTGAAAACCCCATTCACATGAGTTGTACAGTAATTTCTAGTGGATTTTCAGTGCGCAATCCGCACCGAAAATAGGAGACAAATCCACCACGTCCACTTAGGGTCTTATTCACACAGCGCAGTCAAATCTCATTTTTTGCTACGATTTTTGCAAAATCGCAGCAAAAACGTGATTTCACTGCACTGTGGGAATATAGCCTAAAAGCACTGGTTTGTTTTATATGTTTTGTACCATTTTTTTTTTATACCATTTTTGTAATCAACGCACAAATGAGGCAGCTGTGCTGCGATTTTTAAAATTGCGGCAAAACGTTGCCATTTTTGCTGCGATTACCAATATTGCGGCAAAAATATGTGAAGTAAACTAAAGAAAAACCCACTTTATTTTTTGTGGTCAAGGGGCATGGGAAGGAGGATGGGGCACTCACCAGTCTTGCAGGATCCAGTCGGCTGTGTAGACAAGGAGCTGTCTGGTGGGCGGCTCTCTCCACACGGAGCTTCTGCTTTCTTGCTGCTCATGCAGCATCTTCCGCTCCTGTAAGTCCTGTCAGGGTCTCAGCGTTAGTTATTTCGGAAGAAAGAAACGGGCCCTAGCTGAAGGGTCCGTTCTTTTCTCCAAGTCACTAACGCTGGGGCCCTGATAGAAATGTTTAAAGTTTACTAAGAAGCGGGCGATCCCCTTTCTTTCTTCATTGTGGCTGGGCCCCTGACTGCAGTACCAGCTGTACTGCCCTGATGGCGGCCCTTCCAGCACTGACACTGGGAAGACCTTATAGTAAAGGATACGGGATAAGAACAGGACGCCCGGCTGTCAGGTGACACAGGATTGTCTCTCTGTTCTCGCCTTCCATTCCTCCTGTTAGTAGTTCACAGTGACAGCCAAAAATTTCCTCTGCCAGGCAGGACATGTGATCCGCTAGGAAAGAAGGATTTTATCCACTATTGTCACATCTGCCAACACAGTGATATGTGAGCACCCACCACTTCATCACCCAGTAGGTGGCGGCGGCAGGGAATGATGTCCTCTTATTTTCACCCATTCATGAATTTGGAGTTTTTGTTTTTCACTCCCCGCCTTCCAAAAGCCATAACTTTTTTTATTTTTCTGTCAGTGGAGCAGTGTGAAGGCATATTTTTTTGCAGGAGGAGTTGTAGTTTTTATTGGCACCATTTAAAGTACCATACAATGTACTGGGAAACGGAAAAAAACATTCTTTTTGGGGTAGAACTGGAAAAAACTGCGATTCCTCCATGGTTTTTTGGGTTTTGTTTTTACGGCTTTCACCGTCCGGGAAAAACATCCGCTTAACTTTAATCTGGTCAATACGATTACGGCGATACCAAATTTATATATACGTTTTTTTTATTGTTTACAAAGAGAAATGCATTTGTTTAAAAAAAAAAAAAGTTTTGTGTCATATTCTTTATTAATTTCGGTGTGAGGTCTTTTTTGGTACGTATGACTTTTTGATCACTTTTTATTAAATTTTTTTGAGCAATAAGAGCGTAAAACTCGTCCGTGTGCTGTGCGTGGAAATGACGCACAGCACACTGACCCATTGATTTCAATGGGGCCATTAACACATGCAGGAGTTTTCACGCAGCGGCAGTCTGTTGCATGAAACACACTGCCTGTCCTTTATTGGTGCGTTATTCACGCACCTACGTGCCCATTGAAGTCAATGGGTGCGTGAAAATCCCGTACAGCACACGGACGCACATGCGTGTGTTGTGCGTGATTTGCTTTGCGAGTGCGTGAATAATGCATGCCACTCGGCAAGCACACTGATATGCTCGTGTGAATGTAGCCTAAGGTGACCAAAAAACAGCGACGCTGGTGTTTAAATTATTCTTTTTTTTACGACGTTCACCGTGCGGATTAAATAACGTTATATTGTAATAGTTTGGACTTTTACGAAAGCGTGGATAGTCATTTTATTTTTTACAATTCATTAGAGGAAAAATGTTTTTTTGTTTATTTTTAATTATTTTTTACTACTGAAAACTTTGTTTAACTTTTTTGTACACTTTTGCAGTGGATTGTTATTGTTATAGGCTCCTGTTAAAGAAGAATAGCAGACCTGGGGGCCTTCATTAGGCCTCTGGGCTGCCATGACAACCATCAGCACCCTGCGATCGCATCGTGGGGAGGCCGATGGGCCGCCTCTGATCTCCGCCATTAGAGCGGGTTGCGGCTTTGGATCACAGCCGTTGCCTTACTCCTGCTTGCTGTTCCCACGCGATCAGCATGATGAGTAAGCTTGTCCTGATGTGGCGATGTCCTGCCATGTGACGAGAAAATGAATAACTAAAAAGTTTAGGTGACACCATCATTAACTCTAAGAGTATGTGCACACGGTAGCAGGCATTTACGTCTGAAAAGACAGACTGTTTTCAGGAGAAAACAGCTGCCTCGTTTCACACGTAAATGCTCCTCCTCACATTTTGCGAGGCTTCTCTGACAGCCGTAAATTTTGAGCTGCTCTTCATTGAGTTCAATGAAGAACGGCTCAAATTATGTCTGAAAGAAGTGCCCTGCATATAATGTATATAAGTGTCCTGCATATAATGTATATAAGTGTCCTGCATATAATGTATATAAGTGCCCTGCATATAATGTATATAAGTGCCCTGCATATAATGTATATAAGTGTCCCGCATATAATGTATATAAGTGTCCCGCATATAATGTATATAAGTGTCCTGCATATAATGTATATAAGTGCCCTGCATATAATGTATATAAGTGTCCCGCATATAATGTATAGAAGTGCCCTGCATATAATGTATAGAAGTGTCCTGCATATAATGTATATAAGTGTCCTGCATATAATGTATATAAGTGTCCTGCATATAATGTATATAAGTGTCCTGCATATAATGTATATAAGTGTCCCGCATATAATGTATAAGTGTCCCGCATATAATGTATAGAAGTGTCCTGCATATAATGTATAGAAGTGTCCCGCATATAATGTATATAAGTGTCCCGCATATAATGTATATAAGTGTCCCGCATATAATGTATATAAGTGTCCCGCATATAATGTATATAAGTGTCCTGCATATAATGTATATAAGTGTCCCGCATATAATGTATATAAGTGTCCTGCATATAATGTATATAAGTGTCCTGCATATAATGTATATATATGTGTCCTGCATATAATGTATATAAGTGTCCCGCATATAATGTATAAGTGTCCTGCATATAATGTATAGAAGTGTCCTGCATATAATGTATATAAGGGTCCCGCATATAATGTATAGAAGTGTCCTGCATATAATGTATATAAGGGTCCCGCATATAATGTATATAAGTGTCCCGCATATAATGTATATAAGTGTCCCGCATATAATGTATATAAGTGTCCCGCATATAATGTATATAAGTGTCCCGCATATAATGTATATGTGTCCTGCATATAATGTATATAAGTGTCCTGCATATAATGTATATAAGTGTCCCGCATATAATGTATATAAGTGTCCTGCATATAATGTATATAAGTGTCCTGCATATAATGTATATAAGTGTCCTGCATATAATGTATATAAGTGTCCTGCTATAATATATATAAGTGTCCCGCATATAATGTATATAAGTGTCCTGCATATAATGTATATAAGTGTCCCGCATATAATGTATATAAGTGTCCCGCACATAATGTATATAAGTGTCCTGCATATAATGTATATAAGTGTCCTGCATATAATGTATATAAGTGTCCTGCATATAATGTATATAAGTGTCCCGCATATAATGTATATAAGTGTCCTGCATATAATGTATATAAGTGTCCTGCATATAATGTATATAAGTGTCCTGCATATAATGTATATAAGTGTCCTGCATATAATGTATATAAGTGTCCCGCATATAATGTATATAAGTGTCCTGCATATAATGTATATAAGTGTCCTGCATATAATGTATATAAGTGTCCTGCATATAATGTATATAAGTGTCCCGCATATAATGTATATAAGTGTCTTGCATATAATGTATATAAGTGTCCCGCATATAATGTATATAAGTGTCCTGCATATAATGTATATAAGTGTCCCGCATATAATGTATATAAGTGTCCCGCATATAATGTATATAAGTGTCCCGCATATAATGTATATAAGTGTCCCGCATATAATGTATATAAGTGTCCCGCATATAATGTATAGAAGTGTCCCGCATATAATGTATATAAGTGTCCTGCATATAATGTATATAAGTGTCCCGCATATAATGTATATAAGTGTCCCGCATATAATGTATATAAGTGTCCTGCATATAATGTATATAAGTGTCCCGCATATAATGTATATAAGTGTCCCGCATATAATGTATATAAGTGTCCCGCATATAATGTATATAAGTGTCCTGCATATAATGTATATAAGTGTCCTGCATATAATGTATATAAGTGCCCTGCATATAATGTATATAAGTGTCCTGCATATAATGTATATAAGTGTCCCGCATATAATGTATATAAGTGTCCCGCATATAATGTATATAAGTGTCCTGCATATAATGTATATAAGTGTCCTGCATATAATGTATATAAGTGTCCTGCATATAATGTATAAAAGTGTCCTGCATATAATGTATGTGTCCTGCATATAATGTATATAAGTGTCCTGCATATAATGTATATAAGTGTCCTGCATATAATGTATATAAGTGTCCTGCATATAATGTATATAAGTGTCTTGCATATAATGTATATAAGTGCCCCGCATATAATGTATATAAGTGTCCCGCATATAATGTATATAAGTGTCCCGCATATAATGTATATAAGTGCCCTGCATATAATGTATATAAGTGTCCCGCATATAATGTATATAAGTGCCCTGCATATAATGTATATAAGTGTCCTGCATATAATGTATGTGTCCTGCATATAATGTATATAAGTGTCCTGCATATAATGTATATAAGTGTCCTGCATATAATGTATATAAGTGTCCTGCATATAATGTATATAAGTGTCTTGCATATAATGTATATAAGTGCCCCGCATATAATGTATATAAGTGTCCCGCATATAATGTATATAAGTGTCCCGCATATAATGTATATAAGTGTCCCGCATATAATGTATATAAGTGTCCTGCATATAATGTATATAAGTGTCCCGCATATAATGTATATAAGTGTCCCGCATATAATGTATATAAGTGTCCTGCATATAATGTATATAAGTGCCCTGCATATAATGTATATAAGTGTCCCGCATATAATGTATATAAGTGTCCCGCATATAATGTATATAAGTGTCCCGCATATAATGTATATAAGTGCCCTGCATATAATGTATATAAGTGTCCCGCATATAATGTATATAAGTGTCCTGCATATAATGTATATAAGTGTCCTGCATATAATGTATATAAGTGCCCTGCATATAATGTATATAAGTGTCCCGCATATAATGTATAGAAGTGTCCTGCATATAATGTATAGAAGTGTCCTGCATATAATGTATATAAGTGTCCTGCATATAATGTATATAAGTGTCCTGCATATAATGTATATAAGTGTCCTGCATATAATGTATATAAGTGTCCCGCATATAATGTATATAAGTGTCCCGCACATAATGTATATAAGTGTCCTGCATATAATGTATATAAGTGTCCTGCATATAATGTATATAAGTGTCCTGCATATAATGTATATAAGTGTCCCGCATATAATGTATATAAGTGTCCCGCATATAATGTATATAAGTGTCCTGCATATAATGTATATAAGTGTCCCGCATATAATGTATATAAGTGTCTTGCATATAATGTATATAAGTGTCCCGCATATAATGTATATAAGTGTCCTGCATATAATGTATATAAGTGTCCCGCATATAATGTATATAAGTGTCCCGCATATAATGTATATAAGTGTCCCGCATATAATGTATATAAGTGTCCCGCATATAATGTATATAAGTGTCCCGCATATAATGTATATAAGTGTCCCGCATATAATGTATATAAGTGTCCCGCATATAATGTATATAAGTGTCCCGCATATAATGTATATAAGTGTCCTGCATATAATGTATATAAGTGTCCCGCATATAATGTATAAGTGTCCCGCATATAATGTATAGAAGTGTCCTGCATATAATGTATAGAAGTGTCCCGCATATAATGTATATAAGTGTCCTGCATATAATGTATATATGTGTCCTGCATATAATGTATATAAGTGTCCTGCATATAATGTATATAAGTGTCCTACATATAATGTAAATAAGTGTCCGGCATATAATGTATATAAGTGTCCCGCATATAATGTATATAAGTGTCCCGCATATAATGTATATAAGTGTCCCGCATATAATGTATATAAGTGTCCCGCATATAATGTATATAAGTGTCCCGCATATAATGTATATAAGTGTCCTGCATATAATGTATATAAGTGTCCTGCATATAATGTATATATATGTGTCCTGCATATAATGTATATAAGTGTCCCGCATATAATGTATAAGTGTCCCGCATATAATGTATAGAAGTGTCCCGCATATAATGTATATAAGTGTCCTGCATATAATGTATATAAGTGTCCCGCATATAATGTATATAAGTGTCCTGCATATAATGTATATAAGTGTCCTGCATATAATGTATATAAGTGTCCCGCATATAATGTATATAAGTGTCCCGCATATAATGTATATAAGTGTCCTGCATATAATGTATATAAGTGTCCTGCATATAATGTATATAAGTGTCCTGCATATAATGTATATAAGTGCCCTGCATATAATGTATATAAGTGTCCTGCATATAATGTATATAAGTGTCCTGCATATAATGTATATAAGTGTCCTGCATATAATGTATGTGTCCTGCATATAATGTATATAAGTGTCCTGCATATAATGTATATAAGTGTCCTGCATATAATGTATATAAGTGTCCTGCATATAATGTATATAAGTGTCTTGCATATAATGTATATAAGTGCCCCGCATATAATGTATATAAGTGTCCCGCATATAATGTATATAAGTGTCCCGCATATAATGTATATAAGTGCCCCGCATATAATGTATATAAGTGTCCCGCATATAATGTATATGTGTCCCGCATATAATGTATATAAGTGTCCCGCATATAATGTATATAAGTGCCCTGCATATAATGTATATAAGTGTCCCGCATATAATGTATATAAGTGTCCCGCATATAATGTATATAAGTGTCCTGCATATAATGTATATAAGTGCCCTGCATATAATGTATATAAGTGTCCCGCATATAATGTATATAAGTGTCCTGCATATAATGAGCTTGGTGGTTTAAGTGGCTTGTGAACTAAGTGGAGTTCTAAAACCGGAGTTGAAAAGAGGAGTTGAAGCCCCAGTAAGTACTCTTCTTTTTCTTTGACAATTGTTCGCTGTTTTGGTGTAACTTGGATAATGGATAGCAAGATTGGAGGTTTTCTTCAGTGCACAGTTTGTCATATGTATACACGACTGGAGCCGGAGTTCCAGGGTGAATATCTCTGTGGCAGATGTGAGCATGTTGTTCACCTGGAAGCTCGTATTAGAGATCTGGAGGAGCAGAATGCAACACTGAGGAGGATAGACAATTTTGAGCGGAGCTTGCTGCTCACAGAGCATGCAGTTAGTGGGTTAGAACTGGAGGGTGAAGACATGGGTGAGCAGGATCAGGTAAGTAGCTGGGTTAATGTAGTTAGGGGCAGTAGAAAGGGGTCAAAGACAAGGAAGGCCGATCCGGTTTCTGGTATTCCAAGCAAAATTGCCAGGTTGGGTGATGATGCGAGGGTGTCAGTCTCAGAAAAGGCAGCCCTAGTGGATACTGATCTCCCTAACAGCCGGGAGAACAGCCCAGCTAGTAGTCGGCGGGATGGTAATGCAGGCAAGCCAAGACAATTGATAGTCGTAGGGGATTCTATAATCAGGAAGACGGATAGAATAATTTGTCGCCAAGACCGCCTCAACCGAATGGTTTGCTGTCTCCCTGGTGCCAGGGTTCGGCATGTGGTGGAACGGGTGGACAAATTGCTGGGAGGGGCTGGTGATGATCCAGCTGTCGTGGTCCATGTCGGTACCAACGACAGAATAAATGGTAGGTGGAGGAGCCTTAAGAATAATTTTAAAGAACTAGGCTACAAGCTGAAGGGAAGGACCTCCAAGGTTGTATTCTCAGGAATACTGCCTGTGCCATGCGCATCACAGGAAAGACAGCGGGAGCTTAGGGAGTTAAATGCATGGCTGAAGTCTTGGTGTAGAGGAGAAGGATTTGGGTTCCTAGAGCACTGGGCTGACTTTTCATTGGGGTACAAACTGTATTCTGCAGATGATTTGCACCTAAATGGAAGGGGGTCCGCTGTGCTGGGGGAGAGAATTCTAGCTGGGGTGGCGGAGTTTTTAAACTAGGGCTGAGGAGGGAGGTCAATGTAGAAAAAAAAGGGGTAGCCAGGTTAGAGAGGGGTCAGACTATATTGGTGGGGGGAGAAACAGAATGTGGGGAGAGGACTAGACAACAAGATAAGGAGATCCTTTCGTTACAAAACATCAGTGTAAATAAAAAGGACCGATTAATGTCAAATCACATTTCTGATAATAAAAGTGAAAAACTGACAGGCAAGTTAAAGTGTATGTTCACAAATGCCAGAAGTCTAGCAAGCAAAATGGGGGAGCTGGAGGCCTTGATACTGGAAGAAAATATAGATATAGTTGGTGTTGCTGAAACATGGCTGGACTCTTCACATGACTGGGCTGTAAATCTACAGGGTTTTACACTTTTTCGTAAAGACAGGACAAATAGGAAAGGTGGTGGTGTATGTCTGTATGTGAGAAGTGATATGAAGGCGAGTGTGAAAGAGACAATAGTGGGTGAAGACTGTGAGGAGGTTGAAACCTTGTGGGTGGAACTAGAAAGGGAGGTGATCACTGAAAAAATTACTTTTGGTGTAATCTATAGACCCCCCAATATAACTGAGGAGATGGAAGGTCAGATATATAAACAGATGGAGCGGGCTGCACAGGCGGGTACTGTAGTGATAATGGGAGATTTTAATTTCCGGGATATTAATTGGTGTCATGGTTCGGCTTCAACTGCAAAGGGGAGACATTTCCTCAACCTGTTGCAGGAAAATTTTATGGGCCAGTTTGTGGAAGACCCGACTAGAGGTGAAGCTCTGTTGGATCTGGTCATTTCTAATAATGCAGATCTTGTTGGGAATGTCAATGTTCGTGAAAACCTCGGTAACAGTGATCATAATATAGTTACATTTTACCTATACTGTAAAAAACAAACGCAGGCTGGGAGGGCAAAAACATTTAATTTTAAGAAAGCCAATTTCCCCAGGATGAGGGCTGCAATTCAGGATATAGACTGGGAAGAACAAATGTCAAATAATGGAACAAATGATAAATGGGAGATTTTCAAATCTACTTTGAGTTATTATAGTGCAAAATTTATTCCTACAGGTAATAAGTATAAACGACTCAAATTAAACCCCACATGGCTTACACCTTCTGTGAAAGGGGCAATACATGACAAAAAAAGGGCATTTAAAAAATACAAATCTGAGGGTACAGCTGTAGCCTTTGTAAAATATAAAGAGCTTAATAAAATCTGTAAAAATGTAATAAAATTAGCAAAAATACAAAATGAAAGGCAGGTGGCCAAGGATAGTAAAACAAATCCTAAAAAATTCTTCAAGCATATAAATGCAAAAAAGCCAAGGTCTGAACATGTAGGACCCCTAGATAATGGTAATGGGGAGTTGATCACAGGGGATCAAGAGAAGGCAGAGTTACTAAATGGGTTCTTCCGCTCTGTATATACAACAGAAGAAAGAGCAGCTGATGTAGCCGGTGCCAGTGCTGTTAATATATCAGTTGATATACTGAATTGGATGAATGTAGAGATGGTCCAAGCTAAATTAAATAAAATAAATGTGCACAAGGCTCCGGGACCAGATGGGTTACACCCTAGAATTCTTAAAGAGCTTAGTTCAGTTATTTCTGTCCCCCTTTTCATAATATTCAGAGAATCTCTAGTGACTGGTATAGTGCCAAGGGACTGGCGCAGGGCAAATGTGGTGCCTATTTTCAAAAAGGGCTCTAGGTCTTCCCCGGGTAATTATAGACCAGTAAGCTTAACATCCATCGTGGGGAAAATGTTTGAGGGGCTATTGAGGGACTATATACAGGATTATGTGACAATAAATAGCATTATAAGTGACAGCCAGCACGGTTTTACTAAGGACAGAAGTTGTCAAACTAACCTAATCTGTTTTTATGAAGAGGTGAGCAGAAGTCTAGACAGAGGGGCCGCTGTGGATTTAGTGTTTTTAGACTTTGCAAAGGCATTTGACACTGTCCCCCATAGACGCCTAATGGGTAAATTAAGGACTATAGGTTTAGAAAATATAGTTTGTAATTGGATTGAGAATTGGCTCAAGGACCGTATCCAGAGGGTTGTGGTCAATGATTCCTTCTCTGAATGGTCCCCGGTTATAAGTGGTGTACCCCAGGGTTCAGTGCTGGGACCACTATTATTCAACTTATTTATTAATGATATAGAAGATGGGATTAATAGCACTATTTCTATTTTTGCAGATGACACCAAGCTATGTAATATAGTTCAGACTATGGAAGATGTTCATGAATTACAGGCAGATTTAAACAAACTAAGTGTTTGGGCGTCCACTTGGCAAATGAAGTTTAATGTAGATAAATGTAAAGTTATGCATCTTGGTACCAACAACCTGCATGCATCATATGTCCTAGGGGGCGCTACACTGGCGGATTCACTTGTTGAGAAGGATCTGGGTGTACTTGTAAATCATAAACTCAATAACAGCATGCAGTGTCAATCAGCTGCTTCAAAGGCCAGCAGGATATTGTCGTGTATTAAAAGAGGCATGGACTCGCGGGACAGGGATGTAATAATGCCACTTTACAAAGCATTAGTGAGGCCTCATCTAGAATATGCAGTTCAGTTCTGGGCTCCAGTTCATAGAAAGGATGCCCTGGAGTTGGAAAAAATACAAAGAAGAGCAACGAAGCTAATAAGGGGCATGGAGAATTTAAATTATGAGGAAAGATTGAAAGAATTAAACCTATTTAGCCTTGAAAAAAGAAGACTAAGGGGGGACATGATTAACTTATATAAATATATTAATGGCACATACAAAAAATATGGTGAAATCCTGTTCCTTGTAAAACCCCCTCAAAAAACAAGGGGGCACTCCCTCCGTCTGGAGAAAAAAAGGTTCAAGCTGCAGAGGCGACAAGGCTTCTTTACAGTGAGAACTGTGAATTTATGGAATAGCCTACCGCAGGAGCTGGTCACAGCAGGGACAGTAGATGGCTTTAAAAAAGGGTTAGATAATTTCCTAGAACAAAAAAATATTAGCTCCTATGTGTAGAAATTTTTCCTTCCCTTTTCCCTTCCCTTGGTTGAACTTGATGGACATGTGTCTTTTTTCAGCCGTACTAACTATGTAACTATGTAACTATGTAACTATGTAACTATGTAACTATGTAACTATGTAATGTATATAAGTGTCCCGCATATAATGTATATAAGTGTCCTGCATATAATGTATATAAGTGTCCTGCATATAATGTATATAAGTGTCCTGCATATAATGTATATAAGTGTCCTGCTATAATATATATAAGTGTCCCGCATATAATGTATATAAGTGTCCTGCATATAATGTATATAAGTGTCCTGCATATAATGTATATAAGTGTCCCGCACATAATGTATATAAGTGTCCTGCATATAATGTATATAAGTGTCCTGCATATAATGTATATAAGTGTCCTGCATATAATGTATATAAGTGTCCCGCATATAATGTATATAAGTGTCCTGCATATAATGTATATAAGTGTCCCGCATATAATGTATATAAGTGTCCCGCATATAATGTATATAAGTGTCTTGCATATAATGTATATAAGTGTCCCGCATATAATGTATATAAGTGTCCTGCATATAATGTATATAAGTGTCCCGCATATAATGTATATAAGTGTCCCGCATATAATGTATATAAGTGTCCCGCATATAATGTATATAAGTGTCCCGCATATAATGTATATAAGTGTCCTGCATATAATGTATATAAGTGTCCCGCATATAATGTATAAGTGTCCTGCATATAATGTATATAAGTGTCCTGCATATAATGTATATAAGTGTCCCGCATATAATGTATATAAGTGTCCCGCATATAATGTATATAAGTGTCCTGCATATAATGTATATAAGTGTCCTGCATATAATGTATATAAGTGTCCTGCATATAATGTATATAAGTGCCCTGCATATAATGTATATAAGTGTCCCGCATATAATGTATATAAGTATCCCGCATATAATGTATATAAGTGTCCCGCATATAATGTATATAAGTGTCCCGCATATAATGTATATAAGTGCCCCGCATATAATGTATATAAGTGTCCTGCATATAATGTATATAAGTGTCCCGCATATAATGTATATAAGTGTCCCGCATATAATGTATATAAGTGTCCCGCATATAATGTATATAAGTGTCCCGCATATAATGTATATAAGTGTCCCGCATATAATGTATATAAGTGTCCCGCATATAATGTATATAAGTGTCCTGCATATAATGTATATAAGTGTCCTGCATATAATGTATATAAGTGTCCTGCATATAATGTATATAAGTGTCCCGTATATAATGTATATAAGTGCCCTGCATATAATGTATATAAGTGTCCTGCATATAATGTATATAAGTGTCCTGCATATAATGTATATAAGTGTCCTGCATATAATGTATATAAGTGTCCTGCATATAATGTATATAAGTGCCCTGCATATAATGTATATAAGTGTCCTGCATATAATGTATATAAGTATCCCGCATATAATGTATATAAGTGTCCCGCATATAATGTATATAAGTGTCCTGCATATAATTGTCCTGCACTTCTTTGCCGAGGCTGTATTTTTAGGCGTCGTCGTTTGACAGCTGTCAAACGACGATGCGTAAATGACAGGTCGTCTGCACAGTACGTCGGCAAACCCATTCAAATGAATGGGCAGATGTTTGCCGACGTATTGTAGCCCTATTTTCAGGCGTAAAACGAGGCATAATACGCCTCGTTTACATCTGAAAATAGGTCGTGTGAACCCAGCCTGAGCTGCATCTCCTGTCCAAATTTACAATCGACGGTGGGAGCTGCAGCCTCGGCTTTGAACATGCCGAATATAAGATAAACGCCGCCGGAGGGGTCTGGAGGGAACCCAGGTGTCTGACAGCTGCTCATACCGTCCCTCATCGAAATAAATAAGCATACTTGGCATCCATTGTTTATGGAGGAGTTCAGGAGAGATAGCCGTACATTGTTGGAGGATCCTAGTGAAATTGACAGGATCCACTAGCAATGATCTAATGTCTATGGCCGGCAGACAGATTGCCAGGGCAGCTGTGGAGAACATGAAAATCCCTGCAGCCCTCTATGAACGCTGAATATATTCCAATAATATCATAATACGAGAGAATTGTTATTCCCTAATAGATAATTTAAAGGGACCCCAAAAGGCATAAACTGCATGACCATATACTCAGACCGCACTCACCTGAGAACATTTCCCCATTGATGGTGTATCCTTTTGTAGTTGCCACTTGTACAATATGGTCAAGTGTTACCTCATGTTTCTTGCTTAGTATTCCCCCCGCCATCCACAAGGCCACAAGGCCGCACCTGCGAGGACATTATATGAATTAAATATGTATTTTGGGGTGTGTTTTGTGTCCATCTATAAAAATCTCAATAACAATATAAAATACTGTGTATAAATCTACACAAACCCCTAGTATTGTACACACAAACTGTATTCATGTGCAAATTCTGCTGCCAAAGAGTCTACAGCATTTATCAATCGAAAATATGAAGCCGGTGTCCAGAGATGTCACGTCCAATGCAAATTAGGCTCAAATAGGTTGTAAAGATAGTAAACAAATATTTATAGAAGGCGGGAAATATCTTGTTGCTGTTGGCACAGACCCGATTTGCTGCTGTGAATTAAAGGGGGTTGTCCAGTCATAAGAATTTGATAGCCTATCCTCAGGATAGGCAATCGATACTTGAGTGTATGGGACTGAGCTGCAATCCCAGGCATAGCCGCTATGGATGTGTACAGACATACGCTGCGGCCTCTTCAGTCGGCCGATCGGCGGGGGTGCCGGGAGTCGGACCCCCACCAATCTGATAATGATGGCTTACCATGAGGATAGGCCTTCAATAAAAAAAAATGCCAGAAGAACCTCTTTAATGTCAGTGAATGGAAACATTATTGTTTACAACCTATCCTGATCATGTCCGACTAAGATGGTTGCATGGCTTATTGCAAGAGAGAGCTCTAACATATAGTAATTAGCCATTCCACTGTGCCAATTGGACATGCCTCTGGATGTAAACAAGAATGGTTCCATTCACTGACCGCAAACAGAGATTTAAAAAATAGTGAGGAATTGATATACAAAGTATAGAAACTTATACGATGATTAAGCTTTCTGCACATAAAACCAGAAACCCCTTTGCTAAATGTGATCCATTGGTTACATATGACTTCTATTGGTTACATATGACTTCTATTGGTTACATATGACTTCTATTGGTTACATATGACTTCTATTGGTTACATGTGACTTCTATTGGTTACATGTGACTTCTATTGGTTACATGTGACTTCTATTGGTTACATGTGACTTCTATTGGTTACATGTGACTTCTATTGGTTACATATGACTTCTATTGGTTACCTATGACTTCTATTGGTTACATATGACTTCTATTGGTTACATATGACTTCTATTGGTTACATGTGACTTCTATTGGTTACATGTGACTTCTATTGGTTACATGTGACTTCTATTGGTTACATGTGACTTCTATTGGTTACATATGACTTCTATTGGTTACATGTGACTTCTATTGGTTACATGTGACTTCTATTGGTTACATGTGACTTCTATTGGTTACATATGACTTCTATTGGTTACATATGACTTCTATTGGTTACATATTACTTCTATTGGTTACATGTGACTTCTATTGGTTACATGTGACTTCTATTGGTTACATGTGACTTCTATTGGTTACATGTGACTTCTATTGGTTACATGTGACTTCTATTGGTTACATGTGACTTCTATTGGTTACATGTGACTTCTATTGGTTACATGTGACTTCTATTGGTTACATGTGACTTCTATTGGTTACATATGACTTCTATTGGTTACATATGACTTCTATTGGTTACATGTGACTTCTATTGGTTACATGTGACTTCTATTGGTTACATGTGACTTCTATTGGTTACATGTGACTTCTATTGGTTACATGTGACTTATATTGGTTACATATGACTTCTATTGGTTACATATGACTTCTATTGGTTACATATGACTTACTGCGGACCCTCCTGTATAAGAGATGGGATATGCTGGTTATACAGAAGCCATTTTAAGTGTCCACCGAATCTGAAATAGAAAAAGAACAATATCAGTAACACAATTCACAAACTAAAGCTACTCATACATCATATCATCGACCCCCTCTGGGCACACTCTGTGCGGTACCACGTATGCCCACGTTAGCAGACGGAATTCCTTCATATGTTACGACCAGAAATCTAAGGCTGGGTTCACACGAGCATGTTCGGTCCGTAAAGGACGGAACGTATTTCGGCCGAAAGTCCCGGGCCGAACGCACTGCAGGGAGCCGGGCTCCTAGCATCATAGTTATGTATGACGCTAGGAGTCCCTGCCTCGCTGCGGGACAACTGTCCCATACTGTAATCATGTTTTCAGTACGGGACAGTAGTTCCGCAGAGAGGCAGGGACTCCTAGCGTCATACATAACTATGATGCTAGGAGCCCGGCTCCCTGCAGTGTGTTCGGTCCGGAACTTGCGGCCGAAATACGTTCCATCCTTTACGGACCGAACATGCTCGTGTGAATCCAGCCTAACACTGCAACAGCTGTGAAAAGGATGAATGAAAACAGAAAAGCACCACATGCTTTTCTGTTTACAAACATCCAAACGGAGTGTCATAATGATGGGGGCTGCGCGAAAATCACGCAGCCGCGCATCATATGCTGCTGCCACACGGAGCTGTTAAGTGCCTTTTGCGCAGGCAAAACACCACGTTTTTGTGTGCGCAAAAACGCCACGCTCGTGTGAATCCAGCCTAAGAGCCATAACTTTTTTATTTTTCCCCTGACGTAGCCGTGCGAGGGCTTGTTATTGTGGGACGATTTGTCATTTTTATTGGCACCATTTTGGTTGCACATAGGACTTCTTGAATAAACTTTTATTCATTCATTTTTTTTTAAAAACAAAAACTTTTTCACCGTGTGGTATAAATAACATGTTCATTTTATTGTATGGGTTGTTTTAATTGCGATACCATTTAGATATATTTTTTATACTTTTTTCCAGAATAAAATATTTTTTGGAGGAAAAAGATTTGTTTGTTTGTCCTCAATACACTTTATGGAACTTTATTTAAATAATGTTAGTCCCACTAGGGGACTTAAACTTGTGACTCTTTGATCGCTTTTAGAATACATTGAGGGCTCATTCAGACGAGTGTATAAGTCGTCCGTGTGACGGCCGTTAAAACAACGGCCGTCACACTGACCCATGTATTTCAATGGGGCCGTTCACACGACCGTTGCTCCAACGGAGTATGTAAAGGGACCGTGAAAAAATAGGACATGTTCTTATTTTACTGCGTGTCACGCATCCCTCTATATACTCTTGTCTAAGGGGATCTGTGATAACGTGTCCCGCACGGGTGCACCTCGGATGTGAAAAACGGCAGTTTTCCACATCCAAGGTTGTTCACGTTCGTGTAAATGTAGCCTTAGGCAGGGCCTAAATAGAGTCACATATACGGCAGACCTTGGACACTTTGGGCTTACAGAAGAAGCCCCTCCCTCTGCAAAAACCAGAGGTGCCGCAGTCGCTATTGACCGTGGCATCTAACGGGTAAACTTGGATCCTGCACGTTACAGCGGGTGGTCACTTTGCACCTGCTGCACACCCCCACAACGCATTAGTACAGTGTAATGTGGGATGTACCCACTCCCCATGCCATACTATTGTGGGATGTGGTTAAAGACGTGTTCTCATCTTAAAGCGTAACTAAACTTTTAAAACATTTTTGACCTCTAGTGACATGTCAGAATGTTTGATAGGTGGTGGTCCGAGCACCGAGACCCCACTGAAATGAAGCGGCAGAAGTCCTTGGAAATCCGAGCCAGCGGTATACGGGCCCGACCTATAAACCTCACCGTTCCTGTTGATTCTTGATCAGCCGCTTTAACTCGTCACATCCTCCAACAGACGGGTCACTGTTCTCTGCCACCTTCTTAAAGAACTTGCTTTTCACCTGAGATGGAGGAGGGGGGCAGAGGACTGGTGGTGGCGGCGGCGGCAATGGTGGTGGTGGTACATGATTAGTGTTTGCAGTGTTTGCTTCTTTCTCCTCCGGCATGAGTGCTAAAAAGATACCAGGAATAGAATATGAGATTATTATGGAAATGACTTGTGTTCAGTTTCGGTGCATATCCCTACAGGCCTAGAAAACCCAACGCCAGCCATACACTATGATAATTGTGTTGTACAGATATATAATACAACCCTCATAGCCCAAAATATGGCACAATCCAATCCCTTCACAAAAATTGGCAAGTATGACCTGATTGGTTCCTTTGCAACAGTTTGGTACATTTTCCCCAATGACTAGTGACTGGAAATAATTGGTTCGGCTATCAATATATCTATGGCCAGTGTAGGCCAGGTCTACACGGCGACTTTGACCGCATGACCAAAGATGGCCGTCACACTGGCTGCATCGCAGGTAATGAAGTTAATGTGGGCAGCGTTGCGACCCGCGTCTTGCCGCGACATGACAGTAGCGAAGAATTTAGCAGGTTCGGATTTCTTGCGACTGTAGTAACGCGGTCCCAGCAACCAACCGGTCGCCACATTGACTTTCTTTACCTGCAAAGGCAGGCAGGGCAACAGCGATATTTGGTTGTATGGCCTGTGTCACCATCAGTCGCTGTGCAGCCCCAGCCTCAGGCCTTATTCACCAGAGCGTTGAAACAACGGCCGTCACACAGACCTATGTAATTGCATGGGGCCGTTCATACGACCGTTTCAACGGAGCGTGTGAAGGGACGGTGAGAAAATAGCACATGTCCTATTTTTTGGCGCTTCGCGCATCACTCCATAGACTCTACGGAGGACGTGTGATAACGCTTCCCACAGGGTACAGCACGGATGCACCTCGGACGTGAATAGCTGCGTTCTTTCACGTCCGAGGTTTGCAAAGCTTGTGTGAATCCGGCCTTAATCAATAAAAGGTATAAAAAATAAAAAAAAAGAGTTTACACTTCAGGGGTTAACACCGGAGCCCGCTAAAAAGGAACAGTTGCTAATAGCAACCAATCACATCTTTGGGTGGGTTGCAAAATGAAAGCTGAAATCTGATAGGTTGCTATAGGCAACTGCAGCCCTTTGCACGAATCTCCCCCATAGTGCTAGTACACGTAAACCCCGATGCGCCATCTTTATACGGTTCAAAAACCGGTAAACCGCAAACACAGGAAACAATGAAAGAAATAAATGAAATAATAGTCACGTTTTAGCCGTCTGGTTCTGACTACGACATGTGATTGGCAGTTCGCTCTTCGTAGCGTTTTATTGGCTTAGTTCTATCATGTGATGTACGTAGGAGACGAGGACACGTAAGAGGCGTGATGTTTTGACCAATGGGAAGCTCCGTAGTGTAATACTGGAGGTGTGGCTACGTGGGGCTATTTTCCCTGTTACTATAGCAGTGCGGCCTGTCTACTATAGCAAAGCGGACTGTCCTGCGGCCTAGTTGTGGTGTGCGAGTTGTCCGCGTGTTTCCTATCGCTGGTGTTTGCGGTCGCCAGGCCCGAATCTTACGAGCTCGTTTATATACAGGTAAGCGCGGGCGGCCATATTGGACGGAGAAAGGGAATATTGTGGCGGGCTATTGCTGTGCGATCAGAGCTGGAGAGCAGTGTGCGGGCAGCCATGTATATATCTCTTTCCCTCCATTATGCGATCGATCACAATCACATCATTGTCTTGTATGGGGGTCGTATGATAGTTACATAGAGAGAGAGCGCAGACCTCCTGAACGTCTCCGGTTATGGCCGCCCGTGACTACTTCGTCGGGAAGCTGCAGCGACAACTGTCCGTATATAACTACGTCACTGGAGCTTCTGGACGCATATATTTTAAGGGCCTGTTCACACCTCTGTTGGAAGCTCCTTTAGGGCACATTCAGAGGTGGTGGAATTGCTGTTAAATGGACAGTCCGCAGTGGAATTCGGCATTAGCTGTTTTTTCATTTCTTTCTATACATTTTTAGGTAACTTAGTTCAGACTTTGTGGAAAATAACAGTGCGGGATTTAGGCTGCGGTTTAGAATTTTCCCTCCGCAGCATGCACATTACATTGTGGAATTTCACTGCGGATTTCAGCCTTTGCAATGCAAAAACTGAAATCTGGCAAGTCCGCTGTGATATCCGCAACGTCTGAACTACCTGTCAAATATGCAAATGTTGCTGAAGATTCGTTGCGTAATTGCCCCGAATCTGCACCAACATTTGCAGCGTAAAAATTCTGCCACGTGTGAACATGGCCTGTCGCAGATCCGGCAGAAAATACCAGTAACTATAGCGCAGTATGCTGCGCTACTGTTTATCTTAGAACCACGGATCCCCCCCCCCCCCCCCCCCCCGACAGAACCCCTTACCATCTGCCGCCGGTGTTGTCCAGGGTACAATGGAGGCAACACTTCTAGTATTTTTTTTGTTCTGCTCCGAATGGGAAAACCGACAGAGGTGTGAACCTGCCGTAATGGAGCCTGTGAACGGAGCGATGCAGTGTCGTCCATAGGCTCCCACGTTAGAGCCATATACCGAGTGGTGGGTGTATTCACTTTTTGGGTTTTATCCCGCCTCCTAAAAACAAAAAGCGATTAAATTGTTCCCCAAATTGTTACCAATGAAAACATCAACTCGTCCTGCGGGGAAAGAAGTTAGGGAGGAGGATCGCACATACTGGCTTCCTACAGGCGATGAGCTGCTGCTAGAGGGGTCTGAGAGCAGATTATTCCCCACTTTTGTCCAACAGCTATCAAAGCGTTATTCCCATCAGAGGCTTCGTTCACATCTGCGTCAGGACTCGGTTCATGGGTCGTCGGAGCTTCCCGTCAGGGGAACGGGACCCAAACTGAAACAAACGGAGACCATAGGTTTCCGTTTGAATCACTATTGGTTTCAATGGTGACGGACCCGGTGCAAATGGTTTCAGTTTGTCTCTGTTGTGCAAGGGTTCCGAGTAGTCGACGGCGCTATTCATTCCATCAAAACAACGGAACCCTTGCACAACGGAGACAAACGGAAACCATTTGCACCGGATCCGTCACCATTGGTCTCCGTTTGTTTCAGTTTGGGTCCCGTTCACGTGTTAGCCTGACGGGAAGCTCCGACGACCCATGAACCTAGTCCGGACGCAGATGTGAACGAAGCCTTAAAGGACGGGTGTTGCGATTTTTTTTTTTTTTTTTATTTCATATCAATTTGCTTTGTGTTTTTATTTAAAGAGGCTCTGTCACCAGATTTTGCAACCCCTATCTGCTATTGCAGCAGATCGGCGCTGCAATGTAGATTACAGTAACGTTTTTATTTTTAAAAAACGAGCATTTTTGGCCAAGTTATGACCATTTTCGTATTTATGCAAATGAGGCTTGCAAAAGTACAACTGGGCGTGTTGAAAAGTAAAAGTACAACTGGGCGTGTATTATGTGCGTACATCGGGGCGTGTTTACTACTTTTACTAGCTGGGCGTTGTGTATAGAAGTGTCATCCACTTCTCTTCACAACGCCCAGCTTCTGGCAGTGCAGCACTGTGACGTCACTCACAGGTCCTGCATCGTGTCGGCACCAGAGGCTACAGATGATTCTGCAGCAGCATCGGCGTTTGCAGGTAAGTCGATGTAGCTACTTACCTGCAAATGCTGATGCTGCTGCAGAATCAACTGTAGCCTCTGGTGCCGACACGATGCAGGACCTGTGAGTGACGTCACAGTGCTGCACTGCCAGAAGCTGGGCGTTGTGAAGAGAAGTGGATGATACTTCTATACACAACGCCCAGCTAGTAATAGTAGTAAACACGCCCCGATGTACGCACACAATACACGCCCAGTTGTACTTTAACTTTTCAACACGCCCAGTTGTACTTTTGCAAGCCTCATTTGCATAAATACGAAAATGGTCATAACTTGGCCAAAAATGCTCGTTTTTTAAAAATAAAAACGTTACTGTAATCTACATTGCAGCGCCTATCTGCTGCAATAGCAGATAGGGGCTGCAAAATCTGGTGACAGAGCCTCTTTAAAACATTTTTATTTATTTGTGTGTTTGTGTCTTACTTTTTATTTTTGCACTTTTTCTTCACTATGGGGGCTGCCATTTTTTTTCCCATCTCTGTATGTGTCGATTAACGACACACACAGACATGGAATACGGCACATACAGCCCCATAGTGAATGCGAACGGGACCCGTTCCATTCACTATGGTGTACGCCGTCTGTGTGGGAAAGGCGCATCACACAGTAAAACACGTACATACACAGACCTAACTTACCTGCTCCTGCCGCCGCTGCTCCCTCCGCTCCTAGTCCTTGCTTCAGAACACATGTCCGCAAGCTGCGACCGGAAGTAGTCATCTTACTGTCCGGCCACGGCTTCCGGTCCACAAGAAAATGGCGCCGGATGTCGCTCGGCCGAAGACCTTCCTTTTGGACTGTGTAGGAGTGGCGCATGCGCCGTTCCCACACAGACGGCGTACAGCATAGTGAATGGAACGTGTCCCGTTTGCATTCTCTATGGGGTTGTATGTGCCGTATTCCATGTCTCTATGTGTCGTTAATTGACACAGAGATGAAGAAAAAAATGGCAGCCCCCATGGACAAGAAAAAGTTTAAAAAAAAAAAGTAAAATACAAACACATAAATAAAAAATTTTTTACAAATAAAACACTAAGGGCTTATTCACACGACAGGGTCCCGCCCGAGTTACGGCCAATAAAATCGAACATTTTTCCCGGCCGGTTTGCATAAGGTTTTGCATCCGGGCGGGCAGATCTGGACAGTGACATCAGGGGCAACTCCTGAAGGAGAATCCCCATGTGTTCGGGGATTCCGCTTCAGGAGTTTCCCCTGATGTCACTGCCCAGATATGGACAGAGACATCAAGCGCTCTGTCCAGGAGCGGAATCCCTGAACACACGGGGATTCCGCTCCTTCAGGGAGCTAAAGTGCGGCTAGCACATAGCAGAGCGGGGAGATACCTCCCTGCTCTGCTATAGTGGCGTCGCTACAGCAGCAGCTGCTAGCGGCGCCATCGAAGGTGTAGCTGGGCCAGGGCACTTTTAAAACAAGCAGGGGAAGGGAGCCAGCGCAGTGTTTCTCCAGCGTACAGCCATTCGTCCGAATGGCATCAACTCCTCCTCCTCACATGCACTCTGCGCTGTGAGGAGGGAGCGAGCGACGGAATACATGGCCATCACTCGGGACACATTCCGGTGATGGCCGTGTATTACCCGGCCCCATAGACTTCTATGGGGGCCGGGTAAACGGCCGAAAATAGGACATGTCCCATTTTTTGACGGCCAGGTTTCCCGGGCCATCAAAAAATCGGTCGTGTGAATAGCCCCATTAGGGGTCTATTGTTCCTAATGCAGCCGGGTGACGGCCGATTTATGAACGGCCGGGAAACCCTGTTGTGTGAAGAAGGGCTAAAAGCAAATTTATCTAAAAATAAATAAATTCCGCGACACCCGTCCTTTAAACGTTTATAGCCTTTGCACAAGATATGCCATAAACATCTTAAAAATTTGGGTGCCATCACACACATCCTACTCAGCTGTTTCCCGTGGCGATGCCCTAAATGTGTAAGAACACCCCTTTAAGTGTATGGCCACCTTAAATGCCACATTCAAACAAGCGTGTCCAATTTGCACGCGTAAAAATATAGTTTTTCCTGCGTTTCTTGTTAATATGTGTTGCATATTGACATCAGTGTGGCATGCGTTTTTCACGTCCGTGCGAGCACTTAATAAAAAAAAAATGGATTTCTCCGCTTTGGGGCTCAATCACACGAGTATGATTCTCATCTGCATTGAAGCAATGCACATAGGGCTTATGCCAGGGCTAAGGCGACTAATAGACAAAATCTTCTTCAAGACAAAGATATTAAATCCATCAAGTGTGAATCACCCAGTACCATTCGTTGCGTCGGTACTTATGATGTCTGTTCCTCTCAGGTTATTGACATTCTAGATAGGCATTGGTCAATACTTTTTGCCGATCCAGATCTTAAAGATGTAATCTCAGCGGGGCCAAGTGTCGCATATCGTAGAGGTAAAAATCTACGTGACCTCTTGGTACATAGTCATTACTCTACACCCAATCCTTCACAACAGACTTGGTTAAAATCTCCAGTCAGGGGTGCCCATCCATGTGGCCGTTTGTTCTTTTTGCCCCCTCATGCCTGTGACAAAAAATTTTACTAATCCATCTGACGGTAAATCTTACGTCATCAAGCAATTTATTAACGGTCACAGTAGTGGGGTGAGATATATATATATATATCTCTAAATGCCCCTGTCCTAAATTGTACGTGGGCAAGACCATACAAGAGTTCAGACGGAGAATCTCCAAGCACCTCCGCACTATCAATCCTAAAGAAGACACTACTTTATCCAGACATCTGCACCAGGTACACGGAGGCAACGCTAAGCTACTCCAGTTCTGGGAAGTTGCCCAGGTCAAACTGGGCCCCAGGGCTGGAGATTTAGACCGTAAACTGCTACAGGAGGAAGCGCGATGGATTCGTCGTCTCTGCTCTGAGCCCCTCGTCGCCTCTGCTCTCTGAGCCCCTCGTCGCCTCTGCTCTCTGAGCCCCTCGTCGCCTCTGCTCTCTGAGCCCCTCGTCGCCTCTGCTCTCTGAGCCCCTCGTCGCCTCTGCTCTCTGAGCCCCTCGTCGCCTCTGCTCTCTGAGCCCCTCGTCGCCTCTGCTCTCTGAGCCCCTCGTCGCCTCTGCTCTCTGAGCCCCTCGTCGCCTCTGCTCTCTGAGCCCCTCGTCGCCTCTGCTCTCTGAGCCCCTCGTCGCCTCTGCTCTCTGAGCCCCTCGTCGCCTCTGCTCTCTGAGCCCCTCGTCGCCTCTGCTCTCTGAGCCCCTCGTCGCCTCTGCTCTCTGAGCCCCTCGTCGCCTCTGCTCTCTGAGCCCCTCGTCGCCTCTGCTCTCTGAGCCCCTCGTCGCCTCTGCTCTCTGAGCCCCTCGTCGCCTCTGCTCTCTGAGCCCCTCGTCGCCTCTGCTCTCTGAGCCCCTCAATAACTGTCAGTTATTACTATATTTATCAGCCTTTCCATTATGCTTAGACTGGTTCATAACCTATTCTTACTCGTATTCTAATTATTCTGACCAGATTGGTCTGCAGACATAATCATTCATATGTGACGGCCCCAATCATTCTCTCTCTCACCAATGTTCTTTTCATTCATAACAATATTCTGTATCAAGACGTTCCGGTAGAGGCAGGTGACCTCCCGTTCTATATATATTTTTTTAGGTCAAATGGACACATGAACATGTCACTATTTATATCCCCACAGGAGTTTCCTAATTCTAGTGGCGTTTGGGTTCCTATTGAGAAACCACAAACCCCCCCCCCCACTTTTCTTTATGACTTGACATAGTGGTCACACAGTCTTTATATTATATTTTTTCGACCTCATTCAGCACATCATTTATATATCAAACCATATTATGTTTGGCTGGTTTTATTAAACATCATTAAGCCCTCCGATGTACACAACCGTACGTTAAGTTTTCCTGTCACACAAGCGTCACATTATATTTATCTATTCTTCCCTTATAGATTAGTTATCGCTCAATATGTATCTATTAGGCATATTACCCTCTAGATTTCTATGGGACCTATGGCATCTGCTTATATATTTTTATTTTCTATCTGCCATTGTTTGTATACTGATACGATTGTTCTATTTTAGACCGAGTTCCTGCACGGGTGTATTACTTACCTGATTGTGGATTCCTGTGACCTGGGCTATTTTTCTCTATGCTGATGAATACACAATGCGCATGCGCAAATTCTCATTTCAAGACGGCCGACCCTTTCGCCACCTCATTGGTAGACTTCTCTGTCTTTCTAGTGAGGAGGGACGGGTTCGGCCTGGTCCCGATTCTGATTGGTACAGAGCAGAGGCATTTCCTCTGCCACGTCATTGGAGTTTCCCATAATAGAGAGGATTTTCTGGCGCGCCGTCATTAGCCCCGATAACCCCCGAGGACGCTACATCAGTGGCGAAACATGTCGGGGGGGGGGGGGGGGGGTCTACTCCTACAATTTTAAATACATGCTTGGACATTAGGGCATAATACTAATCTAACTAGTGACTGTTGCGAACCCCAACGGTCCTTGAGCTTAGGTCGCACGTCTCGTTTCACAGGCGTCGCATACACGTGCACGCTGCAATGATCACTGCACTCTGTTGGCCCGCTCCAAGCATTGGAAATTTTACCTCTTTATGTTTTGGTTTGTCTGTTGGGAATGGTTGGTGATATTAACTTCCTGTTTGTGGCACATTAGTATATGGGAGGGGGGAAACTTTTCAAGCTGGGTGTTGACCATGGCGGCCATTTTGAAGTCGGCCATTTTGTATCCAACTTTAGTTTTTTCAATGGGAAGAGGGTCATGTGACACATCAAACTTATCGAGAATTTCACAAGAAAAACAATGGTGTGCTTGGTTTTAGCGTTATTTTACAAGCTTCTCTTTGTTTACAGCCATTGACATGTCGCAGAGGTTAACACGTGAGGAGCGGATAGAAATTGTGTGGATGTCTGGTGAACGCAGTACCCGGGTCATTGCAGCAGATTTCAATGCAAGACACCCTACGAGACCACCCATCTCCCATGCTACAGTTGGCAAACTGCTTGCCAAGTTTCGTAAAACTGGTTCAGTGTTGGATTTGCCCAAATGTGGACGCATGAAAACTGTCACTAATGAAGAAACATCAGTGGCTGTCCTAGCTTCATTCAGCAAGAGCCCACAGCGTAGCACTCGCCGCATGTCACTGGAGAGTGGCATCAGTCGAACATCCCTTCGGCGGATATTAGCTACTCACAAATGGCCCCCTTACAAACTCCAGCTGCTGCAGCATCTCAACGAGGATGACCCTGATCGGCGCACTGAATTTGCAGAATTGGCAAAACAAAAATTGGAACAATACCCTCAGTTTACACAGAACAGCAACTGAAACTACGGATACTGGAAGCCTGTGCTAGCATTTCTTCTGCGGTGTTGCTATCAGTGTGTGAAGACTGGGAGAAGAGGGTTGCATTGACAATCCAACACAATGGGCAGCACTTTGAACACATTTTATAAGTGGTCAGAAACTTGTAAATAACTCATGAAAGAATAAAGTAACGTTAAAACCAAGCACACCATTGTTTTTCTTGTGAAATTCTCGATAAGTTTGATGTGTCACATGACCCTCTTCCCATTGAAAAAACTAAAGTTGGATACAAAATGGCCGACTTCAAAATGGCCGCCATGGTCAACACCCAGCTTGAAAAGTTTCCCCCCTCCCATATACTAATGTGCCACAAACAGGAAGTTAATATCACCAACCATTCCCATTTTATTTAGGTATATCCATATAAATGGCCCACCCTGTATTTGAAGCGTGAAACACGGACAGCACTAGGGTTGCACGATGCATTGGAACTTCGATACTGTTTCGATAACGTGCACCCTCAAATGGTCCGATACCATTATTTCGATACTAAGCTGTGCGGTCGTACATCTTAGTATAGTAACGCATGAATGCAGTCAGAGTGGGTCTGCGAATGTGTGATTAGTCACTGACAAGTGCGCACGGGGTCAGCTTGATGTGATGCGACCGGCGCTGCCCTAATGAGTGCCGGCAATAAAGATAGAGCATGGCAGGCGCGCTGCAAAACCCCCGCATGTTCTGACTTCAGTGCCTGCGCCGCCGCTAATTAGTGCAGCGCCGGCCGCATTCTCGTGCTGACCGCTTGCGTTCACTTAGGGTATGTTCACACGCAGTGGTTTCTGACGTAATTCGGGCGGTTTACGCCTGAAAAAAATGCCCCTAATACGCCTACAAACATCTGCCCATTGCTTACAATCGGAATTACGATGTTCTGTTCCCACGAGCCTTTATTTTACGCGTCGCTGTCAAAAGACGCCCACGAAAAAAGTGCATGACACTTCTAGGGACGTTTTTGGAGGCATTTTTCATTGACTCCATTGAAAAACGCCACGAAAAACGCGAGTTGCTACAAAAATATCTGAAAATCAGGAGCTGTTTTCGCCTGAAAACAGCTCCGTATTTTCAGACATTTTTGGTCACTACGTGTGAACATACCCTTATTGTCAGCATCAGGGCAATGGCTGTATTACACAGCCTCAGCCCCGCTCTAACGGCGGAGATAAGAGAAATCTCTCATCTCCGCCGCTATTCCCCTGAATGCTGCAATCAAAGCTTACCGCAGCATTCAAGGGGTAAATGAGAAGGGGGATGCCCTTTGGATCGAGTCACAGGGAATCCCTGTGACGAGATGGAGGGACATGCCATATATGGGCAGGCAGCCCAGGGTCCGTATTTCCTGTTGGGGCATACTTCGTACACAGGCAGTTGTTAAGACCTACCTATCAGTATAGACATTTATGCCAGTACATTAAAGTTTAAAAATAAAGTAATGTTAAACTTAAAAAAAAAAACACACCCATTTTTTACAATAAACAGTCTCCATACATAAAATATACACATTTGGTATCGTCGCAACCGTAATAACACATTTTATAGCGTCATTTATGATGTTTGCGCTGTTCTACCATAAAAAACGTCTTTCACTTATTAATGTGAGGCACGAGGTGTGATGAATTTTGAACCTCCATTTGCCTCACATTAATAGTAGTTGACCCCATCATGTACCTCACACGTTAACCCAATGTTGTCCATTACGACTGAGGAACATGATGGGGTTAATTACTATTAATGTGAGGCACGTGGAGGTTCAAAATTCATCATCACACCTCGCGCCTCACATCAGAAAACGGAAGAACTTATATTATTTTTTTTTATTTTTGGCAAAGTCTCGTTTTTGATATCGAGTATCGCAATACTACACAAAGTATCGGTATCGAAGTCTAAATTCTGGTATCGTGACAACCATAGACAGAACACAGATGTCATACTTGGGCTGTCAGTGGTTTTCACACACCCATAGATTTCAATGGGCGATTTGTAGGCTGGGCAATTAATCGAAAAACTAACAAATTCAACGCGATTAATCAACATGTGTATTTTGTCGTTTTTTTTAAATTTTCTTTTTCCTGGGCATTATACTGTGTGGGGGGCCGTTATGGGGGCATTATACTGTGTGGGGGGCCGTTATGGGGGCATTATACTGTGTGGGGGGCCGTTATGGGGGCATTATACTGTGTGGGGGGCCGTTATGGGGGCATTATACTGTGTGGGGGGGCAGTTATCTGGGGGCATTATACTGTGTGGGGGGGCAGTTATCTGGGGGCATTATACTGTGTGGGGGGGCAGTTATCTGGGGGCATTATACTGTGTGGGGGGCAGCTATCTGGGGGCATTATACTGTGTGGGGGGCCGTTATGGGGGCATTATACTGTGTGGGGGGGCAGTTATCTGGGGGCATTATACTGTGTGGGGGGCAGTTATCGGGGCATTATACTGTGTGGAGGGCAGTTATAGGGGCATTATACTGTGTGGGGGGCAGCTATCTGGGGGCATTATACTGTGTGGGGGGCAGCTATCTGGGGGCATTATACTGTGTGGGGGGCAGCTATCTGGGGGCATTATACTGTGTGGGGGGCAGCTATCTGGGGGCATTATACTGTGTGGGGGGCAGCTATCTGGGTGCATTATACTGTGTGGAGGGCAGTTATAGGGGCATTATACTGTGGGGGGCAGCTATCTGGGGGCATTATACTTTGGGGGGCAGCTATCTGGGGGCATTATACTGTGCGTAGAGTAGTTGTCTTGTATATCGTATAGTATATGGGGGCAGTGTCAGGGGGTATATTATATATACATCAGGCTCAGGCGATAAATACTAATTTAATGGTGTAACATGTAGAATGAGCCCTTAGGTGTATACTATGTTAGGCCTCATGCACACGGCCTTGCCCGTAATCACAGCCCGCACGCCCCATTTTCGTGCCATGCGTATGGGAATACTGCCCATAAAATCCAAAAAGTAGGACATGCTCCATATTTCCCCGCACAGTTCTACGGCACGGACACCTTTGCGTAGCGCTACGGAAAGGTCTCCGTGGCCAATAGAACCGGGCGGGTCCGTAATTGCAGAGTTTTTTCAAGGTTGTGTCAATGAGGCCTTACCACTGACTTCAGTATATAACAGTATACGCCCCCTAGTGGTGGTTGCAGACAGCATTGTATCTCTTACATCTATGTGTCTGACTGCTATAATTCTGTGTGTTTTTTAATGATAAAAGGAGGATATTGACTTTATTAGTCATTGTCTTCTGTCTGACTTCATATTTTGTTTCATTCAAGCTTCTTGTGGAAATGGCCGCCCAGGAGATCCGACCCAACAATACAATCTACATCAATAACCTCAATGAGAAGATAAAGAAGGACGGTGAGTGTTTGTAAATGCTGTGATGTAGAGAGAAGTCCATACAGGGCCGTTACATATGGGTCCCATCTTTTCCACTGGTACTTAACCGTAGGCCTTATTGACACGAACGTGTGCGATTTGCGCGTTGCAGTTTTGTGTGTCATCAGTGAGTGGTGCGTGGCTGTGTGCTTTTCACACATTTGCCATCCTTATGACACGCGGTTTTGATGTTTAGAAAAATAAATGAAGGAGGTGGTTTTATTTTTTTCCTTCATTTCTTGATCTACTGTTGCGCGAATCACGCGCGGCACACGGAAGTGCTTCTGTGTGCCGTGAGCGATTTTCACGCACCCATTGACTTCAATGGGTGCGTGATGCACAAACGGCCAAGTAAAGGACATGTCGTGAGTTTTACGCAGTGGACATACGTTGCGTGAAAATCACGGACTGTGAACGGCCCCATTGACTAACATAGGTCCGTGCGATGTGTGTGATTTTTCACGCGCGTATCACGGACGTAAAACACATTCGTGTGAATAAGGCCTTAGACTAAGTTCAAACATAGCGTATATACCGCTGAATTTCCCCACGGAAATCCTGCAGTGTTTTCGCAAGACAAATTGACATTCTGCAGATTGAGAATCTGGACCGCCTCTGTTTCTGCCCTTTTTTTTTTTTTTTTTTTTTCTTTTTTTAATCCACAACATATGGAAGAAATTTGATTAAAGAGCCTCTGTCACCACATTATAAGTGCCCTGTCTCCTACATAATCTGATCGGCACTGTAATGTAGATCACAGCAGTGGTTTTTATTTTGAAAAACTATCATTTTTGAGCAAGTTATGAGCAATTTTAGATTTATGCTAATGAGTTTCTCAATGGACAACTGGGCGTGGTTTTACTTTATACCAACTGGGTGTTGTACAGAGGAGTGTATGACGCTGACCAATCAGTGTCCTGCACTTCTCATTGTTCCAGCCCAGCGTCTTTCACTGCACAATCTCACTGGGCTGGAACAATGAAGTGTACGACGCTGATTGGTCACTGATTGGTCACTGATTGGTCACTGATTGGTCAGCGTCATACACTCCTCTGTACAACACCCACTTGGTATAAAGTAAAAACACGCCCAGTTGTCCATTGAGAAACTCATTAGCATAAATTTAAACTAGCTCATAACTTGCTCAAAAATGATCGTTTTTCAAAATAAAAACCACTGTTATCTACATTCCAGCGCCGATCAGATTATGTAGGAGATAGGGCACTTATAATCTGGTAACAGAGCCTCTTTAAATCTGATCCACTTTCCTGCTACTATAATTTGCTGCAGGAGTTCTGCAGTATTTGCGCTAGGTGTGAACTTAACCTTAGAAGGCTACAGGTTAGGATCCAAGCAATCGTCTGAGCTTGTAAAGATGTTTTATTTTCGACTTTGTTCTACAAGATTAACACCAAATCTTCTACTGTAACTTTTGTATTACCGCTAAGTATGACGGTTAAATTTTATTTTTTTTCTCTTCCTTTAGAGCTGAAGAAGTCTCTGTACGCCATCTTCTCCCAGTTTGGTCAGATCCTTGATATCTTGGTGTCTCGCAGTCTGAAGATGAGAGGACAGGCATTTGTCATCTTTAAGGAAGTTAGCAGTGCAACTAATGCCCTGAGGTCAATGCAAGGATTCCCCTTCTATGATAAGCCAATGGTTGGTGTTATGAGTCTTATACATTTCTTAAAGCAGTAGTATTAAATTCGAAAAAAAAATTCTGGCCGTTTTTTTAATTTATTTTTTTGCCAAAAACAGCGCCACTCTTATTCATGGGCCGTGTCTGGTATTGCAGCTAAGACCTGTATTTCCTGGAAACTGCTAAATTCCACTGTCCTTTTTTGAGAAAGTGAAGTAAACCTTTATGTTCTTTCTTTTCCATTCAGAGAATACAATATTCAAAGTCTGACTCGGACATCATAGCTAAGGTGAAAGGCACCTTTGTTGAGAGAGACCGAAAGAGGCAGGAGAAGAGGAAGGTGAAGGGACCAGAGGCTGTAGCTGTCAAGAAGATTGTGCCAGGCGCTCCCATGGTGCCAGGTTTACAAGGGCAGATGCCAGTGAGTTGTCTCTCTATGATATTTATGGCTGTTGTAGCTGCTCTGTCCGAGATGTTCTTATATATGTTGTTTTTGTCTTTAGGGAATGCAGAACATCCCTGGAATGAACCAAGGTCCTCGTATGATGCATATGCCTGGACAGACGCCATATATGCACCATCCTGGCATGATGCCACCACCAGGAATTGGTCCAGGACAGATACCTCCTGGTGGCATGCCTCATGGACAGATGATGCCAGGACAGATGGCACCTATGCAACCAGTAAGTGTTGCTGAATGTGGGAGTTGGTTGTTTCTTTCCCATCTACGTAGACTAAGACTTGCTTGTGTTTTACGGAGGTTTTAATTCATGTTTTAAGAAAATTGTGAGAACCGAATCGATCGCTGTGACATAGTATAAAAGGGGGGCAATCCCAATCATAGCACAACTTCAAGAAGTGCCATAGCGTTCTGACCAGTGGGAGTCTGGACTTCTGGGACACCCAATGATCCAGAAAACAAAAGGCTAAAGCGGCCGCGGCTCTTCCTCCTGCACAGCGGTGCTCCCGGCCACCCAATGTGCAGGGAATTGCAGCACTGCCCCTTTTAATTGAAGTGTCACATTGGCTCCTTCATTCTAAGGATCGGTGGGGTATCCTGCAGCCATACCCACACCGATCAGTAAGTGATTGCATATCCTGGTGATATGACATTACTTACTATGGTAGAAAAAATCCCTTCGGCACCCCCTTCAAACCAGATTAGAGAGCTGCTCTTGATGGATGTCAGGCACGTCAATGCATCAATCAACTGGCATTCATTAAAATTGGCGTGTAATTCTACAGATGGCCAGGCGGGTTAGAGAAGCGGCTTCCTTCATTGGACAACCCCTCTAGTGTCCTGTGTGTTTTTATGTGCTTGTCTGTTGTATTGTGGAATTTTTTCTATGATTAGTTTATACATCTACGTTCTATCTTGTTCCTCAGATATCTGAAAACCCACCAAACCATATTCTGTTCCTGACCAACCTCCCAGAAGAAACAAACGAGCTGATGCTGTCCATGCTGTTCAACCAGTGAGTATCTCTAGCGCCCCCTCCTGGTGTTAAGGGGAATGGTCACAATGTAGGACAACACTTCTGAAGAGAACCTTCTTTTTGTCCGTGGACTGGTCGGCGGTGCGGTTTCCTTCTGACGTTCCTTGTAGATCTCTCCTCCTTTGATATCCGCAGCAGCGCTGGCTCCGTTAATTAGTCGCTGGCTCCTTTCATATACTAACGTTTTCTATGTTTTTTTTCTCCTAGGTTCCCCGGCTTCAAAGAAGTTCGTCTAGTCCCTGGACGTCACGATATAGCATTTGTGGAGTTTGACAATGAAGTCCAGGCAGCTGCTGCCCGAGAGTCTCTACAAGGATTCAAGATCACCCAGAGCAACTCCATGAAGATTTCATTTGCCAAGAAATAGTTCACTGGGTACAGCAGAATCTCAAGCTTCAGTCTGTTTTGGTAAAACCACCGGCTTCTTAGTTGGGTCCCGGCAGATATTGATCGGACGCTTTTTTTTTTTTAAATTTAAATTCTAGCAATTATTCAGTGCTGAGCTCTCATCCAGCGTATTATGTTGGTGAGTATGGCATGGTTTCTTTTTATATGCATTTGTTGAAAGCATTGCACCCAGAGTCTGACTTCCAGACACTGTACCTGGAGCTTGTGAATAAAATGATTTTTTCTATGAACCTTTTGTCAGACTCCCAATAACATATATAGTAGAATGGAGGGCGGAATGAGATACAAAATCTATTACGATTACTACAGGCAAAACGTATACGCTATTCTGCCGAGAACAAGGCCTTGGGGGTCGGGGCATGACACAGGCATTAAAAGAAGGGAAATAAAAAATACCAAGGAGAGAACCGCTCATGCTTCAACCCCTTAGGCTTGGCACAGTATCTGTTTTTATCGGTGTTCCTTCTGCTTCAGTACAGGCTGTGAGGATTTCAGGACACTCTTGTGGTAAGTTATATGTACTAGACCATGCAATCTATTTGTAAATTTCAAAAAAATTACAGAAAATGAGCACTTTACCGAACACCAAAATTCTCCTACTATGAGGTTATTGACGCAGAAACTGCCGAGAGTGATTTCAATGGGAGGTGTTTTTTTCCTGCAAGCGGAAAAAAAAGACATGCTCTCTATTCCCACGGTTCTGTCTCTGATCTCCCATTGAAATCAATGGAAGGCAGAGAAAGTGTTTTTTGCTAAATGGCCGCAGCCGAAAAACACCTCAAAGTGCAGGCAGGGCAAAATCTGCCTTAAAATTCCTGAAGGAATTTTGAGGCAGATTTTTCTGCCTGCAAAAAACTGTGTGAACATAGCCTTAGAGTTACGCATTTGCTCGAATAGGCTGTCCGAACAGTAAACCCCGTTAAGTAAGGGTCATAAAACAGAATTCAAGATTCAACTTATTGCAAATGTATTGCTGAAGAATGCACGAAGTGTAAGTCATAAGCCAGATTCAACACTACGTTTCCGATGCCATATTTTACTGGTAGATGTTTACCAACGTCTGGGTGTAAAGTTGGCGCTGCTGTTTTGAAAACGTCATAATATTTTACACTTTTATATTGATGGAGGTACCGGGTTATTCTCACACAAGGGTGAATATATTGTAAATTACTCTATACAGTGAAGGAAATAAGTATTTGATCCCTTGCTGATTTTGTAAGTTTGCCCACTGTGAAAGACATGAGCAGTCTAGAATTTTTAGGCTAGGTTAATTTTACCAGTGAGAGAGATTATATAAAAAAACAGAAAATCACATAGTCAAAATTATATAGATTTATTTGCATTGTGCACAGAGAAATAAGTATTTGATCCCTTTGGCAAACAAGACTTAATACTTGGTGGCAAAACCCTTGTTGGCAAGCACAGCAGTCAGACGTTTTTAGTAGTTGATGATGAGGTTTGCACACATGTTAGATGGAATTTTGGCCCACTCCTCTTTGCAGATCATCTGTAAATCATTAAGATTTCGAGGCTGTCGCTTGGCAACTCGGATCTTCAGCTCCCTCCATAAGTTTTTGATGGGATTAAGGTCTGGAGACTGGCTAGGCCACTCCATGACCTTAATGTGCTTCTTTTTGAGCCACTCCTTTGTTGCCTTGGCTGTATGTTTCGGGTCATTGTCGTGCTGGAAGACCCAGCCGCGAGCCATTTTTAATGTCCTGGTGGAGGGAAGGAGGTTGTCACTCAGGATTTGACGGTACATGGCTCCATCCATTCTCCCATTGATGCGGTGAAGTAGTCCTGTGCCCTTAGCAGAGAAACACCCCCAAAACATAATGTTTCCACCTCCATGCTTGACAGTGGGGACGGTGTTCTTTGGGTCATAGGCAGCATTTCTCTTCCTCTAAACACGGCGAGTAGAGTTAATGCCAAAGAGCTCAATTTTAGTCTCATCTGACCACAGCACCTTCTCCCAATCACTCTCAGAATCATCCAGATGTTCATTTGCAAACTTCAGACGGGCCTGTACATGTGCCTTCTTGAGCAGGGGGACCTTGCGGGCACTGCAGGATTTTAATCCATAACGGCGTAATGTGTTACCAATGGTTTTCTTGGTGACTGTGGTCCCAGCTGCCTTGAGATCATTAACAAGTTCCCCTCGTGTAGTTTTCGGCTGAGCTCTCACCTTCCTCAGGATCAAGGATACCCCACGAGGTGAGATTTTGCATGGAGCCCCAGATCGATGTCGATTGACAGTCATTTTGTATGTCTTCCATTTTCTTACTATTGCACCAACAGTTGTCTCCTTCTCACCCAGCGTCTTACTTATGGTTTTGTAGCCCATTCCAGCCTTGTGCAGGTCTATGATCTTGTCCCTGACATCCTTAGAAAGTTCTTTGGTCTTGCCCATGTTGTAGAGGTTAGAGTCAGACTGATTCATTGAGTCTGTGGACAGGAGTCTTTTATACAGGTGACCATGTAAGACAACTCTCTATAATGCAGGCACCAAGTTGATTTGGAGCGTGTAACTGGTCTGGAGGAGGCTGAACTCTTAATGGTTGGTCGGGGATCAAATACTTATTTCTCTGTGCACAATTCAAATAAATATATATCATTTTGACAATGTGATTTTCTGTTTTTTTTTTCATATAATCTATCTCTCACTGGTAAAATTAACCTAGCCTAAAAATTCTAGACTGTTCATGACTTTGACAGTGGGTAAACTTACAAAATCAGCAAGGGATCAAATACTTATTTCCTTCACTGTATATAATGAACAGCCGGCATTCCCTTCTGTTATGTAGTCTTATGGCAATGTGAGTGACCCCAGAATGATTCCCCGAGCAATTCCTACCTGGACATCTTAGCGAAATAGACTGAAATGTGCAGTCCCTACCTGTCATGTCCACAGTGCGCTTGCAGTGAAACTAATATCCGCGTGCATACAGCTGTAAGTTCAGAGGTCCATGTTGCGGCACAATTCTTACGATACTTGAAGTGGTGCCCCCGAAATGTAGTGCTGCTATTGTTTATACAAGTATATGTTTATATACAAAGTCTATCCTATGATGAACCAAAAAAGGCCCTACCACCCGGCATACTGTCTAATCGGCGACGTGACACAGAAGATCCAGGATGTTATATTCTCCAGCTACACAAGTGTTTCATTGATGATCAGGTACAGTGGTCACTTTGTGCATTCAGAGGGCTGCATACAGTGAGCCAGGTCTGTGCGGAGGAGGCAGGGCACAGATCTGCTTGTAACACATTGCTGGGTCTCCACATACCGAGCATGAACAGGAGCTGCAGCCAAGTCAATGGGTGCGTGAAAATCACGCGCACCACATGGAAGCACTCCCGTGTGACGCGCGCGACTCGTGCAACAGCAGTAAAAAGTATGAATGAAAACAAAATCACCACGTGCTACAAACAGAGTGTGATAATGATACGGGGCTGACACATGAAGCTGTTAAGTATCTTTTGCACACGCTCATGTAAATCCGGCCTGAATGTGGTAATCTCAACACTGAGTATTTTGTCTTAACCAGTTCAGGGCCGGGTTATTTTGCGCCTTCAGGACCAGACACCGTTTAGCCCTTTTTAGCACGTGTTAAACAGCTATAACTTTTTTTTTTATTTGTTGGGCTAACGACGTGATTTTTGCGATGGTTTTTCCGTACACAATGCAGGTTTCTTTTTTTTTTTTTTTTTTTATCGTTTTTATACACATCCTTTTTGCTATTTTAGAATTTTTATTCATAAAGTTTGAAAAGAATAGTAAAAAAATAAGCTTTTTTACGTTTCAGCTATTTTTTTTTGGTAATAACATAGTTTTACCCTAAAATAGACCTTTTATTTGTGATCGTCATTGTCTTCCGTAAATTTTTATATATTACATGTCTATATTAGGGTAATTGGGTCAGCGCTAGCGTTACAACAATGTTTGGCGGGGGGAACGTTTTTTTGGGGGGTGGGTATTTTATGTGTATTTATTATAAAAAAAAATTTTTTGCACTTTACTTTACTATTTTTTTATGACTATGGTCTGTCCCTCAAAGGTCAAAAAAGACCTTTGGGGAACTTTATATATATATATATATTTTTTTTTTCTGTCTTTTACACCATGTTTTTCCACTGTAGCTGGAGCTGCACAGCAGCCCCATTTAGAGAGGAAATCAGCCCTCTCATAGTGACGACTATCACTAACTGGGCTGTGCTGGGTCTAGTTAGACCCAGCAGCAGTCTGTCAGTAATGGCACCTGGCGATCATGTGACCAGTCACATGAACACTGGGAGCAATAGAGACAGCGGCGCTGCTGATGTCTCTATTCCTATACACAGCGTTCATTGAGCGCTGTGTAAAAGAGATCGGAGAAGACAGAAGCAACGAAAGCTGCTCCTATCCTCTCCTCAGGATCCCCGGCAGTCACGGACAGCCGGAGACCCGACATTCAGCTGCCCGATCGCGCGGGCAGCAAGTTAAAACCCGAGGCGTAAAAAGTCTATAGCTCGGGTTTTAAGGACCCTGACCGCTGGCCGTAAAAATACAGCCAGCGGTCGGGAACCAAATAAGCTATAATTTAGCGCGGAGAGTAAAGCGTTTTTTTGCATGTGCGGATGAGGCTGGTACACTTTGCGTCACTGTGCAGCATGTCGCAGGGCTTCTTTACTGTAATTTATAATTTTTAGACCGGATACTAACACGGACAGTTTTGAGTGGCGTGTTTTAGCTGCTAAACTCCAGCAGTGAAGTGACATGCATGTGATTTTAGTGTTCGGTTCCTGTTAAAGAGGACCTGTTATGTCCCTAAATAAGTTAATTTCCGCCATGCCTAGATTCCTGATTTCCGTACTTTATTTATTTTTATATATCTACATTTGTTGTTTTGGCTGCCTATGTGCTAATTCATTAATGAATTGACACCTGGGTGGTCTCCATCACCCAGCAACATCGAGGCGTGAACCTAAGCCTCTTAGATTAAAATGTTTTTTTTTGACAGAGGATACTATTGGTTGGAATAGTGTAGTGTACTGTGTTTTCATCTTTCATTTTTTTGTGCCAGACAGAGGCCAAAAGGAGACCTTTTAATTTGGGCCTCTGTCTAATTGCCCCTATGGAGACATTTTGCATGTACATCGGTAGCTTTACTGAAGTACACGCAAAACATTGTGTGAACCCAGCCTTAGTCGTAACATTCACTGACCTCTTTATTAGCAATTCTTCTTATGCTTCCTACCATCTCTCTCAGGCCAGGAAAGCACACACACAAGCACACACACACACGCACACACACACACGCACACACACACACACACACACACACACACACACACACACACACACGTACACACACACACGTATAATGATAAGTGGATGTGCACGTATTCTGTGGAGGTGGTCGGTGGATCCTCAGAATCATTCACTCTGAAGGGACCCCACTCTGATGCTGCCCCTGGGCTATGAGGAGTCTACTGTCTGCAATAGGAGCCACAAACTTCAAGTCTCACCCACTTGCCTAAGCACTGCCTGCCAGCTGAAAATGGAAGCAATCAGAAGAAAGTGTTAAAGGGGTTATCCACTACTGGACAACTGATGGCCTATCCACCGGATAGGTAATCTGTGCGAGTCCAGACCCCGCACCGTTAGACAGCTACAGCCAGGCACGGGATGTTGTTGCCCATAATGCTATGTACGGTGCCGGTAGCAGAAGGCTCAGTACATTGCATAGTGGCCGTGCTGCAGAACTCCAGCTCTGCTGCTATTCACTGGCCGGAGCCAACAGCTTCCAACATGTACTTCCGGTGCTCGGAGGCAGCTGGAGCGGCTTAACGGATAGGTCATCAGATCCAGTGGATAGGTCATCAGTTGTCCAGTAGTGGACAACCCCTTTAACACTTTCTTCTGATTGCTTCCATTTTCAGCTGGCAGGCAGTGCTTAGGCAAGTGGGTGAGACTTGAAGTTTGTGGCTCCTATTGCAGACAGTAGACTCCTCATAGCCCAGGGGCAGCATCAGAGTGGGGTCCCTTCAGAGTGAATGAAAGATTTCTACAAGACTGCTTCAAGAACATGCAAAAAATATAAGTTTTACATGCACAAATTTTTCTTATTTTTCGTAAAACCACGTGTGGCCTTACCCTTACGGCCAGATGATCATATTGTACCTGGTCCAGGTGTTGCAGCCATATAATAATGTTGCCATTGTATGGCTGTGTGATACTGGTCTTAGGAACAAAGCTAAGGCCTCCTTCGGATGGCTGTAATGTAGCTGCATTTTAGCGTTCATAGTCTTGCCGCAAGACCCGGAACCTTGTGGTTCAAGTGAATTCAACTCGGATCACCTTAGGCTTCTACTCTCGGTTGTCTGAACCACGCAGAGTCCGGGTATTCCGGCAGTAATATGGACACTTAAATGCCCTCATTTATAAGGGTTTTCTCTTGGTGACTGATTTCCTGTATGTTACAGCTTCCTCCCCCATCATGTAACGTATGAGGCAATACTTGCACAATTTACTGGTTTTATAATCTCTCCCGATGGTCAGTTCTGGGAATAAGTCTGCAGGAAAACTGAGAGTAAACAGGAACACATGAGAAGAACACAATCCATCACTACTGTATAACGGTGTCTTGAGGAGGAAGCGGTTCTGAATTATTGTGACAATTTTGGATGATCATCATCACCACGAACCAGAGGTTTGTTTTTGTCAGCATCAGCAGGAAATATGTCAAGTGATGGAGACAATCTGCCAAATAAAGCGAAGTCAGCAGGAGGTGGAGAGACAGAAATAACATGATGGTGCAAAAAGACCAAGACGAGCCCGTGCAGCATCAAAAAGAGCAACTACATTGTCTTAGGCCCCGTGCACACGACCGTAGAATTCATCCGTAATTACGAACCCATTCATTTCTATTGCCCACGGACACCTTCCCGTATATTTACAGGAAGGTGTCCGTGCCGTAGAAAGGCTCCGCAAAAGAGAGGACGTGTCCTATTTTATGCTTTTTACGGACCGTGCTCCCATACTTTATATGGGAGCACAGCCTGCAAATGCGGGTGGTGTATGCGGCCGGCCGTGCCCGTAATCACAGGCACGGTCCTGTGCAGGGGGCCTTAAAGGAGTTTTCCAGTCTCAGCCCAGAGCTACACCTAGACATTTTGTAGCGCTACTTATTGATTTTTAACTCTTGAATGACATCTGCAGTCCACAAGATGCATGTATTCATTAGGACTGCAGCTGTAGCTCAAGAGTTAGGGTATGTTCACACGCAAAATCAAAAACGGCTGAAAAAGACGGAGCTGTTTTTAACGGAAAACCGCCATTTTTGTAGCCAAAAACATTTTTTGAGGCGTTTTTTTTAGCCGTTTTTGGAGCTGTTTTTTCATTGGCAGAATAAAAACAGATTGTAATCACCAGTCCGTTACCAGTGGCGAATAGGAATTCATAGAAAGCCAATAATCCGATCTACGACAACTTGTATGTTACAGGTAATGGACCTTTAAAAAAGGTTTTAGAACATTAGGAATTTGTTGCAAGGAATGACCCCCCCTCCTCAACTAGATGAAATGGGAAAAATAAAAAAAGAGGTGGGGAGGGAATGTGAAGCAGGTTCCTGAGCTCTGGGTGATCGCCTGCTGCTGGATAGTCAGTGTCTGGAGTGAGCAGAGCGGCTCAGTCATGTACCAGTCACTGCTGGGTCTTCTTTTCTGCATGCTGCTTGGGCTGGTTGGTGGAAATCGGAAGATGCACAAACTTGCAGACAAGAAGCTCTGTGCGGATGAGGAGTGTAGCCGTAAGTACTTCTGAGATGATGAGGGTTATAGTATTTGTGCATGTAATACCTTGGAATGTTTACAACATGGCTGAAAATCTGTACTAAAAGAGACCACCTATCATGGTGGCCAATCTTTGTGCCACATTTAGTAAAAATATCCTGCGTTTGCACAGGCTGTAAAGCAAAATATAATTGAGCTGTTGTTAAACGACCCGGGTTGTGGCTTGCAGGTGACACATCCAGATCCCCATGGACTTATGGAGATATTGATGAGTCACCCACATTCGAGTTCTGAATATATGTGGCCAAAACTTCTGCTCTGGTGCCTAAGATAGAACTAAAAGGCTACTTAGATGGTGGAATCTACAGATACTATAGATCATCAATTACACCAATAGGTATCATAGGATAGCATTAATGAAAGTTGGAAGCAGGGTCAGGTCCATATCCCGGGCACTTGTGTCAGCATCAAATAACAAGTTCTTGGCACCACAGTAAGGCTGGATTCACACGAGCATGTTCGGTCCGTAATGGACGGAACGTATTTCGGCCGCTAATCCTGGACCGAACACACTGCAGGGAGCCGTACTGTAATCATGTTTTCAGTACGGGACAGTAGTTCCACGGAGAGGCAGGGACACCTAGCATCGTACATAACTATGATGCTAGGAGCCCGGCTCCCTGCACTGTGTTCGGTCCGGGACTTGCGGCCGAAATACGTTCCGTCCATTACGGACATAACATGCTCGTGTGAACCCAGCCTAATAATTCCAGTTGTAGGGAACGCTTGTTCTCTGCATAGCAGACTTCCAGTAATCCCACATTTACGGTTTATTTACATGAGTCGTTTTTTGTGGCGATAAGTCTCACAAAAATGGTGCCGTTTTACTGCGCTTAAGCCTAAAACGCCACAAAGAAAACGACTTATGTAAACATACCCTTAGGGACAGTCCCAGTCTGCAGTTAGTGCTGAAGAATAGTTTGTACTCAGCACAATGTGAAATATTTCAAGCTCTGTTGAGGCATGTGACCCGGCACATATACACATCTGTGAGAAGCGTCACTCACTTCTATTCAATGCACTGGATCCTAAAGCAGTGTTCATCCTGAGCCCCCTGGTTCATGAACAATATCCAAAACAAATTAAAAAAAGACTGGCACATACATGGTCACTGGCAATAGATAAGGGACCAGGCGGTAAAGGAGTCTGTATAAGAATGGTTGCTGTTACAGTATGGTTTCTACATTGTAGCTACTCCGGGCTCTTATCTTCATGACATATTTTCCCACAACAGCAAATGTGTCAGACGTCACCTCCTTATGTTACGGTAAGCTGGCGCACGCAGTCGTATAGTAACAAAGCGCCGCCACTGCATTTCAAACATTGTACATACGTGTTCATACATTTCTGGTACACAGTTTGTAAGGGGGGGTTGGGGACAATAATATAATATTACACTCATCAGCCATAACATTAAAACCATCTGCCTAATATTGAGGAGGTCCCCCTGGTACCCGGCAAACCAGCTCTGAACCGTCAAGTCATGGACTCCACAAGATCTCTGAAGATGTCCTGTGGTATCTGGCACCAAGACGTTAGCAGCAGATAATATGTGAGGTGAGGTCTCCATGGATCAGACTTGTTTCTCCAACACATCCCACAGATGCTCGATGAGATTGAGATCTGGGGAATTTTCAGGCCAAGTCAACACCTTAAAGGGGTATTCCGGAACTAAAAAATTACATTTATTTAAATAAAACAATGAAAATGATATAACTTTACAATGTACTTACGTTTCATCAGATGGCTGTAGCGTCGTATATCCTCCTCCGTCACCGCCCCCTTAGTGAAGCAAAATCTGCACTTCCTGTGCAGACCCGTCCATTTAGTCTTCTGCCTTGCTTCCGGTTTCCGGCTTTCACACTGTACGGTTACGTCACAAATGACGTAACCGTACCACGTGCTTCTTTATCTCAGATCATGCGTGGTTAACACACTCCACCGCGCATGCTCTGTGAAATTATAACCCCTTATAAATTACCGACGGAATACGAAGTTGCGGGAGCTGTGACAGCTGCTGTCTCGTACAGCAGCTGCCGCAGCTCCTACAGCGGGGACCGATCGCTGTGTCCCCGCTGTCTAACCCCTTAAAAGCCGCGTTCAATAGAGATCGCGGCTTTTTAGGGGTTAAGTTACCATCGCCGGCCTGCTACACGATAGCGGCCGGCGATGGTTACTATGGCAACCGGACACCAAACAATGGCGTCCGGCTATGCCATCGACGGAAGCCTAATGGGTCCTGACAAAGTCAGGACCCACTATGCTTGCTGTCAGTGAATAGCTGACAGTTCTAATACACTGCACTACGCATGTAGTGCAGAGTATTAGAATTGCGATCAGGGCCTCCTGCCCTCAAGTCCCCTTGTGGGACAAAGTAATAAAGTAAAAAAAAAAGATGTGTAAAAATAAGAAAATAAAAGTTAAAAAAAATCCCCTTTTTTTCCCTTATCAGTCCTTTTTTATTAATAAAATATATAAATAAATAAAATATACATAATTGGTATCGCCGCGTCCGTAACGGCCTGAACTACAAAATTATTTCGTTATTTATCCCGCGCGGTGAACGCCGTAAAAGAAAATAATAATAAACCGTACCAAAATCACAATTGTTTGGTCACTTCACCTCCCAAAAAATGTATTAAAAAGAGATCAAAAAGTCGCATGTACCTAAAAATGGTCCTGATCGAAACTACAGTTCGTTACGCAAAAAATAAGTCCTCGCACGGCTTTATTGATGGAAAAATAATAAAGTTCTTGCTCTTAGAATAAGAGAACACAAAAAGTGAATGATTTTTTACAAAACGTATTTTATTGTGCAAATGCCATAAGACATAAAAGAACTATAAACATCTGGTGTCACCGTAAGGCCGAGTTTACACGAGCGTGTGCATTTTGTGCAAGCAAAAAGCGCGGCGTTTTGCGTGCGCAAAAGGCAATTAACAGCTCCGCGTGCCAGCCCTTTATGATGCGCGGCTGCCTGGTTTTCGCGCAGCCACCATCATTATGACACTCCGTTTGGATGTTTGTAAACAGAAAAGAACGTGGTGCTTTTCTGTTTTCATTCATCCTTTACAGTGCTGTTGCGCGAATCACGCACGTCCCACGGAAGTGCTTCTGTGCGACATGCGTGGTTTTCACACACCCATTGACTTCATATATGTGTATGTGTGATTTGTTTTGACACTTTTACTTTCAAAAAACAACTTTTTGGGCAAAAAAAATAGTTTTATTTGATTTTCACTGTAATTTTTTTTTTGTTTTTTCACCAACTTTATTTAACGGATTGACATTTTTTTTTAGTCCCACCATGGGACTTCACTATGCGATGTGCCGATCGCATATATAATGCTTTGGTATACTTCTTGTTATTATTGCCTGTAAGTATAAAACAGAGGGAGCTCCCTCCCTCTGTCAAACACATTAGATGCCGCTGTCACTATTGACAGCGGCATTTAATGGGTTAAATTGCCGGAATCGGAGCGCGCTTCGATTACGGCAGTTGCAGCAAGAGCCAGGCTGTGTATAAGGGGAGATTCACACGAGCGTTGCGTTTTTGCGCGCGCAAACAACGCGGCGTTTTGCGAGCGCAAAAACCATTTGACAGCTGCGTGTGTCATGCGTGTCTGATGCGCGGCTGCGTGATTTTCGCGCAGCCGGCATCATAGAGATGAGGCTTGTCGACGCCCGTCACTGTCCAAGGTGCTGAAAGAGCTAAATCTTTCAGCACCCTCGACAGTGAATGCCGAACACAATATCGCAAAACCTGTAAAAAAAAAAGATAAAGTTCCTACTTACCGAGAACTTCCCGGCCGTTGCCTTGGTGACGCGTCCTTGGTGACGCGTCCTTGGTGACGCGCCTCTCTCGACATCGGGCCCCACCTCCCTGGATGACGCGGCAGTCCAAGTGACCGCTGCAGCCTGTGATTGGCCTGTGATTGGCTGGAGCTGTCACTTGAACTGAAGTGTCATCCCGGGAGGTCGGACTGCAGGAAGGAGACAGGAGTAATCGGTAAGTTAGAACTTCGTTTTTTTTTACAGGTTCATGTATTTTGGGATCGCAAGTCACTGTCCATGGTGCTGAAACAGTTTAACTCTTTCAGCACCATGCACAGTGAATCTCTCCCGACGTCGCGGACCGGAAATTTTTTTGCCGGGTTCGGCCAAAACGAGTTTGGCCGAACCCGGTGAAGTTTGCCTCGGTTGTCGGGGTTCGCTCCTCGCAAAGACACTCCGTTTGGATGCTTGGAAACAGAAAAGCACGTGGTGCTTTTCTGTTTTCATTCATCCTTTTCACTGCTGTTGCGCGAATCACGCTCGTCCCACGGAAGTGCTTCCGTGTGGTGCGCGTGATTTTCACGCACCCATTGACTTCAATGGGTGCGTGATGCGCGAAATACGCAGAGTTATTGAACCTGTCGCGCTTTTTGCGCAGCAGACAAACGCTGCGCAAAAAGCACGGACTGTCTGTACTGCCCCATAGACTTGTATTAGTCCATGCGTGCCGCGTGAAAACCACGCGGCCCGCACGGACCGAATACACGCTCGTGTGAATCCCCCCTAACAGCCGTGCTCCTGCCGCTGATCGCGTGGGTACACTGGCAGTACCCGCGCCATCACAGGACGGATATATCCCTCCTCCTGCGCGAACTAGCAGCTGCAGAGCACTGATATATCCGCCCTTCGGCGTTAAGAGGTTAAAAACGCAGATATCCAGTGATTTCAGCTTGTGCTATCAGTAATAGAATGAGAGCACCAAAATGAAGACTGAGATTGCAGAAGTTAGTAGAGCTGGGTGTAGTAGGCGGAGCAAGTGCACTGCTGCATGCACATTGCATGCTGGGACTAGAGCAGTGCATGCAGGGAGGAGAAACACAGGAAGAGAAGAGGAATGAACTTACTGAGCAAAACAAACCTCTCAAGGTAAACAATAGGGAGTAATGTTACTAAAACCATTTATTATCAAGAAAAAGCTAGTCAGAGTGCACTAATATATTAATAGAGGAACATTGCATTGATTTAAAAAAAAAAAAAAAAAGGATTGGAAAACCCCTTTAAACTCTTTGTCATGTTCCTCAAACCATTCCTGAGAAATTATTGCAGTGTGGCAGGGGCATTATCCTGATGAAAGAGACCACTGCCATTCGGGAATAGCGGTGTCATGAAGCGGTGTGCTTGGTCTGCATCAATGAGCCTTGGGTGCCCATGACCCTGTCTCTGGTTCACCTGTTGTCCTTCCTTGGACCACTTTTGGTAGGTACTAACCACTGCATATCGGGAACACCCCACAAGTCCTCGAGTTTTGTAGATGCCCTCACCCAGTTGTCTAGCCATCACACTTTGGCCCTTGTCAAAGTCGGTCAGATCCTTAGACTTTTTCTGCTTCCAACACATCAACTTCAAGAAGTGACTGTTCGCTTGCCGCCTAATATATCCCACCCTTGTCAGGCGCCATTGTAACCAGATAATTAATTGTATTCACTTCACCTGTAAGTGGTATTAAGGTTATTCCTGAATTATATATGTTATATGGTGAATGTACTTTTTCTCTAGGGTGCTCGTACATGATGCAGGAAAGTCAAGTTTGCTGCCACGTGGCCAGAAACCAAATGGCTAAACTTCAGCAATTTTGTGGTAAAACCACATACAATTTTGCAGCACAATTCTCAGCCACGACAACTACTGCGGCTCAAATGTATCGTGTACAGAATGGGGTTTTCTAGCAATTAACTTATATGATGTTTCAATTAGGCATGTTATTAAAGTATCATAACACCCACTGATCCCGAGAGAGGTGGCAAAGCAGGCAAATCTCCTACAAAATATTGTGGGCAGCAACCACTAGAGGGAGCTAGCTGACTTCAATGAAAGTTGTATAAATATACAGTACATGTAGTGAGCTCCCCCTAGTGGTAACTGGAGACAGCTAAAATTATATTGTATTCTATAGCTGCAAGAAGGGAGGACATAGGAAAAAAAAATCTCATCTCCCTGAAGTTAAATCCTAATAGTAGGCAAGTATGGATAAATGTTCAAAAACACTGGACTAAGACATGAACACATGGTTTTTGCTTATTATACATCTACAAATTGTTAAAGGAATACTTCGGGGGGCAAAACTGATACACTGTGGTATACCTAGTGCAGGGCCTGAGGGGGCGGAGCATGACACAGGAATTCTCTCCGCCCCCACAGCCCCTGCACTAGGTATATCGCACAGTATCAGTTTTGGCCGGAGTGTTCCTTTAAGTGTGATCCAGTGTTTATAATGTTATAATCAGTATGTAGACACCAGAAACACATATAAAATGTAAATGTGATTGGTTGTTATGAGTTACAAGACGGCAATTTTCCTGCAGATGATGCTCAGTGGAGGACAATATGGTTTTATACCCTTTTCCTCTCTGCAGATCCCATCTCTATAGCAGTGGCGCTCTCTGACTACTCCCCCCCTGATTGCCGCTTCATCTCCGTCAGGCGCGGACAAACTCTGTATATTTACTCCAAATTAAAGGGCCGTGGGCGGATGTTCTGGCTTGGCAGTGTAAGTACAAATACAATTGTGTAACACAGTTTATATCAGAGTAATATATGATGTGCTGTGTTCTGTTACTCAATAGGTGCAAGGAGATGAATATGGGGAGTACACGGCGCGGTTGGGGTACTTTCCAAGTTTAATTGTTCAAGAAGAACATTATTTAATGCCTGGAAAAGTGGAGGTGAAAACAGATGTAAGTACTTTGTGTTATCATGAGCAAAATATACTGTTATTGGATGATTGATAATAGTCTGTGGTAAGATGAATGCCGCGATGGGTCTTTAGTTGGGTTTCAGCTTGGTCGCCCCAATTATAAAGCTTTATGATTGGCCCCAAGGAAATATAATGGAATATACAATGGCAGCATTGATATAGATGATAGTAGTAGTATTACATTATACTGAATGGCATCGCTATAGGAGGTGCACAGATTGCAGTTGCAGTAAGGTCTGTACTCTTGGATGGACTATGCGCCCCATGTGCTGGGGGCCAGAGAGAGCGCCAACAAACCACTCTACCTTGGTATTTAGATACAAAACTAGGGCAACTTGGGGTAACTGGGTAATATATTGCTAGATCACTAAAGAATTAGGGTCAGTTCACACTGAGTTTTTTGGCGCTTATTTTGACGCGGAAACCGTGCCGGAATCTGCACCATAAACAGATGAAATTGCCCCCCATTGATTTCAATAGGAGGCAGAGGCGTTTTTTCCCGGGTGGATTTTGGCCGCTTGCAGAAATAAAAAGCGGCACGTCCTTTCTTTCTTCCCGCCTCTAACCTCCCATTGAAATCAATGGGAGGCAGAAAACACCTATGGCGCCTGTTTCTGAGCATTTTTCGCTGCATTTTTTTACCAGCGGTCTTTGCATTAGCTTCAATGGCCGCGGGCAAAAAACGCCAGGATAGAATGCGGATAAATATGTGCAGGCAGTTCAAAATCTGCCTCAAAATTCCTGAAGGAATTCTGAGGCTGACTTTTTCTGCCTGAAAAAACTCAGTGTGAACAGGACCTTAACCCCTTCCCGTCGTAAACAACTTTCAGATTTTCATTTTCGTTTTTTCCTCCCCACATTCCAGAAGCCATAACGTCTTTATTTTTCCGTCGATATAGTACTATGAGGGCTTGATTTTTGAGGGACGAGTTGTAGTTTTTCGTAGCACCATTTATTTTGCCGTATAATGTACTAGGAAACGGGAAAAAAATTATTTGTGGGGTAGAAAATGAAAAAAACAGTGATTTCTCCATGGTTTTTTGCGTGCCGTTTTTACGGAATTCACTGTGCAATTAAAACCACATGTTAACTTTATTCTGTGGGTCAATAAGATTACGGTGATACCAAATATATATAGTTTTTTCTATATTTTACTACTTTTACATGTAAAAACCTAAGTGTGAAAAAGAAAATGTATTTTGCGTCGCCAAATTCCGAGAGCCATACGTTTTTTACTTTTACCGTCGATTAAGTGGTCTGAGGGCTTATTTTTTGTGGGATAAGCTGTAGTTTTTAATAATACCGTTTTGGTGAACATGTGACGGTTTGATCACTTTTTATTTCATTTTTTGTGGGAGATTAGGTGACTAAAAAATAAAGATTCTGGCGTTTACAATTTTTTTTTTTTTTACGGCGTTCATTGTGCAGGTTAAATAATGACATATTGCGATAGTCCAGACTTTTACGGACGCGGCGATACCAATTATGTTTATTTTTTTTTATTTTTTTACTATGCTCTAGGGGGAAAATGGGAAAAGGGGGGTTTTTTAACTCGAAATTTTTTTTTTACACATTTTAAATGTATTCTTATGTAATTGAGACAAGTCAGAAAACAGTTAACAGTTGGGTCTTTGAGCGAACACCCCTATGATCGCCTTTACTCAAAGATATCCATATCTCCAACTGAAACGTATTATGTCTCCATTTATTCAATGGGACTGGACTGCCACAGGCCTTTCTTTTTAGGGATCGGTAGTGGTCTTGGCTATGGGTGGGCCCTAAATCATCATTATCTCCTGAAAGTACCTCAGTCCAACGCTGCTTATTCGCTTCTGTTTCTTCTATTTTTCAGCAATGGGATTTCATGTGTCAATGACCTCTCCAACCTCATGTGATACCGTGTCATGGAGCTTGGTGTCCTCACATCTCATCTGCACAAAAGCAACGGAGACATTAAACAATATCTATTACCTAAGGCTTTCTGTCCGCTTACACAACGCCGTGTACAATGTATGAATATATAAGGGATTTGTCATATTGTACTCAAAATATATATTATCTATACCTAATACTGAAGAAACGTAGTGGTGGCATTCATCGAATAGGATGCGGGACAAATGTTGATGTGACAAACTTTACCTCACAGCTTCCATTCTTAGGCCATGGTCACACAGGGGGCGGATGCGCTGCGTCAAAGTACACCGCGTATCCGCCCTGGAAACCGCAGGGAATTCAGTCTGAAAAAAACGCACCAAATTGTGCTGCGGAAAACATTGTTTAATTTTTTATATATATATATATACACTTACCCCATTCTCCGTAGTCATGGCAAAGCGTCCCTCTGTTGTCCCTGCAGTCCGACCTCCTGGGATGACGCTGCAGCCCCATGCAATGAAACGTCAACCCAGGAGGTTGGCCTGGACGGGCAACAGAAGAACCCGTCGCTATGATAACGCCCGGGTTAAAGTACAAAAATATATATATATTTTTTTTCTGAATTGCGTTTTTTGCAGGGGAATTGCAGCTTTTCCGTCGCAAAAATCAAAACATTTGTTATTTTTCTGCGGATTTGACCTCCCCATTGAATTAAACGTGGAAAACTTACAATAGAAGAGCAGCGATTCCATGCTGCGGATTAAAAACCGTTAACGACTTGATATTATCGGCAATTGGTGCTCGTTTTAGCGATCTATCTTTCCGTTTAAAAGGACCAATGAGTGCTGTGTGCCCAATACAATAAGTGGCAATGCCCAGCAACGCAGGCGCTCTGACTGGTCTAGAAGGTCTAGCTGCCCCGATATATAAAAATAACGGAAGCTCTCAGGAGAAACGTCCTCACTTTCCACGCTTACTCCTCATTGCAACCCTACAGAGTGTCAAATGGTTCTTCTCTTGGTTGATAGCAGGGGCCCGACTTGAAGCATCTGGGCCCCCATGCAAAATCTGTAAGAGGGCCCCCATCTGCCATGTGCCGTTTATATGGGTGCGGCTGGTGCCCCTATAGATTCACCCTTGTATGATGGATCACAAGGAGAACTTGAGGGTCATTACCATAGTACAGCGTTGTATTTACATCTGCAGAAATGACGGCTAATTCTATTAACACGTTCAGAATTAAACCAGGATCAGAATTGTTCATAGATATTTATTTAAAGCCCGCATGAATTTCCAAGTGGCAGATCCTGCTGTTTTTAGTGGGATTTGCCCGCCATATAATGTGTATACCGTAGGTGTCTGTCAGACACGGTCAGCCATGTTTGATCTTCAGAGCCAAGACATTCACACCTCTACCACCAGGTGAATTAACATACAGCCGAGACGAATGTGCATATTAATGGGGGGCCGGGGCTGATAACTACCATCCCAAACATCTGATGTCCATATTAGAAATTCTCCATGTGAGGTATTAAAAAAATAAGTTGGGGAATCTTTTAATAATAAAAAAATCTTTGAAATTATTATTGTTTTTAGATAAAGGATCTGATATCGACTGATTTTTTTTTTTACATCTATGCCCAGTTTTAGACTTGACTTTAAGGGTTTTTTCAGTATTTAACATTTATTGTCTATCCATAGGATAAGCCATCAATATTTGACCCTCCGCTGATCAGTCAGGGTCCTAGTAATATTCTATCAATGTCTTTAGTGAAAACACCCTTAACAGGGTCGGTCACATGGGTTAAAAGATCCAAAAACCTACATTTTACCAGACCGAGGAAGACTTCATCTTGCGTTACCTCGTCACCTGATACCAGATCTTGGCTCAATGTCCGACTGTTACTACCCAAATCACAGCTCTACCCATCAATGCTGGTAGGAAGGACCTAGGGGCATACGTTTCCACCAAAATAAAGTTAACCCTTTAAGATACAAATCTCTTTTCTAATCATGGAACCCCTTTAATAAATTGTAGGCATGATAAGAAGAAAATTTGTAGTCATTGTATATAATGCTCTACAAACATATAGGAGCCAATGGCTGTGTGGACCGACTGACAAGGGGCCTTTATCATTGATCTTAGAAAGTTTCTGTCTATATCGGATTAATTGCCTGTATGGAAAACTTTCTTTCATCAGTCCCTGGGAATCGTCTAATCCCACTATCCCAGGCCTTGTAAATGTGGCCGCTATCAGCTGGGACTCTCACTGCTCATTTACACAAAGGTGCGAAGTGTTGGTTCATTATAATGTCATTACTAGGGTCTCCTATAACCATGTTGTATCCTATTGTAAATCAGACCTTGAATGGGGTTAATGGCTTCAGTAATGGACCTAGAATCATGTTCCGTGGCCATTTACACGTCGGTTAAAGTGAACCCGCCTAAAAAAAAAGGACAAGGGAGGCTTTAATTTATAGTGACAGTCTTAATGCCAACGAATATCAATTGAGGGAAGGCAGTGGTTGCAACATTATGTGTATTCAGTATCATCTATATTATAATCAAACTGGGATCTTCTCATCATTGGTCTTATTCTTTTTTCGATTGCGTTATCCTGATTGCTAGTAATGCATTTGCAGTGAAATAATATAATTACCACAGCACTATCCTCATAACACAGGCGTACAAGGAAATGTCCCTATTCTAAGCACGCTGAAATGTTAGGGTTAATTATCTAAGGCGCCTATACATTTAGGCATCATGCACATGAGCGCAAAACACAGATCCTAGTGGCTTCCGAGTGCTGTCTTGCGGACCCATGCACTAGAATTGGCAAGACGGACCCCAAACACGGACAAGTATGGGACATGTTCAGTAATTTTACAGAACCGACACACGGATCCGCAAAAACAAACCGATGCGTGCATAGTCCCATCTCTTGTGTGCTATATATATATATATATATATATATATATATATATAATATGCATGGAGTGTAATACATAACTATCGCCACAAGGAGGCAGCAGATACATTTCTTCCAAACTTCACAATTTACTGAATCTGAGGCTGGCTTGGCAGGTAAGGCTCTATTCACATCACGTAACAGCCCTACGTCGGATATTTACGTCAGGAGGATCTCTAGACATTTAGCGACGTATCTCTACGTCTATCCATACAGTGGGATACGTCGCTAATACACTCCCATTGTAAAAAAAAAAACATACGTTGCAGCATAGTTTTTTTGTTTTTACTGTATCAATCAGGACCAGGACCAGGACCATTGAGCTTCAGAATTTCTGACTGTGGCCACATCTGTATATTCATCTTACAGTCCGGCTTCAAAATAAACTACACTCTGTCCTATATTGAAGGTAGACAAAGTGCAAAGATTATCATTGTAATATCACATCGCATGAAATTACCCATTTACCAAAAGGATTCCTAATAACGCTAATGTCAATAAATAAATGACGGACTATTGTAATTTCTGGGAAGAAAAATGACAGCGAAGACGTCAGCTGAATGGTACACACCGTCGCCATAAAACATGATCACTGAAATAATCCAACAATCCCCTAATATAAACAGTAACAGGGAGCAGATATCTCTGGTTTAGGAGCCAGATTGTTTGATCTAGAATGAAGTGTTTGGAGAAGGACACGCTGGGTGGGCTCGTGCTCCTCCGGGACAGACGGAAAAACAGCTGCTGGCTCTGTGGAGTTAGTGGGGACAGATGCAAGGACCTCGGGGAGTAAGCAGGCCTGATAGAGTGTCACTGTTCACACCTATGCTCTTCATTTTCATTGAGGGGATATAAAAGAGCGAGGCCTGATGGCTCTTCCACATGTTGAACTTTGCTGGTGATCAGGCAATCAAAGGACCATTGTCCACTGGATACGATACAGAAGATTTAGGTTAGGGCTACTCGGCGACTAAGGCAGCGACACGTCGAGCATCCGAAGATCGCTGTCTCATGCTACCTAGATCGCGTTGTGACCAGCAAGTTGCCGCAACCGCAACTTGACTCGTAAAAAAAATCCAAAAAGTTGACGTTACTGCGATGTACCCAGCGTGACACAGCTATCTTTATAAATAGCCAAAGTTGCAGTGTAGCCCTAGCCTAATGTATGGGAACAAAAACTTAATCTTTTTGCCCAGTGGCAACCCATTTATTATATACGTATAAACAGTGGCATAGCTATGCAAAAGTTGTTGTAGTCCAAAGTGGCCGAAAGGGCGAGATAGTACTGATAAAAATGGCATGTGATGGGTGGGGGAGGCCTTGGTAGATTTTTCTTTAGGACCAAACAGCTTAACCCCTTAGTGACCACCAATACGCCTTTTCACGGTGGTCACTAAGGGGCCTTAGGCTAGGCCGTCGCCTTTTCATGGCGGCCCAGACTAAGTCCTGCACGGGTGTCCCGTGCAGGCTGGAGCCGGGGTTCGGCTGTCTGATGACAGCCGGACTCCTGCTCCAACGGCCACGATCAAAGTTTACCTAGATCGCGGATGTTCATCCCATTAAATGCCGCGGTCAATAGCGACCACGGCATTTAAATCATTTACAGAGGGAGGGGGCTCCCTCTCTCACCCATCGGCGGCCCACAAATGCAATCGCGGGCCTCCAATGGGGTGCCATGGCAGCCGGGTGCATGATAAAGGCCCTAATAGATTGCCTGTCAGATTTACACTGACAGACAACAATGCTCTGGTATACGAAGTATACCAAAGCATTATAGCAGCGATCTGAAGATCGCATAGTAAAGTCCCCTAGTGGCACTAATTAAATAAGTAATAAATGTGAAAATAAAATTATTAATAATAATTATTTAGTAAAAGTGTAAAATAAATAAATAAAACTACACATATATGGTATTGCCGCAACCGTAATGACCCAAATAATATGTAATTTAAACCACAAGGTGAGCACTGTACAAAAAAAAACCGCAAAAAACAATGGCGAAATTGCTATTTTTTTCCATCGCCCCCCCAAAAAGTCATAATAAAAGTTAATCAATAAGTCCCATGGACCTCAAAACAGTACCAATGAAAACTACGCCTCGCCCCGTGAAAAACAAGCCCTCATATCGAATAAAAAAATGACGGTTCTTGGAAAGCGACGATACAAAAAGCAAATAATTTTAGTTCAAAATTGTTTTCATTGTGCAAAAGTAGTAAAACATAAAAAACCTCTACATATGTGGTATCGTCGTCATCGTACCGACCCATAGAATAAAAGTAACATGTTATTTATCCCGCACAGTGAACGGCGTGAATTTAAACCGCATAGGACAATGGCGGAATTTCAGGGTTTTTTTCTATTCTCCCCCAAAAAAAGTTAATAAAAGTTAATCAAAAAATGATATGTACCCCAAAATGGTGCCATTAAAAAATACAACTAATCCCACAAAAAACAAGTCTTCATACAGCTATGTCGACGGAAGAATAAAATTTTTTATAGCTCTTTGAATGCGACTATAGCAAAACTAAAAAAAAACAGCTTGGTCATTAGGGCCTAAAATAGGCTGGTCACTAATTAAAGGAGTTGTCCGGGGGACGGACTGTTTTTTTTTATACTGATGACCTATGCACAGGTAGGTCATCAGTATATGATCTGTGGGGGTCGGACACCCGGACCTTGCACTGATCAGCTGACTCCAGGCGCCAGCTGTTCAAGTGAATAGGAGCAGAGTTGCAGTTCTGCAGCACGGCCGCTATACAGTGTACGGAGCCATCTGCTTCCAGCACTGAACACTGCATAACAACCGATGCCCAGAGGCTTCCGGTACAGCTGATCGGTGTAGGGTCCGGGTGTTGGACCTTCACTGATTATATACCGAGGATAGGCCATCAGTATGAAAAACCAGTCCATGCCCGGAAAACCCCTTTAAGGCTTCCCCTCTGCATAGAAATAGTTAATTTTCATATTGTGTATGGAAGCTCTACAGCATGACATCATCATATACAGTGGTATGTGATGTCAATGCCAGTTAGGTGCTAGGCCAAGGTAAAGCTTTTGCACCAGGACTCAGAAGCTTTAAGCTACGCCTCTAATGTTGGCTTATATCAAAGGGGTGACGCTGGTAATAGGGAACGCCATGACATCATCTGCAAAGAGAGCCCTGGGGCTACACAACTCTTGCACTGACTTAAGTAGATCACCCGGACAAGTGTGGGCTTCTCCCTATACAGCCCTACGGGTGTGCTACATATTCTGTAACACCACTAATAATTCAGTTTATGGTTTGATCTCTATTTCAATAACACTGATCCAAAATGTGAAGTTAGCTCGAGAATCCACAGGATTGCAGTGCCCTTTGAAGACATTATACGTCTTAATTCTCCCTATATAAGAACATAAGCTCTGCAAAGCAGGATTATGGTATTAAGTAGGTGTATTACAGGGTAAGCTTGGGATAGGAGCGGGATATCTTACACTCATTGCTTTTCACTCCTCAAGGTCTGGAATGCAGAGGGTTAAGATGTAGACTTCTTAGAAAAGTCCATTGTACAGGATCTGAACTGCAACTCTTCAGGGTGGAGATTTCATGTAGGAGAAACATTAACTTTTTCTTTTCCCAGATCTCTCGGTTTAGGGGGAACAGAGGCTACGTAACTTTAGCCAGAATTCCTCATTTTAATTCTATGCAAAACTCCTCTGTGGAAGCTGAGCTCTCTATCCCACCCCCCAATCTCCCTCCTCCCAGTCTTTCCACCTCCCCCACCACATCAATCCCTTCTTCCTCCACATTGATTGTCTGCAACTCCTCCCTCTCCTGATCCCAGCCCTCCGCCTGCAGAGTTCCCAAGAGTGAAGGGGGTGTCTTGCACAAAGAGGGAGGGGAAACTGATTTTAAAAAGTCATTTCTCCTTTCCTGAAACAGTATACCTGTAGAAACCTGGCAAGGTGGACACTCCGAAACCAGAGGATAATGCCCCCACAAGAGATGTCCATGGAATACACGTCACACTTTGCACCTCCTGTGCCACCCCACATGCCTAAACCTCTACCATCCACTGGAGGTCAAGAGAGGAACCTGAAATGTGTCCTACTAGGAGACGGGGCAGTAGGGAAGACCAGCCTTCTGGTCAGCTACACCACCAATGGTTACCCAACACGATACATCCCCACCGCCTTTGATGACTTCGCAGGTAGGATTACTTATACAATTAAGGAATAAGTTTTTCTCAGATTAAACCGTAAGAATTCATTTTTTTTTAGTATATTTTTCTTAACCTTTTAAAGGCCAACCAAGAAGGTCCTTTCCGTCATATGTTTTCCTATGTTCAGATCTTCTTGTATTCCTTTCACGTCAAGTTAAGGCTGATTGCACAGGGTTTCCAGGGCATTCGTGAAAGGGATCCAATATTAGGATAATATAGGACACCCCTGGGGGGGATTCTTGTTACTCTCTGCTATTTTTCCATTTAGGAATGTAGAAGTCTTAAGGCTGATTTTTTTTCCCAGTAACTGGTTTGGGCCAGATCTTATATAACTCGAAATAACGTCACATTTTACTGTTTTTAATTGCTCTGTGACACTGTTTAGGATCAGACTATTGCCTATAACATAGCGTTTTACAATGTTTCCTTGCACCATGGCATCTGCTGATCAAGGGTTCACAGTAACAGGGTCATGTCCTGTCTGCGTCACCTTATAGTTTATACCCATTAAACCCCATAGGAATATAGGATCATGTGCCAAATTCCAGAATTTCATGCAAATAGTTAATTCTATATAATTTTTATTTTCTGTAGCTCTGGTGCAAGTGGAAAACACGCCTGTCAAGCTGCAGCTGTGTGACACCGCGGGGCAGGTAAGTGCTCGACTGCATATTGCATGACTCCCTCTTGTGTGTGCTACTATATGTCCCTGCAGGTAGGGACGCCATATCTTAAATCTGTCACCCTGCAGATCCCATGTCCTCCTTTGCCTACCGTCTGTCTGTGGCACGTTGCTGTGGGAAGGGATAGAATCAATGCATAAGCCACCCTAGCACCAGACTTAATGTCTACTAGGATTATGCATTGTCCTACAGTAGTAGAGAACGTTCCCATATTTCATGGTTTCCATGTTGCCCTACATTAGCTGGGACTCCAAGCCCTACAGTTCTACCTCTTTTGTATGTCGCTTCTTCTGGATACACCAATATAAACCTACACTTCTTCTTTTTTCAGGATGAATTTGACAAGCTGCGTCACTTCTGCTACCCGAAAACCGATGTGGTCATCCTGTGTTTTAGTGTCGTGAGCCCATCTTCTTTTCAGAATATATCGGAGAAATGGATCTCAGAGATTCAAAGTCATTGCCCCAATGTGCCACTTCTCCTGGTGGGCACACAGTGTGACCTCCGAGAGGATGTCAAAGTCTTAATCCAGTTGGCACGGTATCGGGAGAAACCTGTGTCCCCTTCCTCAGCCCGGGCACTCGCTGAAAAAATTGGGGCGATCGCCTATGTTGAATGCTCTGCTCTTACTCAAAAGAACCTGAAAGAAGTCTTTGATACGGCCATCCTATCAGGCCTCCGTTACTCTGACCTTAGAAACCAGAGGGAGAGGAAAATGGCCGCCACAGCCAGCAAGATGAAGACTCTCTCAAAGGCTTGGTGGAAAAAGTATGTGTGCGTATAAGAATTTTACTCGTTGTAACTTGGGACCAACAAGTGCCTTATCCAAAGAGCTTGCACTCGGAGCAAGAGCTTAACTTCTTGCTGTGAAAGGTGACTATGAAAGTTCACGTTCCTGGATTACCATGCCCAAATTCCAGGTGCATGGAGAGTTCAAAGACTTCTAATGGGGCCCGGTATGGACTGAATCAGCAGGTTCCTGGAGACGTTGTACTTTGGCGGCAGATTAACCTACATAACGACATTCTGACACCTCTTCTCAAAGGGATAGATCCAATTTGCACCTATGTTTACACTGGATAAGGTCCCAGGCTGAAATGCGTCAGAATGAAATCTGGTGACCGGGATGGTGCCTATACTGAATTAATATAATTATTGCATTGATTTGCTGCCTTGCAGTGGCGGCTGAAACCTGAATATAGCTTCTGTTGTAAGAAGCGTGTAACATATGGACGTTGTAATACTATGTATTAGCATGGACATCCGTGTCTGCGAGTGAGCCATGACCTGGACTGTTTCTTGTCTTCGAACAGCAGATTTACATTTACTGGGATATGTCATCTAGCATCAAACAGACTTTGCGTAACTCCAGGCTCCCAGCTGTTCTCTAACTACATGGCCCCATACTGAGACTTGTAGTTCCGGGACATCTGGATCCCACCGGTTACTGAAGTCTGTCTGAAGTCAATTTTACTAATACCAGTGTGATGTCACTCAAAGCCATAACATGTCAAACTCCTCCTGTATCCGTCTCAGTGATAACGCTTTACAAGCATTTGTTTGGGACGCAAAATATCTCTTTATGTGATTCTGTTTGCAAATAAAATCACTTTTATTGAATCCATTGTCTGGTCTTTACTCAATCCGTGGAGAATGCGGGTGGGATTGATCCGTGCATTATAATCTACAGTGATTGAAACGAAAACTAAATCTAAAGTAAAAAAAAATTGTTAATACAATTTACACATATATATATGTAAATGTTACAGTAGTGATCATCGCGGCAGG